>NC_068281.1:48873487-49209428 GCF_025860055.1 Xyrauchen texanus | reverse complement strand
AGCTCACTACAGCCCAGTCAGGCAATTTCCTTCCTTGGAATAGAACTAGACTCCATGGCGATGACGGCTCGCTTATCTACACAGCGCGCGCCGTGTTCAGCGACTAGCCGCGTCCTTTCAGATGAACAGCCTCACACCTCTGAAAAAATTTCAGAGAATGCTAGGTTACATGGCTTCAGCCACAGCAGTACTTCAGCTGGGCTTACTGTGCATGTGCCCGCTTCAGCATTGGCTAAACACCCGCGCGTCTCGCCGGGCTTGGGCCATGGGCCGCCAGCCGATCAGAGTGACTCAGACCTGTATCTCAGCTCTGCAGCCCTGGGCAGTGGCCGAATGGTATCAAAAGCTCCTTCACATAAATTGTCTGGAAATGATAGCGGTTGAGTACGCACTCGTGCGCTTCCTCCCGGTCATTCAGGGTCACCACGTACTGGTCCGTTCGGACAACAGATCTGTGGTATCCTATCTAAACCGTCAGGGCGGTGTCAGATCCAGGAACCTCTTCCATCTGACAAAACGCATACTGAGTTGGTCCCAGTGCCACCTGCGCTCGCTGAGGCGGCGCTGCGTGCCAGGCCACCTGAGCGGCGGCCCAGACAGACTGTCCAGAGACAATATTTCCCCAGGGGAATGGTCCCTGCACGCTCAAACAATCCAGAAGTTATGGAGTATATTCGGCAGAGCAGAGATAGACCTCTTTGCGTCAGAAGAGAATTCTCACTGCCCAGTATTTTTCTCAGCGAGGGCAGCTGGCCCAGGACTGGCCCAACCGCCCGCTTCGCCTTCCCTCCGTCTCGCTATTGCCACAGGTAATGCAGAGGATCAGGAAGCAGCGTCACTCAGTGCTCCTCATAGCCCGGCTGGGAGAATCAGACATGGTTCCGGGCTTACGCGGCTGTCACTGACAGCCCGTGGCCCATTCCAGTGAGAGCAGATCTCCTCTCTCAAGCTCGCGACGCGATCTGGCATCCCCACCCAGAGCACTGGGCTGCAGCGTGGGTGATCAACGACTACCCATCGCTTTGCCAGAAGGAGTAATAAACACTATCATACTGCGCTAGAGCTCCTTCCACGAGAAGACTCTATCGTCCAAATGGTCTGTGTTTTCAAAATGGTGCACCGACAGAGACCTGGACCCACGGACATGTGGGGTGTCGTCGCTGCTGCGTGTTTTACAAGAGCTGCTGGATAAGGGCAGATCCCCATCCACGCTCAAAGTGTGCGTGGTGGCCATCGCGGCGTTAGCTGAACCCCTGCCGGCCAGTCACTGGGAAAAAGCGAGCTGGTCATCCGGCTTCCTCAGGGGAGCTAGAAGGATGAACCCCAGCGCCCCATCGGTTCCTATCTGGGATCTTTCCGTAGTTCTCGAAGCTATGAAAGCCCCCTTTCGAACCGCTTCAATCCGTGGATTTGAAATACCTTTCACTCAGAACCGTTTTCTGACTGCCCTGTCATCAGTTAAGCGTGTGGGAGACCTTCACGCGCTGTCTGTCAGCTGCGTGTCTTGAGTTTGGACCAAGTGACTCCAAGGTCATTTTAAAGCCTAGACACGGCTATGTCCCCAAGGTGATCGGTACTCCTTTCAGAGCACAAATCATTTCCCTATCGAGCTGCCAGCATCCGATGCTTGACGCGGCGCCAATCTCCTTTGCCCAGTCAGAGCACTGAGATTGTATACTGCGCGCTCCACCTCTTTCAGGCGCTCTGAGCAGCTTTTCGTTTTGTTCGAGGGCGCACCAAGGGTTTGCCGCCTCGAAACAGAAACTGTCTAGATGGATAGTGGGCGCTATTGCTGCGCGTCGTGGCGTCAAAAGACCTACCATGCCCGTTAGGCATTAGGGCTCACTCCACTAGAGGCATGGCCTCCTCGTGGGCATGGTCAGCGGGATTTCCATTCACGACATATGTGTGGCAGCGGGCTGGGCTTCCCCTCCACCTTTGTCAGATTTTACAATCTGGAAGTGCCCGCCCTGCAGGCGAAACTACTAGCGGTTTAATACGCTACAGCTCCCCTGGTGAGCTGCACTGATGGGACACATTCCACACAGACCGGCACCGCCGCTCTGTCTTTCCTTCCCACTATGTGCTTATGTATTACACACACACACTGGCCCGCACTCTTGCCGGCCAAATATTATTCCCCACTCACGAGGGCTCCCTGGGTCCCCCACCCCGGGGCTCATGCAGTGGATGCTTGGCGCGCGGCGTTGACAATGGGTTCCGTGGCGTAAGCTAGCTACGCATATCTGAGAGAACCTCTCGTAAGAGAACCAATCGGTTACCTTACATAACCTCGGTTCTCTCTAGAAGAGGAGCAGTATTGCGTAGCCGTCGTGCTTTCGCACCACGGCGATTTTCGCTTCATTCAATGAAAACCAGGGTTCCAGCCTACGAACGTACGCTTATATGCACTCTAGCCACGCCCATTTTGGCGGGCTTTGATGCAGTGACAGCGCGGGCGCCTGTCATTGGTTGCAAGTTCACTCAAGTTCGTCTATAGGCTGCAGCAGTTGCCGCAGAGCAACCTATGAGCTCGCTAGCTAGCCCGCTCAAGGTATGCAGTTGCTGCACTGCGTTGACAATGGATACAAAATTAAGGATAATTTTTTGGCTTCAATATCTCAGAAAAGATGAATCTTTCCTGTAGCGTAAGCTAGCTTACGCAATACTCGTTCCCTCTTCTAGAGAGAACCGAGGTTACGTAAGGTAACCGATTCGTTTTATCATCTCCTTTTTGTCTTGGCTATTTCAGCTTGAGGTGGATATCAGTGAGACTGAAGTTGATGCTGTCTTACTTCAGGATGGTGCTGATGGCTCTTCCATGTCTTACTTCTTGGCCAAAATATTTTGTCATCAGATGAGCTATTCCACCATAGAGAGGGAGACATTGGCATTGTTGCTTCTCCTACAATATTTCGATGTGTATGTAGGTCCCTGATTCACTTCTGTCGTGATGTATACGAACCATAATAGTTCTTTTTTTTTCAGTAAGATGTGCAATCATAACCAACACTT
The DNA here is from genome assembly GCF_025860055.1 of Xyrauchen texanus. Taxonomy (NCBI): domain Eukaryota; kingdom Metazoa; phylum Chordata; class Actinopteri; order Cypriniformes; family Catostomidae; genus Xyrauchen; species Xyrauchen texanus. The sequence continues at coordinate 49,206,413 of NC_068281.1, read as the reverse complement.
GTCAAAATAAAGGAGGTGAAAATATTGCAGATGCCCCCTGAGGGTAAGGTAATTTGTGTGCTAACTACTGTTTTTTTTTTGTATTCTTTTTCTTTAACCATTTCTCTTTACCCAAAACCTGTTAAAAAGCAGGTTTTTCTTTTAAGTGGTACAGTCCGTAAATTGGAGTGGAGTTTTTGGAGTCTCCTTGGTCCGTTTTTGCACACCTGTGACTCGCTTACTGGTCTGAGCTACACTGATTGAAATGAGTACAAAAGACACTGAAGCAGAGCATGAGAAGAAGGGAGAAGAAACTTTAAACAGTTCAGCAAACAAGTCCTTTTTTCTGTAGTGTTTTCATTATGATACATGTTTTTTCCGTCTTGGTTTTCCTATGATTATGTGTTTTATAAATAAAATATGTTTTTTCATATCAAAGTTGCAAGTATCCTTTTTAATGTTAAAAAATGAAACAGCCCAAAAGTAACTTCTTAAGCACCAAAAGCTGTTTGGAGTAATTTCTCATCAGAAGTCAAATCTTTTTCAATGAACCAAACATTTTTTGTACTGTCATTCAACATATAAACTAGGTATTGCAAAAGAGAACATTACAAGTCAAAATACATCATTGCAACATTTGCATGCATTATTATACAGTCAGATAAACAGTCATTTTATTGAAGAAATCTGAATGTTAATGCAGAACTGTGTAAACTTCATGAACCAACTATCAAAGGGCCCAGAATTCATTTATTTTTCAATGAAACATGAATGTTCACTATTGTCAATCAACATATTCGGTTTGTACTGCAAACCAGATCATTACAAGTAACATATTTTCATGCATATTATGATCAGAACAGTCATTTTAATTCAGAAATCTAAATGTCCACACAGAACTCTGCAAACTTCATGAAACAGTTGTCAAAGACCCAAAAGCAACATTTATTGCCCAGAAAGCTGATTGGAGTCATTTCTCATCAGAATTCATTTCTTTTTCAACGTAACATGACTTTTCATTAACATCCCTCCAATGCATATATGCATTGCAAAAGAAAGCATTACAAGCCAAATGCAACATTACATCATGTTTGCATGCATTATAAGAGGTATACAGTCATTTTATTGAAGAAATCTGGGTAACACTTTATATTAGGTGGCCTTAATTACTATGTATTAACATTAAATACATACAAGACTGTGTATTTACTGTGTAACTATATGTTGTTCTGCAAAATATCCACAGTAACAGTGTGACTGCAAATGTAATTAAATGAAGGTGCTTTAAATGTAAAGTCAATGCAACAACCTGTATGCACTTAATAATTTCATTGTATAATATGGTTAAGTACAAAGTAGTTAAAGCCACCTAATATAATGTGGGTCAGAAATCGTTTGGTTACGTATGTAACCTCCGTTCCCCGAGGGAGGGAACGACACGTTGTGTCGGAGAAGCGACACTAGGGGTCTCTCTTGAGCGCCGATATTCACCTCTGATCTATGAAAAAAGGCCAGTGAGAGTTGGCAGCCAGTATTTGCATGTCCGCCCCGGACATACGGGTATTTAAGCGGCGCAAATCACGGGAGTTCATTCAGGATTTTTCTGAGGAGCGGAAATGGTCCGGCCACAACAGTGGCTCGGTTCAGTGACATGGCGGAGGAAAGACACAGCGTGTCGTTCCCTCCCTCAGGGAGCGGAGGTTACATACGTAACCAAGCGTTCCCCTTCTGTCGCTCTCTCCACGTTGTGTCGGAGAAGCGACACTAGGAGACCCATTCCAATCTTGCCATGTGCTGAACCGTGTACGTGAACTGCCGATACAGAGGCGGGCAGGGATTCATCCAGTGCCAAGCATCGTCTGTACCCGGCTGCACGTACCCTTCCCCAATGCCCCATACTGAACATCGGGATCCTTCTAGTTACCCTGGGAGGGAACAAGGCGATGTTGCCAACATGGGAATGGGCCAGCCTGGCTGGGCCTCTTTTCTCTCTATGTTTCTCGCATAGAGCAATCACGGCCGGGGCCCTTACACGCATATAGGGAAGGGGTCTTACCCAGACCCTCGCGGAGACCACACCTGCCCTTTTTCTTGGGGAGGAAAAGTGGTAGACACGTCACCACGGCCGTCTTAGGGCTCGTGTGGAAAGTATGGTGCGGTGGTAGATCCCAGCCTCGAAGGGGGAGTTGCTACAGCACGGCGACGGGGCAGCTGTAACTGCCTAAGGGAGACACGGGAGTCCTTCGTAAGGGGACAGAACCATGGAAATACACACAGGGGGCGTCCGCACAGGAGGCCTTCTACTTTACCTGTGGAGCACCTATACCAGTACAGGGTAGCCATCAGGGTACCCGCAGTGGCTTGGGTCGGCGAGTTCCTCCGCTGAACTGCGGACCCGGAGGGCTGGGGAGGAATCGACCTTGCAGGTCCCCGACCCTCTTAATGGAGGTGAGCGCGATCAGCAGGGCCGTCTTAAGAGAGAGGGCCCTGAGTCCAACTGAATCGAGCGGCTCGAAGGGAGGTCTCTGGAGTCCTGCCAAGACTACCGAGAGATCCCAGGAGGGAACTAGGCCTGGCCGGGAGGGATTCAACCTCCGGGCGCCTCTCAGGAACCTGAGGATCAGGTCGTGCTTACCCAAAGACTTGCCGTCTACAGGATCGTGGTGGGCGGGTGCCAGAGCGTGCCCCATCCCTGAGAGAGGAGGTCCTTTCTCAGGGGAATTCGCCAGGGAGGAGCTGTCGTGAGGAGCCTGAGTTCCGAGAACCAAGTCCGAGTGGGCCAGTAGGGGGCCACCAACGTGACTTGCTCGTCCTCCCTGACCTTGCACAGCACCGGTGCAAGAAGGCTCACTGGGGGAAATGCGTACTTGCGCAGCCCCGAGGGCCAGCTGTGTGCCAGCGCATCTGTCCCGAGGGGAGCCTCTGTTAGGGCATACCAGAGCGGGCAGTGGGAGGTTTCCTGGGCGGCGAACAGGTCTACCTGGGCCTTGCCAAACCGTTCCCAAATCAGCTGGACCGACTGGGGGTGAAGCCTCCACTCCCCACCGGGCAGGCGTTGTCATGATAGCGCGTCCGCTACGACGTTGAGCTTGCCGGGGATGTGAGTGGCATGCAGCGACTTGTGGCGGGAGCGTACGCCACCTTGGCGATTTATGTACGCCACCACCGTGGTGCTGTCCGATCTCACGAGGACATGTTTGTCCCGAACTAACGGGAGGAACTTCCTGAGAGCAAGAAGGACGGTCAGCAACTCCAGGCAATTGATGTGCCAACGCAGCGGGGCCCCTTTCCAACGGCCCGCTGCTGTGTGCCCGCTGCACACGGCACCCCACCCGGACCGGGAGGCGTCGGTTGTGACCAGGACGCGTCGGGACACCTGCTGCAAGGGCACTCCTGCCCGTAAAATGCAGAGGTCTGTCCAGGGTCGGAGTGTTTTGAGGCAGGCGGGGGTGATCCTTACCCGATGCGTGCCGCGGTGCCATGCGTGTCTCGGGACTCGAGTCTGGAGCCAGTGCTGGAGTGGTCTCATATGCATCAACCCCAGCTGCGCGACCGCTGCGGAGGACGCCATAAGCCCCAGGAGCCTCTGGAAAAGTTTTAGAGGGACCACTGTGCCTGGCTTGAAGGAAGCGAGGCAGTCCAGCACCGACTGAGCACGCTCGCTCGTGAGACGTGCTGTCATTGAGACTGAGTCTAACTCCAACCCGAGAAAAGAGATGCTCTGAACCGGAGTGAGCTTGCTCTTTTCCCAGTTGACCTGAAGCCCCAAGCGGCTGAGGTGCCGGAGTACCTGGTCTCTGTGTGTGCATAGTAACTCTCGAGAGTGTGCTAGGATGAGCCAGTCGTCGAGGTAGTTGAGAATGTGGATGCCGGCTACTCGTAGCGGGGCAAGGGCCGCCTCTGTGACTTTCGTGAAGACGCGAGGGGACAGAGACAGGCTGAAGGGGAGGACTTTGTACTGAAATGCCTGGCCGTCGAACGCGAACCGTAGGAAGGGTCGATGTCGTGGCAGAATTGAGACGTGGAAGTACGCGTCCTTCAGGTCCACCGCTGCGAACCAATCTAGATGCTGAACGCCAGCCAGAATATTTCTCTGCGTAAGCATTTTGAACGGGAGTTTTAACAAGGCCTGATTGAAAACTCGCAAGTCCAGGATTGGTCGTAAGCCGCGGCCTTTCTTGGGTACAATGAAGTAAGGGCTGTAGAAACCCTTCCTCATTTCGGTTGGAGGGATGGGCTATACTGCGCCCTTTGCTAAGAGGGTCGCGATTTCCGTGCGCAGGGAACTGGCGTGCTCGCCGTGTACTGCGGAAAGCGGACGCTCCTGAAAGGGGGCGGAGCCGGGCAAACTGAATTGCGTGAACCGAAGTCGAATGGTCCGTGCAGCCAGCGTGATGCGTTGGGAAGCGAAAGCCATGCTTCCCAGCTCTGCGCTTAGGGGCACCAAAGGGACGAGTATTTTGGACGTACCGGGCGGGCCGCACAGCAGGGCGGAACAGGTAATGCAGCGCTAGGCGGCTTCGTTGCGGCCTGAGGTGCTGAGAATAGACTCAAAGCACTTACCTTGCTCCGCTACCGCAGGGGGCGGGTTCTTGACTGAGGAGGAGGTGTGATGTTGCCGCCCTCTGGACTCGCCTGAACCGGCCGGCCGGGGACAGTCGTGGGCAGGCGGAAGGCGGGATCACCGCGTCCGTGTACCGGACTGTTGTGATCTGAAAGCACATTGCCGTGAAAACGGCATTTGCGGGCCAGGTGACCCAGAGGCAAAGGAAATAGCTCTTTTATTGAGAATGTGGGTACCACAGCCCCGCCAGGGGTGTAGCAAATGAAAAACAAAGGATTCTCCTCCCGGCCCTCCACCGGGGGACGGAGCGGTCTTACCACCTCCGGAGCTAACGTCTTTGGCTCTGGGTCGGCTGTCTCAGGAACACTTGGGAGCCTTCCGTGTCCTGGAGGGGGTTCGTGAGACAGGGGGCTTGCGCCGCCTGCGGAGTGCTCGACGCTGGGGCTGAAAGCTGGGCCCGGGTTGAGGCGGAGCAGGAGCTGGTTTCCTCGCAGGGGGACACCCTCGGCGGGCAGACAAGGCAGGGCCCATAGCGGCAGGTCTGCAGCGGGGCATGATGTGCGAAATGGCCTCCGTCTGCTTCTTCACCGCGGAGAACTGTTGGGCGAAGTCCTCGATGGTGTCACCGAAAAGGCCAATCTGGGAGACAGGTGCGTCCAGGAAGCGGTTTTTGTCAGCCTCACGCATCTCGACCAGGTTGAGCCAAAGATGGCATAAGAGCCGCTATCGCCGCGAGCATGGACGGAGACCAGCGAGCGTGTCGGGGAACGGGAGGTTCGCGGGGGGCTACCCAGCGAAACTGCACCCGCTGCCGCCCCCAAATCGCCCCCAGTGCCAACCGCACCGTCCTTAATCCCGTGGGAAGAAGGAGCAATGCGGGGTGCAGCTGGGGTGGCTTGCTTTCTGTTGAAAGTGAGCCGCGACCGCAACGTGGTCATGGTCATGTTCTCGCAGTGAGAACATGAACCATCCACAAACGCCGCCTCGGTGTGATTGCGGCCCAAACACACGAGACAGCGCCTGTGGCCGTCTGAAGCAGAGAGCACTCTATCGCATCCAGGAACGACACAGGGGCGGAAAGGCATCTTGAAAAAGATGCGTCCTTAAAAGGACGTTCAACGCGCTGTGTTTGCTCTTTAGAGAAAATTACTCTTTAGTAAAAACTCTTTTAATACACAGTGTGTGTGTGTGTACGTGTCTCGCGCTGTCAAAGCTCAGGGGCAACAATGCACGCCGTGCACTGAGAAGGAGAAAGCCGCTGTTGTCGCCGCCAAGATCCAACAGCATGCAGATCGTCAGAGGAAAACAGGAACGTTTAAGTGGCATGTAACTCGCAGCAAACTGCAGACAGACCATCGGCTCCGAAGAAATTTTCTGAATGAACTCCCGTATTTGCGCCGCTTAAATACCCGTATGTCCGGGGGCGGGACATGCAAATACTGGCTGCCAACTCTCATTGGCCTTTTTTCATAGATCAGAGGTGAATATCGGCGCTCAAGAGAGACCCCTAGTGTCGCTTCTCCGACACAACGTGGAGAGAGCGACAGAAGGGGAACTCATTGTTAACATAGAACTGTGCAAACTTCATGAAACAGCTCTCAAAAGCTATTAGGAGTCATTTCTCATCAGAATTGAAATCTTCTTCAATGAATCAACTTTTCACTAATATCAGTCGGATGTTTTATGAAACACCCAGTTCTATACTATAGCAAAGCAATGCAGAACAAGGTAACTGAAATGTATTTTTCTTTGAAGATACTTCATGGTTGACAAAGACATGAAGGTCTACTGGTACCATGTACTCCAAGTAAGTAAGAGGGAATTTTTACTGGGATTTTTTGAGTGTGTCAATTGAATTATCAGTAATTGTAATATACCACGGCCTTCACTGCCATATGGGCGGCCTCGACGGACCAGACCCGGGCAGCAAAGGCTTGCTCTGGGGACGTGGAATGTCACCTCACTGGGGGGAAGAAGCCGGAACTAGTGAGGGAGGTGGAGCGTTACCAGTTGGATCTGGTGGGGCTTACATCGACGCACAGTTTTGGCTCTGGATCCGTACTCCTGGATAGGGGATGGACTCTATTCTTCTCTGGAGTTTCCCAGGGTGTGAGGCGACGGGCGGGTGTGGGGATACTCACGAGTCCCCAGCTGAGCGCCACTACGTTGGAGTTTACCCGGTGGGCCGAGAGGGTCGCCTCCCTACGCCTCACGGGTTGTGGGGAAAACTCTGACTGTTGTCTGTGCATATGCACCGAACAGCAGTTCAGAGTATTCGGCCTTCTTGGAGACCCTGAATGGAGTCCTGAATAGGGCCCCAGTAGGGGACTCCATAGTGATGCTGGGTGACTTCAACGCAGACGTGGGAAATGACAGGGACACCTGGAAAGGCGTGATTGGGAGGAACGGCCTCCTTGATCTGAACTCAAGTGGATGTTTGTTATTAGACTTCTGTGCTAGTCATGGATTATCTATAACAAACACCATGTTCGAACATAAGGATGCTCATAAGTGTACGTGGTACCAGAGCACCCTAGGCCGAAGGTCGATGATCGATTTTGTAATGCGTGTCGTCGGATCTGAGGCCATATGTTTTGGACACTTCGGGTAAAGAGAGGGGCTGAGCTGTCAACCGATCACCATCTGGTGGTGAGTTGGGTCAGGGGTGGGGAAAGACTCTGGACAGACCTGGGAAGCCCAAGCGAGTAGTGCGGGTGAACTGGGAACATTTGGAGGAGGTCCCTGTCCGCGAGATCTTCAACTCACACCTCCGGCGGAGCTTTTCAGGCATCCCTGCGGAGGTTGGGGACATTGAACCAGAGTGGGCAATGTTCAAAGCTTCCATTGCCGAAGCCGCGGTGGAGAGCTGCGGCCTCAAGGTTTTAGGTGCCACAAGGGGTGGTAACCCTCGAACACCGTGGTGGACACATGAGGATTAGCACCTCTAAATCTGAGGCCATGGTTCTCAGCAGGAAACCGATGGAGTGCATACTCCAGGTAGGGAATGAGGTTTTGCCCCAAGTGAAGGAGTTCAAGTACCTCGGGGTCTTGTTCACGAGTGAGGGGACAATGGAGCGGGAGGTTGGCCGGAGAATCGGGGCAGCGGGGGCGGTATTGCACACGCTCTTTCGCACCGTTGTCACGAAAGAGAGCTGAGCCGAAGGCAAAGCTCTCGATCTACCGGTCAATTTTGTTCCTACCCTCACCTATGGTCATGAAGGTTGGGTCATGACCGAAAGAACTAGGTCGCGAGTACAAGCGGCCGAAATGGGCTTCCTCAGAAGGGTGGCGGGCTTCTCCCTTAGAGATAGGGTGAGCAGCTCAGTCATCCGTGAGGAGCTCGGAGTAGAGCCGCTGCTCCTTTGCTTTGAAAGGAGTCAGTTGAGGTGGTTTGGGCATCTGGTAAGGATGCCCCTGGCCGCCTCCGAGGGAGGTGTTTCAGGCACGTCCAGCTGGGAGGAGGCCTCGGGAAGACCCAGGACTAGGTGGAGAGATTACATCTCCACACTGGCCTGGGAACGCCTCGGGGTCCCCCAGTCAGAGTTGGTTAATGTGGCTCGGGATAGGGAAGTTTGGGGCCCCCTGCTGGAGCAGCTGCCCCCGCGACCCGACTTCGGATAAGCGGTTGAAGATGGATGGATGGATGGATGTAATATACTTGTATATAATCCATTACATATGTTCTGGTTCACAGGCTGTAGTTCGGTGGTTGATGAAGTTAGATTCAGGTGTTAGTGGGTCATCCATTTCAACTACCTGGGGAGAAAAAAAAGAGAGAGCCTGTGCTATGGTGTACTGTATTTAAATTTTATGTTTGTTTAAATTGTTCAATTATATAATAAAATTATTTCCATATTTGCTGAATTAAAACATAGATACCTTTTTAGGATTAAAAAAATAAATAAATTGGTGGTCAAAATATTTGTGCATCTCTAAACTTTACCTTGTATACTTGTCCATTAATGAGCATCATTCTGTATAAAATCACACAATTATGTTGTGTGCATAAGAGAAAAAGTAAAAAAAAATAAATAAATAAAAAAAAACATTAGGTACTAATATTGTAAAGACAGAGAGAGAGAAAAAAAGATGCTCTCATTAATGCATTTAAGCTTTTAAATTGTGGCTTAGTTTGCAGACTCACAATAAAAAAATGTTTTATTACAGAGTGGCTAAAAAGCTTCTAAAGGACTTTTCTCACTACCAAGAACTTTGCGTTTACTTCCTGGGATACAGTCATGCATGGGCTTATTATATACGTTGTTATGAATTTGGAGACCAACAATTAGTTAGAAGGGTAATTTCTCTTAGCAAAAGCTTAAAGCCTATGCAATTGACATACAGATTTCTCTCATAATTCACTGGCCATGAAGTCAGAGGAAACGTCTCGGGTTACTTGTGTAACCCTTGTTCCCTGAAAAAAGTGGAACGAGATGCTGCGCTTTTGCTAAGCGCTATGGGGAAAAACTTTAGCTGTGAACCGAGCTGAATAATGTGTGAAACACGTCAATGAACATTGACTGGAATTTATAGCCTCGGCTGATGTAATCATTAGATGCACCTGCGGCCAGGCTATAAATGGATATGTCACCAGGTGTCGTCAGATACTTCTTTTTGAAGAGCAGTCCTGGGACGTCCCAGTGCGGCAAAGAAGCGCAGCATCTCGTTCTGCTTTTTTCAGGGAACAAGGGTTACACATGTAACCCGAGACGTTCCCTTTACAAAAAACTTCACTTTGATGCTGCACTTTTGCTAAGCGCTACGGGGAACGCAATACCCACGCCGCCTCACTTGGGGCTGTCCGGACCCCTACGGTTGTGCAGTGTACTCACAAAAACACGAGAGGTCTCAGACATGAGCTTGAGATGTCGACTCAAGGGCATAAGAGCCCGGAGTAGCATAAACATCTAAACCATTCAATTTGATGAATGTGTGCGGAGAGGACCAGCCTGCCACATCACAAACTTGTTCAGGCATGAGCTGAGATGTCGACTCAAGGGCATAAGAGCCCAGAGTAGCAAAGCATCTAACCCATAAAGTTCGATGAATGTGTGCGAAGAGAACCCTATCGCAACACAAACTTGTCATAAAAACTGATGAATGTGAGCGGAGAGGACCAGCCTGCCGCATCACAAACTTGTTCAGGCATGAGCTGAGATGTCGACTCAAGGGCATAAGAGCCCAGAGTAGCAAAGCATCTAACCCATAAAGTTCGATGAATGTGTGCGAAGAGAACCCTATCGCAACACAAACTTGTCATAAAAACTGATGAATGTGAGCGGAGAGGACCAGCCTGCCGCATCACAAACTTGTTTAGGCATGGGCTGAGATGTCGACTCAAGGACATAAGTGTCCGGAGTAGCAAAGCATCTAAACCATAAAATTTGATTAATGTGTGCGGAGAGTACCAACCTGCCGCACCACAAACTTGTTCGGTGTCAACTCAAGGGCGTAAGAGCCCAGAGTTGCAAGAACATCCAAACTATAAAAGTTTAATGAATGTGCGCGGAGAGGACCAACCTGCCGCACCACAAACTTGCTGCAGAGGGAGACCTCTAGCCAAGGATTTAGAGGAGGAGAGCCCTCTGGTAGAGTGCGCCCTAAAACCTACTGGCGAAGCTTGACCGCGCGCCTCGTAGGCCCGGGCAGTAAGGTCCCTCACCCAACGTGACAACCCGGTCACGGCTTCAAAGTGAAGAACTGCTGCCCTGACTTTACGCCACTAGCAAATGCGGTGGACATAATTCTGAAGGGCAGAGACTGGACAAAGTCTGAGTAGTCTTTAGCTGCTCCGGCATTACAAACGGCAGGGAGCAGAAGGCTTAGAGAATGACTGGCCAAGGGTCGAGAAAGGCACCTTGGGCAGGTAGTCAGGGTGAGGGTGCAAAGAATGCTTTTGGTCCTACCTGGGGCAACTCAAAACAGGCTGGCAATAGAGACAGAGCCTGTAGGTACCCAAGTCTCCTTAGAGACGTAATTGCCATATGAAAAACCATCTTGAGAGTCAGAAGTCTACCAAACGCTGACTCTAGAGGTTTTTAAAAAAGGGGGTCTCACCCTATGAAGAGGTCCTAGCAAGGATGCCCACCCGCCCACCGAGGCGTGGCAAACCGAAGTGGAGGCCACATAGAACCTGGCAGTGGTGAGGCAAGTGCCCGCTGACAGTTCTTTCTACAGAGACTCCAAAACTGAAGCAAACTGGCAGTTAGCTGGTTCTGTAATATGAACTTATTAGAGGGAAACGCATGCAGGCACATTAGTGCCATGTATGCGCCACCACGATCAGCCCCGGGGGCGTTATTGACTCAGGGAGAAGTAGAGGAGACATTGCGCTATCAACATAGGCGAAGAGGTCTAGCACTTCAAATGTCTCGATAACCTCAGGAGAAAGCCCTGCGAACCTCAGTTGGTACCCTACAGGGGCCAAGCATGAAAGGTTTCACAATTCGGGCCGGGGATGAATATGTCCCCTGAGCCTGAGAAAGAAGGTCCTCCCTGTTCGGAATCGACCAAGGCGAACCGTAGAGGAGAGATAATAACTCCGAGAACCATATCCTGTTCGGCAAGCGCAGCGCCATAAGTAGGAGGCAAGACCCTTGCTGGTGAACATTGGCCAAGACTCCTGGGAGCAGAGAAACCGGGGAAAGAAATGCATACAGATGCACTCTGGGTCATGTATGTGTCTTAACGTCCAGACCCAAGGGGGCTGGGTGATTTCAGGGAGAAGTAGAGGAGACATTGCGCTATTCATAGAGGCGAAGAGGTCCTCTTCTGCCCTAAGATCTCACCCAAACTTGTTCCAAGTGGAAAAAGCCCGGCATTAAAAAAGGTCTCGATAACCTCAGGAGAAAGCCCTGTGTCCCTCAGTTGGTACCCTTAGGGGCCAAACATGAAAGATTCCACAATTCGGGGCAGGGATGAAATATTGCCCTGTGCCTGAGATAGAAGATCCTTCCTGTTCGGAATCGCCCAAGGCGAGCCGTCGAGGGAAGAGATTAGCTCTGAGAACCAAGCCCCGTTCGTGTTATCAGTAAGAGGCAAAAACCCTTGCTGGCGAACTCTGGGCAACTACTACCTTAGGGTGGAGTTCTTAACTCCCCCGTTGGTATTTTCTGTCTGGACCGTAAATCTGCTCCCGTATATGGGCATCCAGGGATATAACTGACCTGAGTGACAGGAGCTTACCCTGGGCCCTAAGGAGAATCCGACGTGTCAGAAATACAGCTGACAAGAACGTGGGTCTCCTTGATGATTTATGTAAGAGGCTACCGCTGTATTGTCCACCCGCACCAAGACATGGCAGCCTCAGGAGGAGGTATTTCAGGGCCAGAAATACAGCCATCAACCCGAGACAGTGACTGTGACAACCGAGCTGATGACCCTCCTATCCCCTTAAGCTGGACGACCACTTAAGGCCGCTACCCCGCCCCTCAGGGAGGCGTCTGTCGTTAGCAGTCTGAGACAACAAGACGCACCTAGAGTGGGACCCAAGGCAGAAAACCGGGGTCTGAACCACATAGAAAGGGAACGAAGCCTGAGGCGCGTAACCCTATTTAGCCTAGGGGTTTTGGCCCTTGGAAGAAATCCCCTGGCTTTTGGCCACAACAAAAACGGTCTCATGAGCAGAAGGTCCAGAGGGATCACCGTGGACGCGTTCGCCCTGAGACCTGGAAATCGTTGATACTGATAACAGTGCAACCTTGACCTAGCCTGACTTTGCTCAGGGTGATCTGAATGGACTCAATACTAGAGGAGACAGTTGTGCCCGCATTGTGATTGAACTCCATACGATGCCCCGATTGACAGTGTTCTGAGTGGGAGAGAGGACGCTTTTCTTTGCATTGAGCCTCAACCCCAGAGAAACAGATGAGCTAAGATGATGTCCCTGTGCTGAACTGCCAGTTCCTGGAACTGCGCTAGGATCAGCCAGTCGTCTACATAATTCAGAATGCAGATGCCCCGGAGTCACAAGGAGCCAGCGCTACATCATGCATTGTGAATGTGCGGGTAAAAAGGGCTAGGCTGGGTGAAAGAACCTGACGCTGGAAGGCTTCGCCCCCGGAAGTGAACCTCAAGAACTTTCCATGTTGTGGCAGAACTTCTAAATGAAGTATAGAAGTGCGTCATAAGATCGATGGTGACCAGCCAAACGAGTTGTAGGGCTTGAGACACGACCGTCTTGACAGGCATCATCTTGGACTTGAACACCCACGGGTAGTTCAAGCTTTAAGATCTAAGCCAGATGCCACCCTCACCCTCCATGGGTAACGGGAAGTATTTAGTGTAATAACCTAACTCTCTCTCTGGAAGGGGAACACATACCATGGCCCCTTTAACCAGGAGATTGAGTCTTTTGTTTTTACAAATAAAAGAAATCCGGTTTACGGTAGTGAGAACACGCCGTTGAAACACGGAAAAGCGGCGAGTGAATGAAATCCTGACGCCCTTATAAGACCCACAGAAAAGAATATATCTGGCTGTTTCCACGCTGCCAGGATCTCTGAGATGGGTATTATATTTTAACACTTCCTGTTGAGGGATTGTTGGGTGTTTCGCGTCCTGAATAAAATGCAGGAACAGCGAAAACACCCAATTTTGATGGAAGCCTCTGCAACCCGAAACACCAAGAGGTGGCGGGAATGGAGGGGCTTCGAGGGGGTACCGGGAGGGGTGAAGTGAAGCACGCGCCCCGTCCCGAGGGGAGCTACCCCCTAATCTAGGTGCAAGACCATCAGGGTTTTCTCTTGGGTCTTGCTTCGGGGGCTGGCGAGGGCGGCGAGACTGTCCCCAATCCCTGGGAGGAGGAGCACGACTCGCCACGCTTTGCTTTTGAGCCTCCCTTCAATCAGGACCGAGGCGGGTCTGTGGCTTGGTCGTCAAGCGCAGAACCCACACTCAGGTCGTCCAGGGGGTCAGCCTGGTACGCCTGTAAAACAGCATAGTGTGCAGAGCAGCACCAGCCTGACCTGCTGCTTGATAAGCCCTTCCCACTAAAGTGGAGGTTGTCCTACAAGGCTTTGAGGGGAGAGAGGGCTTCTTAAGTGACGATGCCGAGCCCGGCGAGAGATAGCCCGCAAGCGTCACTTCGACCGGCGGCATCACTGAATACCGCCGTGCCTCAACACCCACGATAGTCGAATATAATGACGTCGAGGGTATGCGAACACGGGAAGAAAAATATATATATATATATATACATAATATTTTTTTTTATTTTATTTTTTAAATTTTTTTTTTAGGGGTTCTCCATGAGCGAAAAAGCTCTTCATGGAGGTTATCAAAGAAGGGAAGGGACCCATGAGGCGTTCCCTTTCTTAGACTGGAAGATAAAATATATTCCCTAATGTGGAGCGTTTGGAGAGTTTGGGGGTCTCTTTTTCACGTGGCCAGTCCAATATGGCAACCGCACGAGTAACAACATCGAGCAATTCCTCCGTAGATTTTCTATCGCGGACGGAAAGCTCGGAGGCGGGAAGAGAATCGCGATCCACCTCATGATGCGAAGAAGCGCCGAGATCATGTGTGAAGGACCAGCTGGGTTTGGGGAGAGAGTGAGAGAAAGGGATCAACCCGTCTCTTGCTCCTCAGCCAAATCCATGCAAGAGCCCCACGAATTTCTTTTTTTTTTTTTCGTGAGTGCTGACTCCCAGAAGCAAGCGAGGCGAGCACGACGCACTCTGCCTGTTAAAGCAAATCGCAGTGCTCACACCCGCCCTGCTGCAACTCGAGAGCAGCGTGCTCTTACCCCCAAACAAACAGAGCAAAAACTGATGTGTGTCCTCTTCAGCTATAGAGTGAGAAGAGGGGAACACGCACCGTTATGCGGCTTTCAGTCATTCTCTCTTTTTCTAAACAGAAGAGAACAATGTTCACTGCACACTGCCTAACTGATTCTAACTTCTAGCAGAGGAAGGAAAGTTTTGACAGGGTTTGTGAAACACACGGAAACAGAATCGCTCTGAAAAAAGAGTTTCTGACGACACCTGGTGACGTATCCATTTATAGCCTGGCCGCAGGTGCATCTAATGATTACATCAGCCGAGGCTATAAATTCCGGTCAATGTTCATTGACGTGTTTCACACATTATTCAGCTCGGTTCACAGCTAAAGTTGTTCCCCGTAGCGCTTAGCAAAAGCGCAGCATCAAAGTGAAGCTTTTTGTAAAGGGAACATTTAACAAAGCAAAGACTGGTGGAAAAAAGCTGTACTGAACACATTACAAGAGAATCATGACAAATATACATGTAGACTGTATCATCCGAACAAGACCCTTCACTTTTCTATAGAACCTGCCCAGCAGAGTGCTTCTCCAGTTGCCCTGTTGGTGTGAAAGGTCCAGTATGCAAACATTTGGTGTTGCTAGATGTTCTCATGATAAGGATAATGATACATTCCCTGAACTTGCTCTTCAGCTGGAAGCTCATTCAAGAGCTGTACAAGACAAAGATCACTTCAGTGTCTGCTCTGAGGTGACAATGGAAATAGATATGGAAAACTTTGTGGGAGAGGAACATATTATGTATATTTGAAAACCTATTCATGTATGTGTTGCACATTCTCATATCATGGTATATGTTCCTGCTTTATTTTAGCACCACAGTTGTTTGGCATGACTATAAATGAACCAAAATATTCTGTGAATCAAAATGACAATCCTGATATGTGTTGCGAGGAACAAGACAGTAGTACAGACATCCTACTAGATGGCATTCTTGAAAATGTCCAAAAATGGCAGACCATTCCAGAAAACATTAAAAGGCAAATAAATGATTTGCATGTTAATGTACACCAAGAAGATAGGTGTCTTTTGTCAAAAAGACATTGTACCAAGTGTACTTCAAGGAAAATACAGCAAAGATGCCCATGCACTGCAAAACACAGAAAAATTCAGTTTCCATGATAATCTGCATTGCCGACAGTGAGTGTTCTTAACCAGTTCTTTACATACTTTACATACATTTGTTCCAATATAAAAAAAGAAAAATAATTGTTACATATAATTTTTTTTTTTTTTTTTTTTTAACACTCAAACCTTAATATATTAAAGTTTCCACAAAAATAAACAAGGGCATTTATTTTTATTTTTTTACAAATATAAGAGCCCAGTTTTAGCAATTAAATAAAGTCAATTGAGAAAGCGACACAAATTATCAGTATAAATTAAACTGAAAACAGAGGGTCAAAAACATTCTGATTTCACAACCTGAACATTTACAAAATGTTTGGTGCTGCTAGTAGTTAAACATATAAAATGTCCTTTACTGCATTTCATTTTAATCTGTCTATGATAAAACCTAATACTCCATAAACTGCCTGTGGGCCAAATGTGGGTTAACAAACTGAAGGCTGATGTAAGTCCAGGCTTGATTCCAAGCTGGCACGTGCACTAGCCAGAGTTGTCCTTTGATGAAACCATTAATAAAAAAGTAAATCAAACATCCAATATATATATATATATATATATATATATATATATATATATATATATACACATACATTGGCGGCCAAAAGTTTGGAATAATGTACAGATTTTGCTTTTTCGGAAGGAAAGTGGTATTTGAATTCACCAAAGTGGCAATCAACTCATCAAAAAGTATAGTCAGGACATTACTGATGTAAAAACAGCACCATCTAACAGCAAATCTAGACAGGCCCCATTTCTAGCAACCAAATCCTTGAGAAATCATGCTAAAATGCTAATTTGGTACAAGAAAATCACTTGCCATTATATCAAACACAGTTGAAAGCTATTTGGTTAGTTAAATTAAGTTTTTTTTATTTTATTGATTCCACATAACAAAAAAAAAAAAAACTGAACAGAATATGTGGAATCAAATTATATAAATGTATAACCCTTCCGCCCAAACACGAAACCCCCACCCGACACAAACAAGCACGCCAGTGGTCAAATGCCAATTGACAAAAAGACAAAAAAAACTGCAGAAAATATTTAAAACCAAAGAAAAACATAAAAAGTATACTTACAAAAACAAAAAACAAAAAGGTTGCAACATTTAAAACAACAAGTCTCTCGCCACTGCCCCTCCCCGAGAGCCTTCAAAAATGCTAAATAGCTGACCTGTTTTTTAATGAACAAATATATGTTGCCTAGCCTTCTATATGAAATCTCTAAATTAGCAGGGAGTAATACACTACTGCTTTTGGAAAAGGTCATGAGGCATCAATCAACACTCCTAGAGCATCTTCCGCTTTAGGGGGGTGTATGCTACTCCCAAAAATAGTACATAGCAGATGGCGCAGCTGTAAATACCTGAAGAACTGAGATCTGGGGTCCCCAAAATGTTGAACTAAATTTTCAAAGGATATCAACACTCCACTCTCATATAGGTCACTGAGTGTATTAACATCCCTCACAATCAACTATATCAATATATCATTTTGGGTTCATCCATATGCTCGAGGCAACATTTAAATAAATGTCTGAATGAAACATTCTGGAAACTTTTGTCCATACCGATTGCAAATGCAATATAATGGGGTATAGCTTAACTTCGATTAGTTTGATAGAAAGGATTTACAATGGCGAAATAGGGGCAAGAAATTCCTGTTCAATACAAAACCAGGGAGGGGTTCTCTTAGGTGGAAGCGACCAATGAACCAAATGTCTGAGACCGAATGCATAATAATAAAACAAAATGGGAGTGGTCTTGTAGTGGGCTAAAGCACTAAACCGTTAAGCAGAAAGTTGTCAGTTCGATCCCCACAGCCTCTTTGTGTCCTTATGCAAGGCACTTAACCCCAGGTTGCTCAGGGGGGATATCGACACCATCACCATTGCATACCATGCCCAGCATTTGCCACACCCTGCTGGCCTGCGAGCCCACTCTACCAGGGGTGTTGCAGCTTCTTGGGCATTGTCCCGTGGTACCTATTTAGCGGACATCTTTAGAGCTTCGGGCTGGGCAACACCTAATACTTTTGCAAACCTCGCTCAGTTTACAGTTTATGGCCAAGTCAAGGAGGCATTGCTCCCAGGCACTGACGAGTGTATGTCCCACAATAACTTGTGGCGTCAGTTGCCATTACAACCTGTGGACACAAAAAGTCCTAGAAGGCTCTTCCTGGGCAACTCCCAACCGCACAAGAACAACCCGCTGACACCCCATTTTTGTGAACAAACATCTGTCGTAGCTAAGCTAACAGAGTGGCCCTCTCTAGTTAAACATAAGCTAAAGCCATAAGCCTTGAAAATTAGCGGTTAGCATCCTTTTAAAAAATAAAATATTACTTATAAGTACAAAACAATACACTTAATGTTCATTGTTTCCTAAAATAATGTCAGATACAAAGGTTGTTGTGGTCAAACCCCAAAACATAAGGTATCTCTGAAAAGCCCACTTTAAAATACTGTAAGAATTACAACTGTGGCATCTATGGTCGCAGAGAAATATGAAA
The DNA here is from genome assembly GCF_025860055.1 of Xyrauchen texanus. Taxonomy (NCBI): domain Eukaryota; kingdom Metazoa; phylum Chordata; class Actinopteri; order Cypriniformes; family Catostomidae; genus Xyrauchen; species Xyrauchen texanus. Next base: position 49,188,454 of record NC_068281.1, on the reverse strand, counting down.
ACCAATATGTCCTCAACAGAGGACAAAAATTAATGGCCGTGTCTCAGGAGGGTATGAAGTTTTGCACATTGTTTTAAATGTATAAATGTATAGGAAAAGCATGTAACCAATTGTAAAATAAATAAATAAAAATGTAATGATTGACTATTCATTATGATTAATTCAGCTTAATGAAGTCACCTTGTTGGAGCAAAGACCACTGAGAATTGATTACAAAGTACACAGAAGGAAAACTGATCCCCTGATCCATAATTTACAGGTTAAATGGCTCTTGATTGTACTTGCCCTAATAAAAATGTAATTCTTGCCCAGTATCCATGGTTTTTGTACGTGGACCATTAAAAACGTTTGTACGTGGACCATTACGGTTACATGGGTAAAGTCATTGTGGGCTGAAGGGAATTAGTTAAGTATTTTTTTTTTCACTTTATCATGTTGTTGAATAAAGTTAGGTTTGTTCCATTGTTTTAAATTGCTTAGCAATATGTTTTAAATATATAGAGTCACATAATTACAAAAGTTGACTCTTTATTTAATCACCAAAAAAATGCTGGAATCTCCATTGCCAGCCAGTAGAAGTGGTGGCCATCAGAGGAGGCAAGGAGGGTGATGCTCCTCAAAAATCTATTCAAAATGATCATAACAACAAAAGTGATAATTAAAAAAAAAAAAAAAAAACATTTTAATGAAGAAAAAATGTGACAATTGCCTTGAATACCAAAGAAGGCTGATGGCACAAAGCCTCTCTCATTAGTAACCTACCAACAGTATATATTCAAATGAAGCATCTGATGTCATCTGCTTTGGACCAAAAAAGCATTTGAAAAGGACTAAATGGAGCCAAAATGAAATTTGCCTCCGCATTCATAACCAATCATAATCAGAGATAACCATTCAAGTCAATCAACTTTCAGTATAACTTTAATGCGTCAGCATTCTTGCTTGCCGTTCATGTGACAGGTGAAGAGAAAATGTAATCATTTGCCATAATATTGATGAAGTAAAAATAATTGTGGGTTCTAAAAACATCAATGACTAACAAAAGTGTCATAAATGAATTAAACTCAATGAAGCAATGGAGTTCCTCTATACATACTTTTGTAGGTAAGTAGATGTTACATGTTACATTTTTGCATTATTCATAGTCTGTAGATGGAAATGTGTGATTTTTTCCATTTGTTTACTATATTGACAAGTGTTGGGTTGGTGATCAAAAAGATAACACATCGGTAATCAGGAGATCATTTATGAACGGGGGAGTCAAAAAAGTAAATCAGTATTGAAATTTATGTATGTATTGTTCTGAATGTCATAATGCAGCATGCAATAAAACTGAAGAAACTTGGTGTGTTTTGTGCGACCAGCCACACAACTCTATGGCTTGTACATTCCATGAAAGGTGACTGGTGAGATGGTTTCAACTTCTGCTCTTGCAACCTCAGACAGGTCCTTGGCATTCAAGATCAGACAATATGTTGGTCTCTGGGCTCCAGGGGCCACCACGATTGTCAATAAGACACCTGTCAATCATTGAAGCATTACAAAACACATACTAGACATACAACATAATATTTGGAAATATGACTAGCCTCACACACCATCGTCTTCATCTACCGCATCAGGCGTCTGGACGAACAGCGGTTCTGAGGGGTACGAGTCTGGCTCCTGCCATACCCATGTCTCCTTGGTTTTCACGTTCAGCTTGCAAACCTAGGAATCACAACAGACAGTCTAAAGAGAGTGAATTCTGCAAAACTTGATACAAAATACTGTAACAATGATCTGTGATTACTTATACCCTGTCAGGGACGAAGTGGTTGAGGCCCAGCCCATAGGCGTATGTGTAATTTTTTCCATTGTTCATTTTGTAGTTGATCTGAGGAAACTCAAAAGCTTTGAGATTTAAAGAAAAACATGTGTCATGAAGCTCACCCTCAAGTATTTGTCTAGTATTAATACTGATGTCATGAAAAAAATTTAAAAGGTGAAGTGTGTGATTTCTAGTGTCATCAAATGGAATTGCAAAAATAATGACTGTTCCATACACTTGTCCCATCTTCCAATGGTCAACCAAAACGGATAGTCATGCCCCAAACTTATGCCACTGGTACACAGTCAGTAACGCTGTGTTGGGCTGGTATGGATGCTCAAACAAACAGAGTAATGTTTTGAAATCAAATGGCTAACTGTCCCTCCACATCAAGCTGGGATAGGACGAACAATTCAGAAAAAAACTTAAACACTTCACCTTTTATTTTGAATGGAAGTGCATCTAAAAGGAAAAGTTTCTAAAGATGTCTCTTTTTGCCATTATGACAAAAAGTACCTTGCCGTGGACCAGAGAAAAGCACCTCGGGCTCAAGCCAAATAGTCCCATCAGCACGCATTGTGGCTGTTGCTGTAGTGTATGGTAGAGAGATCAGATTCTTGCCCTGCTCCTCCTGTGACAAACCAATGTGAAGATGTCACGATTAAACCAATAAAAGCATTAGAAACAATTCAAGACAACTGTTTAGAAAGGCTTTCAAACACTTAAACTGTTTAAATGTGAATAACTGGATAATTTTTTTTCCATTAACACATTAAGTTCCAAGAAAACTAAATAATAGGCCTTTGAGTAATTAATATGCTCTTCAATTTTGAAGATGACACTCTCTCACAACCCCCCCCAAAAAAAAAACAGATTCAATTTTTCTCAAACTGCATGAGAAATGCAAGTACAGAATTAATTGCTAATCGCATGGGTGAAAATTACTTTTGTTAAATGTCCCGTCTAGACTTGTCTTATATAGTAAATGAAATAAGTACCAGCAAAGAAAATCTTTATCCCTTATTTAGACAGGTGCTCCACATGTGTGTGCTTGCATGTGTATGTGAGAAAGACATAATGATTTTGCTTTTATTTCCAAACAGCTTCCGGTCAGTAAATGTTTAGGAATCTCACAGAACACTAGTGATCTCAGGTTTGTGAAAAATTATAATTTTTTTGAACCAGCTCTTTTCAGTGAACCTGTTGAACCAGTTCACCAAATCTGAATCGGTCCCAAACAGTGCTTTCTGATATGGTATAATTTAAATATATTTAACAGTGTTACATTTCTCATGGCCATCTCATATCATACTGTTATCTAGTAGCATTTTCACGTTTAATGAGTGTGGATTTTTTAACGTTGCATTTTTTATAATATTCTCTCCTGAAACCACGACTGCTGTGCGCACTTTTCAATCCCATTTTTTATTTGTAACCAGTAGTCCCCACAATAAATAAATAAATAGAGCAAATTTCTTTCCTAAAAAAGTATGTCCTCATTTGGAGACAGTGGGACTAAGTTATTAATTTATAAATAATACCATGCTATAGAAAGTCATATGTTTTTTTTTATCAAATTGTTTTCATTTATAGATATTGATTTCTAGATAACTTTTTAGATAGGCTTGGTTTAGATCAAATGAATACCTGCACTGGCTAGGAATTATTTGACAATTTTCTTAATTTATTCTATTATTTCTGAACATCTGGGTTTATTAGACTTTAATTTATTTTACATTTGTTGACAACTTTTCCCTTTGGTGCACTTTATTGTATATTTTCCTTGCACACCTTGCTTTCCAATAATGAAAACAACTTGGATTTCCATAACCAAGTTGCCTTGCATTCCAATAAAGAACATGTAGATTGAATCACATTGGAGTGCAATTAAAAGTTTAAAAAATCTAATTGTGAATAGTCCAGAAGTTTGATAAAAATCAAGATTTTATTATTTTACCATATCATCTAGCCCTCACCAGATGTAGTTTTGTTGTCATATCTCCCAAAGACAAACTCCACTGTGATCAGTGCCATATGGTTTTGGGACAGGACTCGGTGTGTCAAAAGTTGAACACTTTACTAACAGCCAGAGTGTTCTGAACTGAAATCAGTTTAAATGAAATGAAATTGTGCATAGCATTAAAAAACAATGTCCACGCTGGAGGAAGTAGGGTTGCACAAGTATACATGTGTTTCAAAAACTATAACGAAAATAAAACTTTTGGGTTATTTTCTTTTTTTGTTTGTTCAGGAGTAATGAAATATATTTTAGTTAAGTTTGAGGGTTTTCTTTTTCTTCTTTGATATTTCAGTTAACAAAAACGTTTTCATTGAGTTTTGTTTTAGTTTTAATAACAAAATTAACACTGGTTTAAATATGTTAACGCAGATAAAATTATATAATCAATCACAGTGTGTTAAACACGTTAATTTGAACATGCATTGAATCAATCAATCACAGCTTGTTAAACCCATCAATTGTAACATGCATTGAATCAATCACACTTGTTTAACACTTTCATTTTGACAGGCCAAATAACAAAACATTACTGTGGTAAAAGCTGGTAGCTTGCTGTATGTTATACCTTGTAGGGATCCAGTGGAATGACAAATCGCCTCACTTCTGGCTGAGGAGCGATCATGGCATTCCTTTTTACCTCTTCCCAGTTGGCACGGAGGTTTGCCAGCCACAGATAGTTGTAGACAAATTCAAAGCTGAGGAAACATACAGTAATATCAACATTACATGAATGCAGTTGGTGTTTTAGATGAATAATAATGTGTAAATGTAAAATCGAACCTACATTCGTTCTGTTAAATAAATAAAGTATAAGCTTTTAATAATGTCTGTCAGAGTAAATATCTCTGCTTTAATTACCCTTTCCAGGCACACAGGTCAAAAACAATGAAGCCTGAATCCTCATAGCAGTTAATGTGATGGAAAAGACCCATTGCAGAGGTTCTAAATTTATAGTCAATGTACTCTCCTGGATGCTTCCTTGCAATGTGTATCCATGTCTGTATAAAAAGATAGAACAGATATAAAAATTCAAAAAAGACTGTCTTTATGGGTGGACACCCTCTCCCCTCTAGCCCAATAAGTAGCCATTGAGCACCCTAGTGGACCTCCCTCATCAAAGAGCCAACACAAATGAAGGACTCATGAGGGCCCTCCCTTGCTGGGGACTCATAAAACATCAGACCAATGTCAAATCACTGGGTCTCATTCATTAACTGTGCATATGCACGTATATGTGCGTGAAATCTGCATACAAACGTATCCACACATAAGTCATAATTCATCAAAACGTTTTGAATATTTTTTTTTCTATATTTATTAAACAATATGGGACCAACTGAAACCACACGTATTAAAAAATCACATAGCCTACTCCCGGTGTCCTTACAAACATGAAATAAACACGAAATTAATGAAATTATACACTATATACTATAGACAGACAGACAGATAGACGGACACACACATAACATCTTATTATGGTCTTATTATACATAGTCTTATTTCAAAGTAAATATAATTATGTGCATCATGGCTAGAGTTGTGTTCTGGTCCTACTCGTGCACGCTCAGTGATAGAGCGCACAAATGCCATACTATACCATTGGATGTGCTTGGATGCAGCTGGTGGAATGCTCCTATACAGCCCAGAAAAATTGTCAGGTTGCTTTAGTATTAGTTCCTTCTTTTACAATCATACAGATTCATTAACGTTAGAACGAGGGTGAGAACAAATGAATCTGCATAAGGTAGAGAGCTGTTGTGAATCTGTCTAAAATTTTTGCAAAGTATGCAAAATACATGCAATTTAATAATGAATGAGAATGAGACACACTGTTATTTGTCATGTAACAATGTTATGTAACCATGCATGATTAAGAGCTAGAAAGAAAGAACTTTTTGTGGAAAACAAAAAATAAGAAAAAAGAACGTACACCCTTCTCCTCATCAGACTCAAAGCAGTCCATATAATTGGATCCTCGAATACTCCAGGCACTCAAGAATTTCAAGAGGTTGATTTTAACGGGTGTCTCAATAAAGACAAAGTAGTTCTCTGTCATCCCAAAACTAGAACAGGAAAGAGAGACAGGTTATTAATCGACAATCAAATAATTGTCATTAATAATTTAACTGATTAATCGAGCACACAGGCATTCAAGGCAAACGAGAGCAAGCAGAAGTCTAACATGAATTATGTAAGAGAATGCAAAACTTTTTAAATGCAAAACATTTTCTATGATCGTTTTCAAAATTTCAAAGGGAAGTATTTGTTTATTTTTTTCTACCCCATCACCATGTTGCACCATGTAAGGGGCCTCATATGGGGGCACAGTATGCTTACCTGTGCACATAGGATGGCTTGAACCTTTCTGCACTTGGGAACTGCACAACCACCTTGGATTTTTCAATAGGGTCAGATTTGTCTGAAATAATTTTTTGGCCATTGTGAACTCAGAAAATCTGGCTTTAGCTTAAAAGATCTTTAAATGTTGCTCAACAATTGTAAGAGTTCTTACCCTTCTGAGTAGGTGGGATTCTGACGATATTGTAGGCCAGGGAAGCTCCCTTCCCCATGCAGTTTCCAATGTTGTACACGGTACCATCTCTCTCAATGTGGGGGTGGGCCGTTATTCCATTTATGTTGACATAGTCACACATGTCAACCTTTTGAAGCAACAACGTAATATTATAAGCTATTTAGGACTCCAAAATATTCATCTCATCAACATTGCACAATCAAGTTTGTGTTACCTTTTTCAAGGTTTCCAAAGTGTCCACATTAACTTTGGTGATGTAATTAGTCTCTGTGACAGCATAAAAATCCTCTCCAATAGGGTAAACGTTTACCAGACAGTTGTCGGTCACCTCAACACCCTTGAAGTACGAGAAGAACCTGTCCTGACAAAACAGGACAAATGCTATGTGTGTCATGCATGCTAAAAATTTTAAATCTGAAATCTAGCAGTTTCTCCAAATTAAATGCAAGTGATAATCTGACCTGGAGAATATGTTCTTGCAAGGATCTGGGTAGGCACAGGTTCCAAACTCAGTAATGACCACACGGTTTTCTGTCATAGCACGTACATAAGCATCTGTTTTGATAAACCTATGATGAAAAAAGTTTCCTATTAAAAAGTGAACTGGTGCAGAAATAACACAATAAAAACAAGATTAGTGACATACTTGCGGACATATGTGACCTGACCATTGCTGAAGTCAAACTTGTGCATGAGGGCCTGGCCATCAAAAAGGTGGTAGAAGGGCTCAGATCCAACCTCAAACAAACCGGGACCAAGACGCAACAGACTCCCTTTTATAAATGAGGGGATGCGACCTAAAATGCATAAATGTTTTTTGTTTATTATTATTATTTATTTCTCTGTTGAAATTAACTTTTTGGCTCACCGGCCACTGTGGCTAGTAGTTTTCCAAGGTCACTTGCTACTCAGCATTTTCACAAGCCAATATTCCCCACCTTGCATAAAGTGATAAAGGAGACTATAACTTGCATGCATTTGTTTGCACATATAATTTAAACAAGAATGATATGAGTTATCGAGTGAAGCGATTTAATGTCTGGAGGGCACTGGCATGCGCTGCTGTGATTCTTGCAAAAGCACTTCATTCATTATGAGAGGCATAAATACCATAAAATTTCCTTCAGCAGCAGCTCCGAGTCGCCCTATATTCACTGAATTTTCAATGCAGGAAAACTCCTAAAAAACATCACCTGCCAAAGTGGTAGTGAGAGTGACAGAGTTACCCGCCACAGTCCATTTTTACCTGCATTTGGCAGGTGTTGATTTCAAACCCTGTATCAGAGGTATTGTCAGAGCTGTGGCCTAGTGTGTGTGCAAGTTCAAGTGTCGTTTTCTAGTCGTTTTCAAATTTTCAAATTAATTTTTTTTTTCCTGTTCACTGTCCATATCAAGATATGTTACCAAAAATCAAATAAAACAATAAACCACATACCAGTGACTGTTGCTGGTAGAGGTTCGTTCAGCTCCTCCACAGTCTCAAAGATTTTCTTATAGCCTCCAGCAGGGTGTTCAAAACTAAAAGTGAAACCTCTTTATTATTGAATTTCACAAAGATTTGCACCTTGTAAAGGAAACACCAGTGATTGCAAAGGAGTTTTTTTTTTTATTATTCTTGATTTAGCCTTCAAAATATGCATAAAAAATGAAGACCAATCACAATTCATTGAGCAAACATATGTAAGAAATTAGACATTAATTTAAGAAGAGATAGGTTTACATAAATTATTACAGTGACATCATTGTCAGTTTGACATTAAATGCTGAAAATTCTACGAATGTACACCAATTGGGAAATTTTACAATTTTAACTCTTAATTTCCTAAAAGTATAAATTTTATTAAAAATCTAAAATAGACAAATAACACACTAAAGGCTGAAATTGTGAACAAAATAATCTCTGAGCAGCATTAATACAGTTTTACTGTGCAAAATCTGCAACAGAAAACAACTCTAAAATCAATAAGCAAATGCCAATTAACAATATTACTAAATAGCTCACCGTTTGTTTACTGATGGCATGAACAGAAGAGCATAAATCCAAAATTTACTGTTTATCTGTATGTCACAAGTCATCTGATATAAAAGAGAGAATGAAAGGAAAGTTACTCACCGGCTGACCATTTTTTCTCCTTGAGAGATTTATATGTGAAACAACTGGTTTTAAACAACTTGTGTGTTTGTTTGCAGAGCCCTCAATTTAGACAGAGTTTATGGGTTTTTATACCTTTCCCTCCTACACATATTATCTTTGACCCCTGTTTAAGCCAATGGCAGTATTTGCAAAACAACAACCCCTTTGTACCACAAGCCTGAGCTGTTGCTCAAAGCAGTCAAATAGGATTGACTTACCCTGATTTTAGAGTTTCAAACAGCTAAAAACTGTGATGCAATTAAGCATATAAAATGTGATTGTAAATCGTAAGAAAAATAAACAAGCTGAGATCAGTTGACAAACACACCCCAACAAAGACTTTATTATCAGCCAATCAAATGATGTTAATTTCTCCTCATTTATACTCTCTTGAAGTAATTACATTATTTTTACCATAATATAATAGTAATATATAATATAATAATAGTGGTAAATAAATAGTAACTCAAAGGGTTTTAATCCTTCGAGGAAATTTCAGAAGGGGCACACAGTAAATTAACTGGCAATAATGGTAAATACAGTATGAGAATCTTTCTATTCTTTAACACAAATGTCTATCTTGTCAGTAGTTTTAATTTGGCAGGAAAATTTAAAATGTAATAATAAAAAAAGAGAAGTTATCAAAATAACTTATAAATAGAATAACAAGTAAACCACTCATGGACATAATTTTTTACCCTTAAACACCAACTAATTTTCCAGCAAGGAAATCCATGGTATAAATCAGTGGTACTCAATAGGCGGAGTCCGGTCCTGATCAGGACCAAAAGACAATTCAATCCAGACTGAGATCGCATTATTTGTGGTAGTTATCTGATACCTGGCTAAGTGATTGTGTAAGCATAGAGCAGGAATAAAGCACGTTCAGCGCTACACGATTATTCCTAGTGCTGAACACACTTTTATTCCACTCTCCACGCGTTGCCTCTCTCCCCGCTATAGAGGCTACGCATAAATCCTAATTTACTGTACATAGTTGCAGGCATATTTATTTTAACAACAGTAGCGAAGGCACAGCATTTTTATCCATCAGAAGGCCTCCTATGTCCCATACATTCTGAAATTAAAAAATATTTAAACACAAAAACTTGACTGCTGTCATTCAGATTCAGAACCATCTGTTGATCTTATCTTTTAATATTCATATCCAAGTGCCCTCAACTGATGAAATGTTGATGAAATATTTTAATCTTTTGGTAGAAGATCCCTCAGACCCCACTACTTGTCTGTCTCTGGGCTCCAAATTTCCTCATCCCTGAGATGTTTTGAAGAGATTATTTTGACTGTTTATATTGGCAATAAAATGTATAATAAAACTAATGTGAGGTCAGAATTTGTCAATCCACTTGATAAAGTTGAGCAAAATATACTTTTTTTTAACTAGATAGATCTAGCTACTCTTAATTTTTAATTGAGGATCAATGTTGCTTCCCTCCCAAACAAAAATCATTTGTTTGTCTTGATATATTTGCAACAATTCTATTTTTCAGCCACAAAGTTGCTTTTTTTCTTTTCAAGTTTTGCAATCTCTGCAGTCACAAGTATAAAGGCTATTGTTGTTGTAGCACACAAACAGAGGGATTTCAGTTTTACATTCCTGAACAGATTTGTATTAACTGTTAAGAATTCAATTGTTTTGGAAACAGGCCATACTGCACATCATTGCCCAAGAAGAGTGCTGCATTTTTTATTCTGCATTGCACACTAAAATTAAATAAACTCTAAAAAGCAAATAATTTCTTTACAAGCAAAGGAAGATATCATTTTAAAAATTGTTTCAAGAAAATGGAGATATGATTATTTTATATGGTTAACTAAAAATAATGTGTATTAGGAAATATGAGAGGACAATTAGATCCATGGTTGAAATAACAAAAGTCTCTCTGGCAGATTTAGTGGAAACAGAGGCAAATTAAGAATAATTAATACGTTTATTGTATTTCTCTCAATACATTTAGAAAGGTCTAAAAAATTAAAAGTGCTCTTTTGTTTACTTTCTCTGTTTGGGACAATACATTCTCTGACAGTCCAGACTGAAGGCATATGACTTGATTTCTCATGATTAGCTTTATGTCTTGCACTCAGTATAAGAGAGTTGGCTAAATACCTTAACTGTGAATGCAAGTAGTTATCCCACAGTAGTTTGGACAGAATCACAGCTATTGTTTGCATTTATTTTTGAGTCCTCTCTTTATTCGATAAATTAAATTTAAAACTATACCTGTTGTTTGCCGCAGACTGTGGTGTAACTTTGATCTTACAGACCCCAATGCAAAGCACCCACCTCAATAACCCATAACTCAATCCACTCCCCCACCCCCGGTATCGCCTTATGGTCTCCTCTGTCGTTTTTGCCTTCTAGGCACCCCTCATCATTATCACCAGCAGGACAGGGGTTGTCCCAGGGCTCCAGTGTGGCTTAACAGGCTTGTGTCCCATTCAATGTCAGCCATCCCAGGTTAGGATGGATTACTTGCAATAATTATTTTAATTTACTCAGGACAACCCTTGGGAGGATAGGAGATGATGACCAAAAAAAGAGACTCTTGTGGTCAACAGTCTGAATGGATTTGGTCCTCTTTGTAAGGGCTGATACAGTAATATCAGGTGTCATTACCATGCCAACATGTGACACATTTTGGTTCAAATGGAAGTTTTATTGCGGACAAGGAGAAAAAAAACATTTTCAACAATATTACCAAAAGTATGCACCGAAAGTGTGTTATTTACTTATGTCTCATGAAACCAGAATATTTTTGGTCAAGTTTTGTCTGATTAAAACCTTCACACGACTTGATAAAGATTTGCAAGCTACACACTAGCCTATGCACCTGCCTGTGACAGCCCAGGTGAAAAAGAGGTGTTTATTTGTTTGTTGACTCGAAATTTCTTTGCAAATCAATTCTGCAGAAAATGGTAGTCCAACTGCTAAAGTAAAGATAAAGACTTTGTGTTGACTGACAAAACTTTAAATCAGCCTGAGGTAGTAAGTACATGTATGAAGCAATAAAAGACATTTCCCAGATGATATGGTTTGAATGGTTATTTATTTGCATCTCTTGCTCTAGTGAACAGAAACAGGCATTTCTTCAGCCTAATCCCATGAAATATAAGTGACCCTGGCAACATTTTTTCCAACCACATTTACACCTTTGGCTGCAGTTTTGTATTGAAACATCCTTCCAGGGGAGCCAAAATCAAGTGAAACTATGTTAATCAGACGAGATTTATAAGGTGGAAGTGGGAGCCCAGCTACCGTACTTCCACCCACTTAATTTACACTAATTTGAGTTTGCCATGAGTCCCGCTTGTCTCAACAACCTCAGGACAGCCCTCAGGTGCTTCAGGTGCTGCAGGTGCTGCTGCCAATCATTATTTTTAATATTGATATCATCCAGATAGGCAGCAGCATAAGCAGCACCGAACAAACCGAACGGAAGTGTCACAAAGTGGTGGAATCCGAACGGTGTGGAAAATGCCATCTTTTTCTGGGATATGGGAGTTAAGAGAATCTGCCAATATACCTTCATTAAATGCAGTGTTGAATAAAAGCGAACTGATTGAGCAGCTGATCAATTCGAGGCATTGAATACACTTCATTTTTAGACACCATATTTACGTTTTTATAATCCACACAGAAACAAACCGAGCAGTCACTCTTAGGGACTAGCACCACCATGCTGACCCAGTCACTGTGGGATTCTTCTATTACCCCCCATATCCAGCATAGTTTTAAATTCATCCCGAACCACTTTTTTTGTGTTCGGGTAGCCAGTAGGGACGACTGTGTACCACTAGCCCTGGGGTTATTCTAATATGTTGTTCTATGAGATTCATCCAAAAGGGAAGAGGCTAGAACATGTCGGAGAATTCTCTTTGCAATCTGGCAACCTCTGTAACTCGTGACGGTGAGAGGTGGTCTCTGCAAGTGTGACTTGACCGGTAGCTTTTAAGTTCAACTCCAGTCCGAGCTCCTTCCTTTCCAGAACCACCATCCCCAAAGTCACGGGGACAGCCTCCCTCCAAGGTTTTAGGAGATTGAGGTGGTAAATCTGACGTACTCTGCCTCTTTCCTTTCGTTTAACCTCATAATTGATTGAGGTGGTAAATCTGATGTACTCTGCCTTTTTCCTTTAGTTTAACCTAATAATTGGTTTCCCCAACTCGCCGTATGCCCTCAAAGGGCCCTTGCCACTTGGCGAGTAATTTAGAGCTCAATGTGTGGAGTAATACAAGGACTTTATCTCCTGATCCAAATTCCCATAGCCTATTATATAGCCGGCTTTGACATTCTTGACCCTGGAGTAAATTCTCCTGTGTTAATTGCCCCAGTGTGTGGAGTTTTTCTGGTATTGATGGCTTTTAAAAGTATTGAATAAACTTTTTGCTGTTTGAAGGTCCCTCCTCTCAATTTTCCCATAGGACATCAAGCATGCTGTGCGATTGATGCCTGTACAATAATTTAAAATTGGGAGAACCCCATGAAGGCTTTCGGAACCACTCGTACTGCAAATAATAGGGGCTCGGCCATCTTGTCCCAATTTCAAGCATCTTTGTATACAAACTTACGAACCATGTTTTTCAAGGACTTATTAAATCGTTCGAACAACCCATCGATTTGTGGGTGATAAACACTGGTGTAAATCGATTTAATGTCTAATAATTCATACAGTTCGTGTTCTGTACATGACATAAATTTTGTGCCTTGGTCAGTGAGGATTTCCTTTGGAATCCCCAATCAGGAGATAATTTTTAAGAGTGCCTCCGCAACACTACATGCTGAGATGTTCCATAGAGGCACTGCTTCCAGATATAGCATTACATAGTCCACCAAAATTAATACAAAGCGATGGCCGCGTGTAATCTGCTCTAATGGCGCAAAAAGGTCCATGCCAATTCTTTCAAAGGGGATATCATTCAACGGCAGAGGGCGCAAAGGCACTGGTGGATTCACCAACTGACATTCATGGCATGCCGAACACCAATTGCGTATGTCACCGTGAATGCCCGGCCAAAAGGAATGAGCCTTTCAAATTCTTTTTGTGACCTAAGTGGCCAGCCATTGGGTTATAGTGAGCCAGAATTTTTCCAGACGTCTCTTTGGTACTAATAGCTGCGTTGTATTTCCAGTGTCCTGCGCCACTCGATACAGGATTCTGAGTGTCCTGCACCACTCGATTCTTTAATAATGGAAAAGTACTGATATGTGAGCATGACATTAGGCTGGAGCTGTTGACCATCAATTACTTTCACCTGGTCAAAGGCATGCTTGAGCTACTGCTTCAGAGGGAAATCCCCCTCAGGGAAGCTCCCGAGTATGGGAATTCCTTCATCCACGTCATAATGACGTTAGTATTAACTAACTAACATAACTTTATCACAACATATCATTTTTGCATCGGTAACACATCAAACATTGCAACAACCTTTTGTTATCCCCGAGTTTTCAATGATTATGAAAAGGAACCTGGAAGAGATTGTTACTGTTAGTAAGGCTGTTTTTGGGACGAGTTAGGAACAGTTAGTGGTAGAGGGGTAGACAGATGTTTGAAACATTGTGGAATGAGTGTCATTGCATTCAGTCTAGTGTGTAGTGTTTGGATGTGTGCAATACTTGCCATGATGTTCAAACCACTAAAGGAGGAGCCCGAGGGCGATTAAACCAATGTAGTGTTCTTGGTACGATGACGATTTGCTTATGACTATGAAATATAGTGGTCAAGCCAGTTGGTTTGAGACTGAACTTTACTAATTTCATCCCTTCAGCATGGAGCTGCTGTTGAAGGGTGTCATGGTGAGGTTGTACACCTCTAAATGCGTCCATGATCTCAATTTCTGCGTCATGTTTGTCGACGTTGAGATGGAGGACAATATCGTCAATGTGCACAGTGGTTCCTTGGAGAACCGTTCAGAACAAAGTTTGGTAGCCTGTATCATGGTGGTTGTATGACAGTAGGACTTCGGTGGCTGGTGTTTTGACAAGCCATCGACTACCAGCTGCTTCTACCCTAGTTTCTGTTCCTTTGTAAAAGGTAAGTTAAGGATAAATCCTAAATTTTGTCACTGCCAAGGCTGTATGCCAGATGTATTTAATAAAATTGCACAAATGGTGGTAGTGGCAGATCTAAGGATTTGTTTAGCCACGTTAAGGAGAACCAAGTAGGATGGGATCCTTCCACCGCTCAGGCTTTTAACTTAAGTGCTGATTTCCTTCACAAGGTCACGCATTAGATCGCTTACCACTTACACAAGTTATGACTGATCTCATTACTTCTGACAAGGCATCCAGAGCATGCAAAGTGTTATTCAGAATAGCAGAATGCATGTTTACAGTGAGTATGTTATCCAGCAGGGTTTTGCCCAGACCCTGTAATTGTTCTTGTTGGAACAGGAGTTTCATTGCCTTGTGTTAAGTGGTATTAGTGTTAGTGCATGCTAATGTCGTGAGTAAAGCATGCTACGCTTAACTATGGTGGACACTATTGTGGTGGGTCCACCCCCCTTTGGAGTGCAGACTGTTCAAAGGGTTTGGTCTGGTTTGACTGGACGCATTTTTACAGTGGTGTCTGTGTACATTGGTCACATACTGATGTGCCGTATATGCAGTTGCAAAACTGACGTCTTCCGGACGGTCCAGCATAAATGGCCAGTATGCAACCTGTTGCAGGGTGTGGTAGGTAGCTTTGTAGCTCCTGTGACCTCCAAAGGGAGCATCGTGGGCATGAAGCAGCATCACCCCCCCAAGGCCGGTCGGAATGACCCACCAGGGTGGACCTGGGCCATGGGGAACATGGATCAACAGGACTCTCTCAAGTTTCAGGTGTTGTTTTCAGGTGACAGAGAGCTTTTAGCTCTTTTGAGTCCTGTAAAGAGGGTGGTAGGAACTTTTGTGTCTGAGGTTCCATCAACTGCTGTCGGATTGTCTTGATCACCGGGTTCTGTTTCTGCATGACTCTCAAGTCTGCATTGCCGGTTTTTGACCCAGCTTCACAGTCTGTAGGCAGCTTTGGGGATTTTCCCAGTTCTCTTTGTCATGCCTCTGTGCCAGGGCAGCGCTGAGGCAGTGGGAGGAGAAGCTTGTCTTGATGTGAATCTCCAAATCCTTGTCTGGGTAGACGAGGAAAGGGGCTGAACAGATCTTGGCCTTCGGTTCTCGAGGTGCTTCATCACGTCCGCTAGTTGTTTCTGGAGGAGGCTGACCTTCTGCTCCAGATCCACCTCTTTGGGAGGCCCCGAACTATTTCCTTTGTTTCCATTCCGATGTCTGGGGTTTTTCTCAAACCCGACATTCCTTTTCTTTGAAAAGGGATAACGTTCTTGGGGCTCTTGCTGAACCTGGGAGTGACCCTTGTGGTCATTCCCTTGGTTCCTCCAACCCCCCTGTGGGCGGTTGGGGACACATTTTGGGACTGATGCTTTGCTGCGTACTTTGGGTTGGGGCAATTCGTAGCCCTAAAGTTCCAAGTCTGCCCTCTCAGAGAACTGGATGTCCAGGACTCTGACATCATTGTCTTGTTTATCAGTCGGATGCACGACTGTTTCCCATGTCATCTGGGCCATCTTCCTAATCTCCTGCATGGTTTGTTTACCCTGCTTACACATCAGTGTAACGTGGGTTCGCACGCAGGGGTGGAGATTATGAAGGAAGAGAGATCTGAAACCTCGTTCTTCTTCCAGGCCTGGCTCATTACTTCCTTGGAAGTATGCGTTCCTTAAACGCCTGTAATACTCCCTGGGAGGCTCCAAACGCTTCTGCTGTATGCGGATGGTGCTGAGGGTGGCTGATGTTTCATCAGCATATGGCGAGTACTCCTCGCTCAGAATCCTACAAAGCCTTGGGTAACTGTTCCGCATGCGCAGCGGTTGAGTCTCAATGAAAGCGTGGACACTTCTGGAAGTGGTTTTGCAGATAAGCTTCAATTTCTCACGTGCTGAAGCATGAGACAAGTCGGCAAGACAATGTTTGATTTCCCTGAGGTAATCTTTGACATTTGAATCTTGGCTTGCTGGGTGGAAGCGTTCTATGTCCTTTGCAAAGGAGTCAAGCTGGCGCATGCGCAGACCTGTGGCTTTGTCCCGCTGGTGTCCATCTGACTCGTCAGAGGATGAATACTAGTGCCTGCCCCCATTACCACGGCGTTGGGTGAGACCACTTCGTCCTCCTGGTGAGGGAGGCTCCCTGCCAGGTGCCTGAGGGGAGGATTTCCGGAATGGGGTCTTCCCCCGAAACGTGGTGGACTCGAGTCCCGAACAGGGGTGCGCTCTAGCTCCGGGAGTTGGGACCACGGTTTTCAAATACTACCTGAACCAGGGGTGGGGTATTTCGTCTCGGAGTCCTCTTCCCCACTCTTGTCAGAGGTGGAGTAGCGGAGCACTTCTTGAGCCTTAGCCCGTGCGTCTCGGTTTTCCCGCCGGACTCGGTTGTCCGCGGCTTCTCGGCTATCTGTTTCAGCCAACTGGAGTCTTCCTACACACTCCTCCAGAATCGAATTCGTAGTGTGGAGGTCCCTGTGTAAGGCACGATTGTGTGTATCGAGCCGACTCCCATGGGTGGTAAGTGTCCTTACCTCACCCTTGAGTGTTGCTATCTGCAACTGGGCCTTGTGGTGGTAGAGCAGGAACAGTCTGCCAACTGCTTCCTGGATAGTGGATACCTTCCTTTTAGGATTGCGCGCACTATCAACCACGGTGGCCATTTCAGCATCACACTGGGATTGTGTGTAGCTGTTAAGCTCCTCCATCAATTCTCTAGGGACAATGAGGAGGTCAGCGACCCAGTTGGACAGTGAGGTTTCCTCACTTGACCAGGGAGCTTCAGCTCCGGACACTGATGGGGACTGGGAATTCATATCTCACTGGTTAGGCAGGTGAGATAGTGATGTCCAGTGGACCCCTATAGGAACTCTTTGAGAGTTAAAAAATGTGATGCTTGACTGAGTTTTGAAGGTGAAGATTGACGACACATGTACCAGTCTGTACCTGATGTACCAGTCGTTATCCCTAGAAGAGAATGCACAGGGAAGGACCACTTACCTGTCACTCAAGAGCAACTTCGTATTATTAACCGTTTCTTGAACTACTAAATAGATATTTCACACAAAAACAAATTAAAATGAGTAATGAATTATTACCAAACTAGCAACCATTAACACAACACTTGCAATAATTCACAACCACAACCGGCCTTGTGCCTTAGCAGTTTGGACTTCCTGAGAAAAGTGAAGCCACGAGGGAACCTCTGGCTACTCTTAAAAAAATTGTTTTAGTTATTTGCAAAAATATTGTAGAAAGCCAACAAATATCATGTCCTTACCTGGGGCAGCAATTTATGTAGGGTGCACAGGTTGGATAGATCAGTTTTACTATCAGATATAATTAATAATTAATGTTTATTAATTATTAATTAATAATTAAATTAAATAATAGAATTTAATTCATTAATTCATTAAATTCTATCGTTGGGGCACCATTCTTTGACAAGAGAAAAATTATAGTAAGTGACTGATCAAGTCTCATAAAATTCTACCCTGCAAATTGAGTATTTTGATTGAGAATCAAAGTAATAAAAAAGGGAAGAAGTTAGTCAAATTATTGCCATATGAATCCAACAGTAATCTGGTTATAGTTGGCTTCTAACAACAACAATTTAACAATACGGAAGTAATACAGGAGTTCTTGACGTGGCAGAGGCTGGCTTCAACACAATATTCAAACAAACAAACCAGGAATACTTATTATAATATAACAAGATGTATTATAATCAAACAGCAATGAACACTGCCAATACTAAATTAATATAACACAAAACATAAAATGGAAATCCTAACTAAATGGTGGAGCTATATGCTAGTGTATGTGTCTGGAGTCGGTAACAAAGACACGAAATGGCGGACTAAACTCCTCGTGTGGAACTAGTCAAAATGGAGGGCTAGGCCGGGAAGGGCGGAGCCAACGATTATTTGAAGGTGTGGGGAAAAAAAGATGGCTGGATCAGATCCAGCACAACGGAGATAATCCCACATGTGGGTGATAATGAGCAGACACATAAAGGAACTGAACGAAACAGGCAGGAGAATTTGACAAACACCAGCCTGAATCGTGCATAAACCGTGGTGCTGCTCGCTCCATGAATTTCAGTGTGTGTGTGAGAGAGAGAGAGCGATCAAACAGGGGTTCATGCAATTTAACAGAGGATACATGCTGGTAACAGTGCGATTGGATCGTTAATTCATATCTCTCAATAAAATAACATTTCCCCAAAAATGACGATCTCATAAATCCAAACAGCAATCAGCGATCGTAGTTAAATGTACAGTTGTAAACAAAACATCAAACATTCAGCGATCAAATATATGATTTAGCTTTATAAGAAAAGTCACAGTTTCTAAACTAAATCTGCCCAGATATCAAGCCTTACTTGTGAAATCCTGTGTGATTACAGCAGGGTTGTCTGTTGAATTCATGTTTCATTGAGCGGTCAGGAGAAAACAATCTGGATTCGGTCCTTTGTCTTACGCTCGTCAGCGAAAAGACATGTCTCTGCGTTGTTTCTCAAGTCCGGTGATCGCGATAAATGTGGGAGGTAGTCAACGTTGAGAGAAAATTATTGAGAAGGGAAGCTGGTGGCCTTTTCCGTTTTCTAAATAAATTCACTGTTGTCTCGCAGTGAAGATGAAATGAACCGGTTGTACCAAGTACACTACACGACTGGAACAAAGCTAAGTTAATCTTACTCTACCGTGGCCAAATGGTGAGGTTTAGAAAAACGTGGTCTCTCTTTGTCCAGGAGGAGGGAAATTCCTTTGTGTAGATATGTCTCTTTAGAGCGCAGCGAAGCTGTAGATGTAGCAGTCAGGCTGGATGCGGACAGAGAGCTAGTGAAATGTGGGCGCTAGTTTTGTTAAGATGACGTCATCGGTCATAGGCCACTTTTGACCAATGACGTTTTAGATTGAGTCCATGGGCGGGACTTCCTGTTCGGCTGTGAAGCATTCTGGGAAACTGAGTTCAATGTCTTCCCTTCAATCATAGAACAAAGGGCCATGCAGTCTCTGCTGCCATTTTTAGTGGGGCAAGGCCCTACAACGGCGAGCTCTGTGCACTTAGTTAGTTTTGATACTTTTTTGTGTCATAAACCGGTGAGATTCGATACACCCTGATCCATAACAGTTCTAGGAAGACAATATGTCAAATAATTTAAAATCCTTGGGCTCTGGAGACATTAAAAGACACTTACGTGCTCAAGCTGACATAAGAGTGGTGAATTTCGAGAAATGGAGTCATTGGAGAGGAAATTAGCTGCTAATCCGCTAGCAACCAAGGTGCATTTGGAGCACGTCTGGGAGCGAGCTCACAGGGTCCTGGCTCGGTGATCCGCTGAGGGAGACATCAATTCTGGCAAAATTTCTGAGATCATCCAATTAAGATCTTGTGTTACGCGAGGAGTAAAGAAAGGCTTTACTACAAGAACTACAATATTTTCTTGTTCCCAGACTTTGTGAATTAGACAAGAGAGAAATGTGATTGATTCAAGGAATGCAAGAATCTTTTAAATCAATGGAAGGTCACTTTTGCACTGATATTCCTGGCCAAATTGAGAGTAGATATTAAGGATGGCCGTATTTACATGTCCCCAGCAAGCATTGTCCTTCATAAAGTCAATGGAGTAAGTTATTTAGTGGTTCTTATGTTGAAGCCAAGTGAAACATCTCACTGAACATCCACTTGTCCATCCACAAATCCATCGTTTGCAAGTTCCACTAGAGGCTGGAGTTTGTTTAGTGGAGGAACACACCTTTGGGACAGTTAAGTGGATGAATCTACAAGTTCTTTGTGTTTATTCTTCCTATTGGCTTGAGTTTGTTTTATAGGTTATCTTCTGTTGTGTAATTCTGTTTTATAAAATTTGTATAGAAACACCAGACTTGAGCAATCCAATAGCAAAGTTGTCTCGGGGCTCTCGTAGGTGTAAATAGACTGTTAGAATTTAGAGGGATGAATGCTGGGTGGCGCTGTCATTGACAGGGTTAATGCACACGTTTTTCTTACTTCTGTTTGTTTGGTTTGGGGGAAATTTGGGGTTTAGTTGCACTTAAGTGGAATGTAGGTTATGAAAACTGCAGGACCTTGACATTTTTGATCCTCGAACGTGAGGGGCCCCGAGTCAGGTCCTAGAATTTGGAGGCCCTGGGAGCATGCTAAGTATAAAAGCCTCTGATTAATATACTGCTGCACATGGGCCTACAAGTCAGCCTGTCTCATTGATTCCTATGACAGGCAGAGAGATTTGTCGAAAATGATTTAAATATTTTTTTGTATCCTGTGCCTTAGTCCTCTTAGTGCATTCACACATACATTTTATTCCATTGATTTTCATAGCGGGTCTTTGGACACTACTCAGAAAGGTCCAAACAACAAAATTTTTAAATCTATAGCTTCTCATGGGCCCCCTTAGACAGTGTGCAAAGTTTCATGTCGGAATTACTTCGTTAAGTGCTTAATTGGCTGACTTGTGAATGAAAAGGGCCACATTTTTCTATTATATGTTTCTTGATTTGTTTTACAGTACTTCCCAATCCATGAGGGACATGGCTTTTTGATATGTTGTTTCTGAAGGCTCAACGATAAAGCATTCGAAGCCCCCAGGTCATAGCACAAAACTGAACTCTGTCGGGTTATATATATATACATACATTGTGTGTATATATATATATATATATATATATATATATATATATATATATATATATATATATATATATACTCATACACACAAAATTATTGTAGGACTACAAGTGAGCCCCTGCGCCATCTGCTGGGAGAAAAGAGAATCACAGCCTTGAACAGCACAAATAAAAATGACGTGGACGTCTATTCACAGAATTAGAAGCAAGATACCTTTAGCCTTCTAGGGTCTGAGGGTGTTTTGGTCCCTGGAGAAGTTTTGACATGCCTTGACATTTGTGCTTTTTTTCAGTTGCTTAAAAACACATTAATGGCTAAAGTCTGATAACACTGTATTCATCACAAACTGGGCTACGACAATATGTGAGCAACATGTGTGTACATGTTTGTATTTTTGAGAAAATAACGTTTATGCATGGTTTTTGAAAAAAACTCAAATTTCAAGTCAATGAAATAAGGCCACATACTAAACATTTGTCCACAAGACTTTGAGAACTGGATCTTGTAGCCTTGAGTTGTTGCTACAAAATGATGTAAACACCATCCTGATCACTTATTCATACAAAAAATATAGTAATTTAACTTTTGTAAGACACTTTTAGTGTTAGAAAGGTCATATGAGAGGAGGCATGAACTATCATGAATATTGATTGTAATTCACACCTGAGGAGACAAAGACCCCTCCCCTGGGCCTATCAATGAGGAATGTGACAGAAAGAGAATGAATGCGAGGAGGCTTTATGTTCAAAATCAAGTTTTAAGTAAAAAAGAAGTAATTTGACTATACATTTTCTTTACATAAAGACTTTACTTAATTTTAGACCTACACTACCTTTTAAAAGTAGTCTCTTCTGCTCACCAAGACTGCATTTATTTGATCCAAAATACAGTAAAAACATTGACATTGTGAACTATTTTTACAATTAAAAAGAACAGTTTTCTATATGTATATATTGTAAAATGCAATTTGTGATCAAAGCTGAATTTTCAGCATAATTACTGCAGTCTTCAGTGTCACATGATCCTTCAGAGATCATTATAATATGCTGATTTTCTAATATGGGCATATTTAAAGTGCATTTGGAAGACGGCATGATACACAAGTAAGAAAACGTTTGCAAGCACAAGCTTTGTAGATGATAATGAGGCAGCATAAACACTAGTTAAAATATAATCTAAATATTCATATTATTTTTATATCATATTACATATCATATTTACATCATACAGCATACGAAAATGCTGAAACAACTAAAACTTGCCTATTAGGACATATTTCAAATTTCAATTCTCTGAATCCTGGCTGGCAAGTCTGGAAACAGTCCCACTAGTAAAATATGTACATATAAAATAGCATGTCAACTAATATGTAAGTAAAATAATTAACTTACTCATCCGAAATTGTATCCTTGGCTGGATAAAGTCTCTCTTCAAAATACATATGTTCATCGGAGTCCCGCTCTTCTTCTGAGGAAAATGTTAACACTTTCTTACTTGTGCATCATGCCGAAAAGTGAATGAACTTGTTGTTTTTAAGGCACAGTCAGGGGTGTTTACCATTTGCATTGATCGTCTCAGCACATTTACGTATGACCAGCGCCCTCTGCCCGTGGGTGTGATCACATTAGGGATAATTAGCTGAGCCAGGAGAAATTTTACATTGCTTTGTTTCATACCTATTACATTGCAGGAGAATATTTGTTTTAAATTTGAATTGTTTTATGTAAAAGTAGACATTTTAAGCTTTCTTTAGACATACGTTTCATGTTTGTGTGATAAGTATTCGTGGAGTTTCAGTTCATTTTTATGATGTGTTTCAGATATATGCTCATGAACACGGAGACTGCTGAAAGCTCACCCATTTTATTTTCTTTATTTTACAAAAGCACAAGGTTTTGTTGTTATTGTGTTATTGTGTTATTGTTGTTTCTGCTGTAATGGCGAAAGAATCCAGCAGGATGCGCCGGCCCGTCCATCGACCCCAGAAGGTTAAACTAGCTTTTCCTGGTGCGATTTTGAAAATGTAAGCACACTGGGGGACAAAACTCAAATATCTAGGAAAAGTCAAGAAAGTAGGGCCCTGGAATTTGATCGAGTGCAAAGATTAATTTTTTGTTAAAGCACAACGGTCGGATGACCGGATACTTGGCCCTTCTAGTGTTAAAGAATAGTTCTACCTGAACGATAGTGTGGTGTAGATGGAGAAACAGGTAATGATCCGAGATGTCATCGCTCTGTGGCAGAATTTCTATATTATCAACATCAACTCCATATGACAACATTAAATCTAGCGTATGATTTTGGCGATGAGTTAGTCCTGTTACATTTTGTCTGACTCCAAGAGAGTTGAGAATATCGATAAATGCTAATCCCATTGTGTCATTTTCATTATCTATGTGAATGTTGATGTCACCAACAATTAAAACTTTATCTACAGTAACTACAAGATCTGATAAAAAACATGCAAATTCACCAAGGAAATCAGAATAAGGCCTGGGTGATCTATATAATGTAGTAAGTTATGTCCTGTACTCTGAGTAACACCAAAAACGTCACTGTAAATTGTAGCAACACCTCCTTCTCGACCCTTCAGACAAGGCTCATGTTTATAACAATAACCTGGGGTAGTAGATTCATTTAACCTAATATATTCATCCGGTTTAAGCCAGGTTTCAGTCAAACAGAGCACATCCAAACTATGATCTGTAATAATTTATTTCACAATTAGTGCTTTGGTAGAAAGAGATCAAATGTTTAGTAGTCTATCTTTATATGATGTATATCTTTAATTTGTTTGTTTTGTTCAAGTTTGACCTTAATAAAACATTTTCTAAATGATTTAGTGAGGGTTTTGTGTTTGGTATTTCGGTGAACAGACACAGTCTCTAGGAGATATCTAGGTGATTCAGTCTCTATGTGTTTCTCAGTATATACGTTTAGCATTATCCAGCACTTGTAAATTTGATTTGATGTCAGACTCTCTGGCACCCAAAATGTATTTAACAATAGTGGCTGTGCATCCTGTGTATCTACAGTGCATCCGGAAAGTATTCACAGCACTTCACTTTTTCCACATTTTGTTATGTTACAGCCTTATTCCAAAATTATTAAATTCATTATTTTCCTCAAAGTTCTATAAACAATAGCCCATAATGACAAAGTGAAAGAAGTTTGTTTGAAATCTTTGAAAAATTATTAAAAATAAAAAAGTATTCACAGCCTTTGCCATGATACTCAAAATTTAGCTCAAGTGCATCCTGTTTCCACTGATCATCCTTGAGATGTTCTACAACTTGATCGGAGTCCACCTGAGGTAAATTCAGTTGATTGGACATGACAGCCCACCTGGAGTTTGCCAAAATTCTCTAATCTGATGAAACAAAGATTGATCTCTTTGGCCTGAGTGACAAGCATCATGTCTGAAGAAAACCAGGCACCGCTCATCACCTGGCCAATACCATCCCTACACTGAAGCATGGTGGTGGCAGCATTATGCTGTGGGGATGTATTTCAGTGGCAGGAACTGGGAAACTAGTCAGGATAGAGGGAAAGATGAATGCAGCAATGTACAGAGACATCCTTGATGAAAACTTGCTCCAGAGCGCTCTTCCAACAGGACAAAGACCATAAGCACACAGCCAAGATAACAAGAGTGGCTATGGGACAACTCTGTGAACGTCCTTGAGTGGCCCAGCCAGAGCCCTGACTTGAACCCGATTGAACATCTCTGGAGAGATCTGAAAATGGCTGTGAACCGACACTCCCCATTCAACCTGATGGAGCTTGAGAGGTCCTGTAAAGAAGAATGGGAGAAACTGCCCAAAAATAGGTGTGCCAAGCTTGTAGCATCATACACAAAAAGACTTGAGGCTGTAATTGGTGCCAAATGTGCTTCAACAAAGTATTGAGCAAAGGCTTTGAATACTTATGTACATGTGATATTTTTCGTTTTTTATTTTTAATACATTTGCAAAGATTTCAAACAAACTTATTTCACGTTGTCATTATGGGGTATTGTTTGTAGAATTTTGAGGAAAATATTTAATTTAATCAATTTTGGAATAATGCTGTAACATAACAAAATGTGGAAAAAGTGAAGCGCTGTGAATACTTCCCGGATGGACTGTATTTCCATGTTCCTTACAATAGAATCACCAATAAAAAGGGCTCTTTCAACATGATACTCAGTGGGTGCATCACTGAGTCGGGAGAATCAATTGGAAACCCTAACAGGAATGGGAGAGTGGTGTCACTTTGCTGAGCGAGTATGCCGCCGAGACATCACCCAAACGCCCCCGCAGGGGCTCTACATCCGGAATCAGATTGTGTGTGATGCTCTCTGTACAGCCAGCATCCGAAAGAGTATCTATTGGCTTTCTTCTTGCTTGAAAATTAATTCCTTACATTTATCACATGTGAATCCCTCACTGCTGATGGAATAGGCTATTGTAAACATGTGACATGCAGTGCAGGAAGAAATAACATGAGCAGATGCCATGACTTACCGCAGTTGTTTGTTGTTGTTAGTTATTCCTGAGCAGTTAGGGTTTGAGATCGATGTGAATCTCTTACGCAATTGTTTGTTGTTGTTGGTTGTTCTTGACAAGTGGTGCTTTGAGATCGATACATTAATCTGTGTAAGGAGGAGAAAAACGGGTATGCGCTGTAAAATGCATGCAGTTTAATTGCGCTAAAAATAGAAAGCGGATGTACGTGGAGAATGCACGCAGTTGACTTAGGAGAATAATGCGGGGGAAAACCTGATGCATGGTGAAAAATGGCAGATGTTAAGGATTAAATGCTGAAAACACACACACATATATATATATATATACATATATATATATATATATATATATATATATATATATATATATATATAGCGATGCTAAAAAGCTAGCAGGCTACAAACACAGACTTGAGCTAGGTGCCAGCAGCAACAGATAAAATACACACAAATGAAACACTAGAAAAGTTGAAAACCCTGAAACACGTGGTAAAATGACGAAGGATATAAAAACGAATGTATGGGAATAAGAATAAGAAATGCTAACAGGCAACAAACACTCGTGCAGCATGCCATCAGCAACAGGAACAGGAAGTCCAGTGACGTGTACAGTGACGTATCAGTGTGCCTGCTGACAGACATTGTTGTTTTGTCTAACCCTGCAGCCATTAGCGGCTGCGATAAGAAGGGAAGATGATTTTCCAGGGGTGGTGGTGGGAGGTGTGGTGCATAAGCTTTTGCTTTACGCTGATGATATTTTATTATTCATCTTCAACCCCATTGGACCTGTGCCTTGCCTCCACAGTAGGGATGTGCATCTCCATAACTGAGGCCGATGTGATACGCATCTGCTACCGGTGCTATACGATATGATTCACCTCTTACGATGCAGTGCGATCCAATTTCGATTAGATTCAACACAAAGCGATTCAATGCAATACGATGCAATGGGAAAAGATGCTATGTAATTCAATATGGTAGGATACAGAGACTTCGCTTTTATTTATTTGGTTCAGATAGATAGTAAATCATAAATTAACTTAAGTGCCTTCTGAATTCTAATGCATGGACCTTTCACAAAAAGGCCTTTGTAGTTTAAAAAAATGTATAAAAAGATTAAATAAAACCAGACGTTATTTTCCTGTTCTGTTTCCAGTTACACTTTTAACAGTTCACACATTTAACAGTGACACAATTTAAGGATGCTCGGGGATAAACAATGAAGAAATGTTCCGTAACTTGCCAGCAGGCGAATATGCTTTTGTGTCGGCGCTTCATGTGTGTTGTTAAATTAGTCGTACTGCCTGTATATTTTATAGCAGCATGACATATTTTACTAAATGCATGGTATTATAAAAATCTTCATCTCTCTTATAAAATCCAAACATTGGATTTGTAATTATTTGGTGGAAGATGCAGCCCTGTTTCTGCCATGTTATTTATTGTATATTCTATGTCAGGGGTGTCCACACTTTTTTGCGTGATTATCTACTTTTAAATGACCGACTCGATAAGATCGATCATCTAAAAAAAAAAAACAGTTTCATAAAAAAAAAAAATGCTTGTTGGGACTACTGCGGAATGGAATTCATCTTCTAATTAATTAAAACATATATAATAATGTTCAATGAATGATATCAATGTTGATATCATTCAGTTTTAACACTAAACCCAAAACACCTATAGCACTATAGATTACAATAGCCAGGGCATTTACCTTATTCTGATGATTTGCACTTAATGGAGTCAGACAGTTTTGCATAATCCAATCAGTAGCTGCTGGTAGCTAGTCTCAAACACTGCTAGCTTCGCAATTTCGCGCTCTGTTCTCAGAAGCCCTTGGAAGGCGCAAACCTAGTTTTCATGGCAACTGAATAATTAAAAATCTTGTCTGGTCAAAATGTACTCGTCAAATTCAAGTCAGACAGAAACTAAAAGAAGGAAAGACATTATATTTATTTTTATTAAAATTTAAAGAAAACACAATCCTTTGCAATCGATGTATGTGACTGTCAGGACACCCTCGGTCTCCATAGCGTTGTTCCAAATAATAAAATTTTTACCGATGCAAATATGTTAGAAACGATGCATCGCGATACAAATACCAACTTGTATCCGGTGCACACTTTTTTAAATCGATGCATCGGTTTTATGTCGATGAATATGTGGTGAATCTTACCATCCCTACACCACAGAATTATTCATTCCTTTTCTAATTTCTCTGTTTGCAGAGTCTAGATCTGGTATAGATATGGCTTTGGCTCTGACGGTTTGCTGCCCAGTAGCGGTTTTTGGGAATTTTATTCCCAGCAAATTTGTTGAGTTAATTTTGACCCTTTAATGTTAATGTTATTGAAGTGAATTGTATTCCAAAATGTAACTAACTACTACAGTATCTCCCTGTAGATGCCCCCTCTCTTGTTTCAAGCGATTTTGTAGAATAGAGGAGTCCTTCATTTGGAGTGGTGAGCGTCCTAGATTGCATTTCAGTGGGTTGCATGGGCTGATTGTTGGGGGTGGGCTGGGCCTACCCAGGGTTTTTATTGTTGTTGTGCATTCTCGGACATTTGGCTTGTTGGTCCCTTCCACCTGTGAGGACCCCTCCCTGGTTTTGTGTTAAACGGGAGGTTCTTCCCGTTTCACCATTGAAGGGCCTTTCTGTCAAACTAATCGGAGAGGTTGGGTTGTACCCTGTTGTCTCACATTTGTGCTTGGTGTGGACAGGGGTCTCCTTGGTGTTTGATTCAGACATTAGTTTGAATGTTGCCTTGAGCATATAGTTGAATGCCAAATTGTGTTTTGGTGGGGCCCCTTTCTGCTGGTTGGAGGGGATTTGTGGGGGGTTACTACATTCGGTGACCTATGAGTGGAGTGTTGAAATCCTCCATTCCCAGATCTCAGTTCTATAGGTATTTACAGCTGCGCCACCTGCTCTGTACTATTTTTGGGAGTAGCACCCCCTCTTAACCGGCAGATACTCTGGGAGCAGTGACTACTGCTTTTGGAAAAGGTCTTGAGGCATCAGTGTATTACTCCCTACTAATTCAGAGTCTGGGGGATGGAGATTTAACTTCTATCAAGAGATTATGGGAGAAAGATTTAAACTTGGTATTGGAGGAAGGAGTGTGGGCTATGATTCTAAAAAATGTCAAGTCTGTATCTAGCGATGCAAGGGTGCACCTTATGCAGTTCAAGATTTGACATAGATTCTATTGGACCCCCTCTAGATTGTATAGGCTTGGTCTTAAAGGCACACCCACCTGCTGTCGATGCCAACCAGAAGATGGAGACACAACCCATGTTTTTTGGAGGTATGTGTGGTGATCCAAGAATTTTGGTTGAAGGTTCCGAGTTTTATACATTACATATTGGGTATTCAAATTTAATTTTGCCCTAGACCCTGTATTTTGGGCAATGGGTTAGTCATCAATATGGGGGATAAACACATAAAACAAATTGGGTTCTGACCAGTGTTATGATTGGCTGGTGGATTATTTTATGAGGAAAGAAGTTGGCTGGAGTGCCCTCATTTCTGGAGTGGTGGAGATGGGGAGGGTGGCAGCTTTAGATGAGGTGTCATGCAGAAGGCTGGGGTTTCGGGATTTGTTTGATAGGAAAAGAGGCAGTTATTTAGCGTTTTTGGGGGACTCTCAGGGTGGGGCTGTGGAGAGAGAAGTATAGTTTTAATTATGCATGATTATTATATTTTAATTTGTGTGTGTGTATTCTTATATGTGACCACAGGGGTGTTCGTTGGAGGTCAGGGTGAGGTTGGTGATTGGGGAGGGGTAATAGCAGGGGTTATTTGTTGATATATGTTGTGGTTTTCTTTGTTATATATCTATGAATCAATAAAAAAAAATTCTTGAAAAAAAAAAGTATGTGAAAAATTACTATTACATTTAGATTTTTTTAAGAACTTCCTATACTACTTCAAATATTTCTCATAAAAAATCCTCCACGTGCAGCAATGACAACTTTGCACATCCTTGACATCCTTTGCATTCTAGCTGTCAATTTGTCCAGATACTCAGGTGACATTTCACCCCACGCTTCCTGTAGTACTTTGCATAGATGTGGCTGTCTTGTTAGGCACTTCTAACACACCTTACAGTATAGCTGATCCCATGAAAGCTCAATGGGGTTAAGATCCATAACACTCTTTTCCAGTTTATCTGTTGTCCAATGTCTGTTCCTTTTCTTTTTGTTTTTCTGTTTCAAAAGTGGCTTTTTCTTTGCAATTCTTTCCATAAGGCCTGCACCCCTGAGTCTTCTTTTTACTGTTGTACATGAAACTGGTGTTGAGCGAGTAGAATTCAACGAAGCTGTCAGCTGAGGACATGTGAGGCATCTATTTCTTAAACTAGATACTCTAATGTACTTATTCTCTTGTTCCTTGTCTGTCGCACACTTTGATATTGTGTTGAATGAAGTGACACTAGGGAACTTTCTTGAAGGCCTCGGTTACCTCTGAACTTGAGAAAAGGCGAATGAGAATTTGGCAGACAGAATTTGCTTGTCCCGCACCCGGACATACAGGTATAAAGGGAGGGAAGCGTGTTATGCATTTTCATTCAGATTTCTTCTTCGGAGCTGAGTGGTTGTGTGATCAGTGTGCTGAGATCACTACTGTTCCACTCATCTCTGTAGAGTGTCTGCTGTTGGATCTATGGCGCATATCAGCGGCTTTCTCCTTCTCTGCACGTCAGTGCAGCTTTGCCCCTGGGCACTTTGACAGCGCGTCTAAAAGAGAATATTTCCCTAAAAGAGTTTATTTTCTCTAAAAGAACAATAAACAGCTGGCGTTGAACGTCCTTTTCAGGACGCATCTTTGTAAAGACACCCTTCTGCCCGTGTTGTACCTGGATGCGGTCGATTTCTCTCCGCTCCTGATGGTCATAGCCTCATGTGTCTGGGCCGCGATAACACGAATGCAGAGTTTGTGGATGGTTCATATTCTCACTGTGAGAACTTAACCATGGCAACATTGTGGTCACGGCATTCCTTCTTAAAGAGGAACGCCACTCCAGCCGCCCCCTGCCTCGCACCCTCTTACCACGAGATTGAGGATGACCCGGCTGGCGATGGAGGTGATTTGGGGATGGCAGCGGGCTCGGTTTTGCCGGGTAGATCCCTACAAACCACCTGCCCCCCCGTACGCTCGTTGACTTCCATCCGAGCTCGAGGTGAGAGCGGCTCGCTTCACGGCGAGTCTGTTTACTTCTCGAGCCCCCCGATCTCCACCTCCACCCTGCATGCTATGGCCCTCTTGCAAGTTCACCAGGCCAAGGCACTCACAGATCTGCACTTGGGTAGTCCTGACTCTGACGTGTTGCAGGAACTGCGCTCTGCGACCGACCTCGCCCTCCGGGCCATGATGGCCACAGCACGGACACGCAATTGACGCTTTCTCAATGCCCCCATCTCCCAGCTCGGCCTATGTGGCGACACCGTAAATTACTTTACCCAGCAGTTCTCGGCGTTGTATAATCAGACGGAGGCCATTTCCCACATCATGCCCCACCGCCGCTCCAGCGAAGGCCGTGCTCCGTCTGCTCGCCGAGGGCATCTCCCTGCGGCTTCCAAACGACAGGCAACTCCGCCTCAACCTGGGCCCAGCTCTCAGCCCCAGCGTCGAGCGCCCCATGGGAAGCACACGCCCCCCCCAATCTCCTGAGCATCCTCGAGGACCCGGAAGGCTCCCAAGCATTTCTGAAACGGAAGACCCAGGGAACGAGATGATTGCTCCGGAGCTGGTAAGCAGACCACTCCGTCCCCCGGTGGAGGGCGGAAGGAGAATCCTTGTTTGAAATTATTTCCTTTGCTGTAATCCCTTCGGGCTGCAGTACCCACATTCTCAATAAAAGAGCGATTTCCTCATTCCCTGGGTCATTTGGCCTGCAAATGCCATTCTCACACCAACCTGATGCCACACTCCAGCAGTCCCGGCACCTCGGACGCAGACCCCTCGCCTCTGGACCCATGACTGCTGCCACCTGGCTGGCCGGTTCTGATGAGACTAGAGGACGCCTACATGGGACCTCCTCCTCAGTCACCCTCCCCCTGCCGGGTGTGCAGAGCAAGGTATGTGCTTCGAGACTTCTCTCAGCACCAAAGTACTCGCCAGGCACATCAAAAACAATCGGCCCCTTAGTGACCCTCGCACGAAGCTTGGACGTGTGGCTCTCACTTCCCAACCATCGCACTAGCTGGCCAGGACCAGCCGACTCGGCTACGCGACTCAGTTCGTCCAGCCCCCGCCCCCTTTCACCGGCATCCGCTTTCCCAGAGTGCATGGTGAAGACGCCATCACCCTACGTGCAGAGATTGTGACCCTTTTACTCAAAGACACGATAGAGCCTGTCCCTCCAGCCGAGATGAAGAAGGGTTTCTACAGCCCTTACTTCATTGTACCCAAGAAATGCGGCAGCTTACGACTGATCTTGGACTTGCAAGTTTTCAACCGGGCCTTGCACAAACTCTTGTTGAAAATGCTAACGTAAAGACACATTCTAACTTGCATCCATTCTAACGATGCAATCCGCTGGCTCCTGGAAGGGGCCCTGGCTGGGTTGACACATCAACTGCCTAGAGTTGCTGGCTGTAATCCTTGCTCCGCGCAGGTTTCTCCTGCTACTTCAGGGCAAGCACATCTTGATTCGCTCAGACAGCACCACCATGATAGCTTACATAAATCGCCATGGTGGCGTGCGCTCTCATCACATGTCGCCCCGCCATCTCTTCGTTTGGAGCCAGCAGCGACTCAGGTTGTTGCGTTCCACTCATATCCTGGGAAACCTCAACACGGCAGCGGACTCTCAGCGGAGAGTAGAGACTCCACCCCCAAGCGGTCCAGCTGATTTGGGAGCAGTTCGGCAAAGCACAGGAAGAGCATACCAAGAGATCTCCCACTGCCAACTCTGGTACTCCCTAGTGGAGGCTCCTCTCGGGACAGACGTGCTGGCACACAGCTAGCTCCAGGGGCTGCGCAAATACACATTTCCCCCAGTGAGCCTACTTGCACGGGTGCTGTGCAATGTCACTTTGATGCTTATCCAAGTTTGTTCTTTTAAATTATCTAATTTATATAAAACGTTGTTAACAATCCATTGTTTTGTCAGTGTTCAACAAAGTAAACACTTGGTGTGCTTTCATTGCATAGCATACATAAGCATAGTCTCACGGATATTAGAGGCTAATTCCACTTAGTGAGTGAGTGTTAGATTTGGCTCTTATTCCTACAATTTTCTCCTAACATAATCTGACGTGCATGTGCTGAGAATGGCATCTCTTATCTCAGTCTGCTTAAAATTACAGTCTTTTGCAGCTTGCCACAGACAAGTAGCAAATTGTTGCTCAGTCTCACCTGTTTTCTGTGTCAGCTTATGAAAAGCCTGCCAAGCGAATGCTGCATTAACTTGGGGCACAAAGTATGAGTTCAAAGTTGTCATCGTAGTTAATAACCTCCCCATGTTTTCCAAAGTCGATAAGATGTCCTGTACATCTGGTCCTGCAAGGTGCAAAAATAAAGCTCTCCTCCTCTGTAGTCGTATCCGCTGATCCTTTGGTGATGCTAAGTCCCTTTCCATCCGCATATAATTCATAAGACTTCGTGTCCATCTTGGGCCTAGCATGCCTGGATCCGAGAAACACTCAAAGTTTTAAATTCTGCTTTCCTCAGTTTTTTTTTTTTTATCGGCTGCAATGCGCAATACACTTGTCGTGGAATATCGCGATGAATCTCTCTAAGTTGTAAGAAAACTCTTGAGTCTTGAGTTCCAGATGCCAAAGTTGTAGTTTATTGAACACCAACAAACATGAGACCGGCCAGCTGTCCGTTCTGACTCATTTTTCTAAGTTCTCAGTTATATACCTTTTTTGTTATCTTGTTACCCACTGTCTCTGACGCATGAGGTCACTGCCTTGTCTCTTTCCCACCAATATGTTCTACGTCCTTTGTTAATTAAATATTGGTGGGAGATCCCTCGTCTATCTATTAAAAAGAAAAAGAAACATATATCTTTGGTAGCCTCTCATAACTTGACCTCATGTTACAGTTCATGGACAGAGTACATCAACTCCTAGAAACATCTGCGTAAACAGCCATGTCTCCATCAAATACTTTTTATCTTTTTCCTGCATTTTCAGCACATTCTCTCAATGGGCAGCCTTGTTTGTTCATACACATTGTTATTTGAAAGAAAACACCAGCTGCAAAATTATAATACATTTAGCTTATTAAAACAAGACACCATTCATATAACTGATTAAAAGTATCTTTGAAAAGATACATACCAGCACACCAAGGATTCTCATCAGTGTACTATTGATTAACAGAAACACTTTTTGTTTTTGAAGAAATACACTTGTTTTTCAAGGTTATATACCATTCTTTGTGTTCTCTGCAGTATCAACACTTTTAGTAACCTCATATGCTCTCTCCTGGCTCACTCAAAGGCCTGGAAACTCATATAAGTATTTTGATATATAAAAACATACTAAAATATTGAATGATATATAAAAACATACTAGAATATTAAAATATACTATACACTCAACTTGTTTGATATCCTTGTCGCCAATGTAACATTTCTGTCTTACACTTAAGATTAATTAGACAGTGATTCTGAATTAAATAAAAAACACAGACACTTGTTTACTCGAACTGTGCAGTGTGCAAAATTTCTTTACTAGTTAAATTTCTTTTTTGATTTTAACACCCACCCAAACATGATGTCATATACAAGTACCTGCGAGTAAGAATCCTTGGTCATCCTAATACATGACACATGGTTTTCAGCCGAATGAAGCTTCGGATGTCACAGATCACATGGCTTTTCCAAAAACGAATATATACACACACACACAAACTTTTTGGTGTGCCACCCAAAAGATTTTTACTGTTCCCCTCTGGCCACAGAGAAAGTCTCGCTGAGAAAGTGAGAATGGCACCAAAAATGTCAAGTTTTTGCTTTGTTGAGATATCGAAAAAAAAATATGCCAGAAAAGCATTCGTATTATGTTACTTACTCTACTCGGCAAATGAAGAATTAGAAGCAACGTCTAATACCCTGTCCTATAACTGTGTGTAAGTTAACAAGTTTTGAGGAGGATTTTAAGGCTATTTACTCTGTTCACCTTGCATCATACCTTATAATCGACAGTCACTACAACAAAGAAGACTTTGTTCTCTTTTGCAAAGTGATGGAAAGAACATATGCACCTTGCAGAATATTCAGTGTGAGCCCGCATACCCTTAATAATGCGTTTCGCCATTGCTTTATATGAATTAGGTTCCCGCAAAGTGCATCGTGTTTAAACATACATGTTTAGCCCCCCCTCCCAACCAACTTAATTTGACATACTGTAAAAATCTCACCTGTAGTAAGTCAATCTATTCTCTGTTTTTATAATTGAATACTGTACATATATAATTGACTTACTGTAATAATCTCACATGTAGTAAATCTTTGTCCCTGGGAACTTACTACAACCTTTAGAATTTGAAAATAACCTTTTGGTCAATCTGAGTGATTGTTTAGAAAATAATTGAGTACTGTACTCATATAATTATACTTACTGTAATCTCACCTGTAGTAAGTCAGTGTATCCACTTGGAACTTACTACAACCTTTGAAATGTTAAAATAATATTTTCATAATTTGTATTAATTTATTTTGGAACAATCGAAAACTGTACTCATATGGACATACTGTAACCATACTTTTACCTGTAGTAGGCCAAGTCAGTCTATCCACTGGTAACTTACTACAGCCATTGGAATGGAATTATTAGTGGTGCTTGCAAAGCAACACTTTTGTAATCTCACATACTTATTATTCTATCTCCGTACAAAATTTCGGCACCTAACTCGTCCCGCACCTTTTGGCGTAGACCCACGAATGAGGTGTCAAATAGAACGGCCTATTGAAGACACGTGTGCTATGACTTTTCTAAGCGATCGGGTGTATGATGTTCGCACAGCGGATGAAAAAGCGGCCAAAAAAGTCCCATTGACTTAACATTGCGGAATGTTCATAAATTTAAATCCCAACTGACCTTTTCACACACACAGACCAAAAGGGCCTGACAGCCCTGCGTCTCTCCCTCTCTCTCCCTCAGAGGATTTATGTTATCAAGCAGCCAATAAGTAATGACCTAAAATCTTCATAGCCACACCCTAAAACATGCTAAAAACATGCTAGCATCATGCTAACACATGCTAGCATCACCTAGCGAAGTGCTAAAACAAGCTAAAAACGTCCTAGCATCATGCTAACACATGCTAGCATTGCCTAGCAAAGTGCTAAAACATGCTAAAAACGTGCTAACATCATGCTAACAAATGTTAGCATTGACTAGCGAAGTGCTAAAACATGCTAAAAACATGCCAACATCATGCTAACACATGTTAGCATCACCTAGCGAAGTGCTAAAACATGCTAAAAACGTGTTATCATCATGCTAACAAATGCTAGCATCGACTATCAAAGTGCTAAAACATGCTAAAAACATCCTAGCATCATGCTAACACATGCTAGCATCGTCTAGCGAAGTGTTAAAACATGCTAAAAATGTATTAACATTATGCTAGCATTGCCTAGCGAAATGCTAAAACATATTGAAAAGGTGCTAGCATCATGCCTAGTGAAGTGTTTAAACATGCTATAAACGTGTTAACAACATTCTAAAATAAAATAGCATCGCCTATTTAAGTTTTAAAACATGCTAAAAATGTGTTAGATTAACCTAGCAAAGTGATAAAACATGCTAAAAACATGCTAGCATCGCCTAGCATAGTGCTAAAACATGCTAAAAATGTACTAGCATCATGTTAACACATGTTAGCATCGCCTATCGAAGTGCTAAAACGTGCTAGCATCATGCTAACACATGTTAGCAATGCCTTGCGAAGTGCTTAAACATGCTAAAAATGTGCTAGCATCATGCTAACACATGTTACCATCGCCTATCGAAGTGCTAAAACGTGCTAGCATCATGCTAACACATGTTAGCATCGCCTAACCAAGTCTTAAAACGTGCACCTAGCGAAGTGCTAAAACATTCTAAAAACATGCAAGCATCATGCTAACACAAACATAACACCTAGATGCTACTATAATGAAAAACAAATGCTAGCAACATTCTATGACCATTATTTTATTTCTTAGCAACATGTTAGAAAATTCTACTTGACGCGTTTGGCCACGGCAAGCACCACTCACATTTTCTTCAGGAAATGTACCTATCTAGTTATTATTATTATTATATATTTTTTTTTTAAATGTTGTATGAATAAATGTTCTAACCCCAGTGATGTTTTAGTTTAGTGTGTTGAGTTGCTTACAGTCCCTTAAAGGGATAGTTCATCCAAAATGACAATTCTCTCATAATAGTTTAGTTTCACTTTCACATCTGAAAGTGAAAGTGTTGATTTAGATAAAATACTTAAATATTGTTCTGTTTCTCACCCACACCTGTTATATTGCTTCTGAAGATATGGATTTAAAAACTGGAGTCAAGGATTACTTTTGTTTCTTTTAAGAAATGTTTGGAGCAACAAAGGTCTGAACACCATTCATTTGCATTGTCTGGATCTACGGAGCTGAAATATGTTTTTCTAAAAATATTTGTGTTCTTGCGGAAGAAAGAAATCCATACACTTCTGCGATGGCTTGAGGGTCTGGCACTTCAATTGTCGACACTTCCATGAACATAATGCCACTTCCATGGTCATAGCCCCATTTATGATTTCTCTTGTGAAAAATAATACAACATGAGTGCAATAATGAAACTCTGAATATTAATCAAGATATTACACATTATTAATCTCATGTTTAATATGTATTTCACTTTAATATGCAATTCAGGCTCACAACTGCACACTCCCCTCCAACATATGTACAGATGTACATTACATACATGTTAACAGCAAGTTTTCAGTATATTATATCTGTCTGCATATTTGTATACAATTTTATCTTTATTTATACGATATATGTTGTTATTATATTCCTTTCATATACAGTGTATAAGATACGTTATGTATATTGTGACCATGACCAATGTTTAAAATTCCACAAATATAAAAGCTTGTTTCTTTACACACAACAAAAAGAGGATGTCAGCTGGGTACACCTGGAATTCTCCAGACACTTCCAGTGTGTGTGGTCAGGATTATCCTATATCTGAAAATCTCAGTTCTCCACAAATGTCTGGAGGAATCCTGTGAAACCAAAATCTTATATTACTGTTTAAGTAATTTCACATCATGGTAATATACCTAGAATGACCATACCTGTAAGTACATCCGGGATTCCAGACATCCAGGCATGGTATAAGGACCCCATAATATTCATTTTCCTGTTACAGATTATTTCCATTCACTCGCCATCAAAACTCATTCATTAACCTGTTCATGTTTGTCTGATGTGTGTTAGTTTAGTTTATGGTGTAGTTTAGTCAATAAAGATTTGTTTGTATTAAAAGAGAAGTGTACTGTGGTATATTTTGATAAGTAACTCGTCACTTCATTCTTAAGATGTACGCTCTGTGTTCAAACAATATTTCAACATATTTGTGATATTATTTTCAATGGCCATGAGAATAGTATTACTCTAAAGAGTTAACAGATACGTCACATAAACAAGACGTAAACCTTATTTCTTTCAATATTCCCTGAATTAATCATAATTCCCTTCTTGAGCTAAATTCCTTACATACAAATTGTGAGCAGATACAACAAAACTGTTGTATTACATATTTAATGGTGGATAATTTTAATCATATTTCTAATCTGATAATTTTTCATTTATCCTACATTTATTTGTGGTTGAATGCAGTCAAGATTTTTAAACTAATTATTTACATATAAAATCCTACATATTATTGGTGGAGAATGCAGGCAGAATCTAAACAATTTGTTTGTCTTTTTATACACAAATTAATAATTTTCTTTGGATCCAGATAACAGATCAGAAACTAACGGAACTACTTAACAATGTTGCGTTTCTGAAAGCAGTATTGTGCACCGGTTGATTGTTGTGACAACTTGAGAACTTGTATTTTCCTTCTTTTATTATTGAAAGGTGTAACGCCTTGAATGCTCATGAAAAAGAGCAAGATTGGACATAAACTATGACTTTTGAAGCAAACTCCGGCTGTTTATGGAATTAAGTTAAAGTCTTATTGAGAATAAAGTTTGACCTGCCAGGATGAAGAAATCACCTAACAGTACCATAAGGAATGAAAAACTGGGTCCCCCCTCAATATTATCATAAGTTGACATATTTTATAGCTAGATTGATGTAATTGAGAGCGCATTCAACTAGGCTATTTTTTTTTTTACTATCTGTGGTTTAATTGTAAGGGTAACTTAAGTTCTAATCTTCGCCCTTTTTGTGTTTGCTCACGGAGCAAATTTGATACGAATTGTGAAACATTGTGCATCAATGTCTAAATGTAATTTGAATGGGAATTGTTCAATGCTTGATCAATTTAGAGATTTTCAGTAAATCTGTTTACCATCATTGTATAGACCCAGCTCTGTAATATAAACTAGCACGAAAATCTGCTCCTCAAATTACGTTGTTGTTTAAACAGCCGCATTGAACCGGTCACTACAGAATTGGCCGGGGAGGGTTAAACCTCTGAGCGCCTCTAAGGAACCTGATAATGAAGTCTTGCTTACCCAAGGACTTGCTGTCCACTGCGACGTGATGGGCAGCGATAGCAGCTACATACACCTTCAAGGTGGAGAGGGACAGCCTCCCCTCCAGCCTCTCCTGCAGAAATGAGAGCACTGACCCGACTGCGCACCTCTGTGGGTCTTCGGACCGGGAAGAACACCAATTCGTGAACAAGTGCCATTTTAGGGCGTAAAGTTGCCTGGTAGAGGGAGCTCTGGCTTGGTTGATTGTGTCTACGACAGCAGGTATTAGGCCACTTAGATCTTCCGCATCCCGTCAAGGGGCCAGACGTGGAGGTTCCAGAGATCTGGGCGTGGATGCCAGAGGGTGCCCCGTCCCTGAGAAAGAAGGTTCTTCCTCAGGGGAATTCGCCAGGGAGGGGCTGTCACGAGGAGTGTGAGATCCGAGAACCAAGTCCATGTGGGCCAGTAGGGGGACCCCAGAGTGACTTGTTCCTCGTCCTCCCTAACCTTGCACAGCACCCATGCAAGTAGGCTCACCAGGGGGAATGCTTACTTGCGCAGCCCCCGGTGTGCCAGCGCGCCTGTCCCGAGGGGAGTCTCCATTAGGGAGTACCAGAGCGGGAAATCAGAGGTCTCTTGGGAAGCGAACAGGTCTATCTGTGCCTTGACGAACCAATCCCAAATCAGCTGGACAACCGTGTTGATGTTAACCGGGATGTGAGTGGTGCTTGGTGACCTGAGGATGAGATGGCGGGCCAGTTGTGACATATGACGAGAGCGCACGCTGCCTTGGCAATTTAAGTACGCTACCGTCGCAGTGCTGTCTGAACGGATCAAGACGTGCTTGCCCCGAATCAGCGAGAGAAACCTCCGCAGGGCCAGGAATACAGCCAGCAACTCTAGGCAGTTGATGTGCCAACGCAGTGGGGGCCCTCTCCAGGATCCAGCGGCTGCGTGCCCCTTGCACACGACGCCCCAACCCTGTTTGGTGGCATCTGTGGTGACCAGAACGCATCGGGACACCTGTTGTAGGGGAACTCCTGTCCGCAGACAACAGAGGTCTGTCCAGGGGTTGAAAGTCTGGCGGCAGGCGGGGGTGATGAACACACGGTGTGTGCTGTGGCGCCATGCTCATCTTGGGACTCGAGTCTGGAGCCAGTGCTGAAGCGGTCTCATATGCATCAACCCCAGTGGGGCGACCACCGCGGAGGATTCCATATGCCCCAGGAGCCACTGGAATTGTTTTAGAGGAACTGTGTGCCTGGCTTGAACAAGGTGAGTTATTTCAGCACTGACTGCGCTCGTTGGTGGGGCGCGCTGTCATTGAGAGTCTAACTCCATACCGAGAAAAGAGATCTTTATAAAGGCATGTCCTGAAATGAACGTTCAACTGTATATTGCTCATTTAGAGAAATTAAACTTTTCAAAAATATTTCTCTTTTAGAAGCACTGTCGAAGCGCCCAGGGGCAAAGCTGCACTGGAGAAAGCCACTGATATGTGCCATAGATCCAACAGCATATGCTCTGTAGAGATGAGTGGAACAGTAAGTGAATGCAGCTCGCTGATCACACAACCACTCGGCTCCGAAGAAAAAATCTGAATGGACAGACGTATGATTTCCTCCCTTTATTCCCGTATGTCCGGGGGAGGGAGATGCAAATTCTGTCTGCCAATTTCTCATTGGCCTTTTCTCAAGTTCAGAGATGCACAAGGCACTCAAGAGAGACCCCTTGTGTCTTCGACACAACGTCGAAGTGAGTGACAGATGGGGAACAAACGAAAATGTATTGGTGGATTTTGTTAATTTAGTCTTTATTTTATTTTTCCTGTCTTTCTCCCTACTATTTGCAGTCTAGAAACAAAGCCTATAGAGAACCCTTAATAATTCTGGTTACAATTATTGTCATACATAAGAATCATCATGAAATGTCAAATCATTAACCAAATTCTACCACTCTCTCTTTGTGTTCATCAATGCAATCCAAATTCTGGCATCCCAACAAATCCACGTCCATAAATAAATTGCAGAGTAAAGCACCAGGTAAACGTTGCCTCCACCGAGCATGGCTTCAAGGCATCTGTGGTAAGCACTTCAACTGTGCTGCATAAAACAGGTGTATGGTGTCAATCATGCCAGATTGAAAAGAAAATAAATTTTATTACAATTCACTAAATGCCAACATTCACTGAAAACAACACTTAGCTGTTACTACATTTCATTTATGTCCCCACACACTGAAGCACATTGAAACTAGCTGTAACACTACACCCTGGGCCCATAACCCTATGCAGGTCTGTGTCAGCTCTCTCCCCAGTCGTCCACTACAGTGTGCCAACATATCTCTGGAGACTGACTCCATGGCCCACTAGAAAGACTTGGAGGCGGGGCAAGTGTCATGCTGGCAAAAATCACAAGCTCCCTGGCTGACAACCTCATAGGCCAGATGAAACTGAGCGACAAGAACACTACCCATTTGACACAGGAAGTGAACAACCTAAAGCTGCAGTCCACAAGGAACCAAAATGTGCCACATTGACCAGCTAGAGATGAAGCCCAAGATCGATGCAAGGAGTCCGAACAACTGGAACAAACATCAACTTGAGGAATCGAACAGCTCCAGGAAGCCAAGCACAGAGAGAAGCAGGACTTGGAAAAGAAACTCCAGTACACCAAAGTGCAACTGAAAAAATCCACGTTTGATTTGAAAGACATGAACCTTTGAAACAGGGCCTTGGAGGGCCATCTGGAAATGTCCAGAACTGAAGATGAAATCCTGACCCAACAAATTGACCTCACCAAAGATGTGCTTGACATGGTCAGAGATGAACTGAAACACACTTACGAGTTAAGCCGAGAGTTTAGACATCCCATAACAGCACCCCTGTTCAACAAAGCAGCTCCTCCCACCAAAAGCTGCCATATGATGAAAGAAACAAGGGCCTGCAGCAAAAAACCTCACCAGCCCTCTTCCAAGAACCCCTCGCCAGAGACAGGGGACCCCTCCAAGCAAACTCTGAGGCAGAACATAAAATGGCCCTCAAAGACCTTGACAAGCTGGACAGGAACATTGACAAGATCACACCGAATCCTTACTTATTCCATGCTTACCTGTGAGACATCGAATTCCACCTGAAAACAAGAATTCAGGTGACCAATCGAGACAGACCCT
Source organism: Xyrauchen texanus (assembly GCF_025860055.1). Lineage (NCBI taxonomy): Eukaryota > Metazoa > Chordata > Actinopteri > Cypriniformes > Catostomidae > Xyrauchen > Xyrauchen texanus. The sequence goes on along the minus strand of NC_068281.1, from coordinate 49,145,920 downwards.
ACTTACTCTGGATGACATCCAGTGTTAAGGTGAGGAGCATTCTAGGTAGACAGTCAGCTCACACAAAGTCTGACTATCAGCTTCTACAAGAGGCCCTGATACAAGAATTTTCAGACCCAGAGTCTGAAGACTGTTCACTGCCCTGGACACCAAACAGGGTCAGCAAGAAATTTCCCAAGTCTACAACAACCGACTCCAGGAAGCTTCCTAGGGTCTTGAAAACTATTTCTGAGATGGAAGAAATTAACTTAAAATCAGTGACATATCATCTAGGGGTCACAGCCTTCCCTCGCAAGATGACAACCCAACATTTACGTGACTTGGCACACAAGGCTTATGCCAAACAAAAGCTAGCATCACGAGAAGTCCCCAAGACATCATCTGTCTCAAGCCTCACGACTGAAACCCAAAGGCTGGCAGTTGAAGACATGTGGTGTCACAACAAAGCTAGGCTCTTCAACAATGCACCAAGAGAACACAGACGGCAAAGAATGTGACCCCAACATCAGCATCAGACCCAAGTATACAACCAACCACTGGGAGAAACCATGGGACAAACAACATCCCTCAGAAGACCCAAGAGGAAAGTCCACAAAGTCCCAGCTGGATGTCTAAATTTGAATCAGATTTCTAATCTGATCACTTGTCATTTATCCTATGGGCAAGATTCTTAAACTAATTATTTACAAATAAAATCCTACAATATGTACATTTATTATGAAGCCAAAGGAGGATGGGCTCCTTAAAGCTCAATCTAGTTCCTCTCAAGGTTTTTTCTATCCACTAACTAATTTGAATGGAGTTGTTTCTTTGCCACAGTCACAGTCATTAATTTTGGCTTGCTCACTGGGGGCATAATGACGTAAAAGGAATGATTTACTATAAAGCTGCTTTGAAACGATTGTGAAATCGTTGCATTGTGAAAAGCACCGTACAAATAAAGATTACATGAATGTAGAAAAACATTTTTGTGTAATGAACAGATGGAAATGTAAGTTGTTCAAATCAAATGTAATAAATACATTTACTCTATATGAACTCTATATTTACAATGTTAAGATCAAATATGGCGATACATCAATAAAATCAAACCTCATTTGAACTTGCTATACTTGTGAACTAGGTTTGTTTTTTTACTGAGGTTTCATGGTGTTTTTCTGGTCCTTTATGGAGCTTGATATCCCAGTGTCACAATTCACTTTCATTATGAGGCAAGACGACGTGTGAAGATTTCAAATATTTTGTCTTCCATGGCAATAAAATTATTATACAAGTTTGAAATTACATGAAGGTGAGTTAAATCATGACAATGTTTTCAATTTGAGGTGAATCATTTCTTTAAATCAGTATTTCCATTTATTTCCACTGCAGGAAAAGCACAGCCTGAACACTCCACAAAATTTCTCCTTTTCTGTTCCACAGAAAAAAGAAAGTCATACATTTTGGAATGGAATGGAGGTGGGTAAATTCTGTAATTTTGGGTGAACTACTTCTTTAAAACATAAGAGGAGTAAAATTAACAACTATGCTGCTGCTTTTCAAAATCCCAGGGGTAAAATCTGGAGGTGTTTGGATCAGAGCCAAATAACATCTCTGCAACACTAAGCTGCACAGAATCAGAAGAATGTGAGGACACCATTTTACTGAGCTCAGAGCAAAAAGAGTCAATCTCAGCAAGGTCAGCCTTTTTCGTAATATTTACCTTCAAATGTTTTGCCTCTTCAGCTTGTTCACTTATATTGGGCCCAAAGTGGTCAAACTCAGACTCAAAAACAACATGTATCATGGAGTTCTTCGACACTTTATCAGAGTCAAAAACCTCAGGGTAACTATGGCTCATTTCAGAGTTTCTCCTCACAGAACCGCAGTGGATTACCTGAGAAGAACTATTAGGATTTGACACCATGGAGCTAGGTTTGGTGTCTCCATTAGTGGCAGATCCATTTTGGATTGATCCAGTGATAACATTTTCCTCACTACTATAAATATCATGGCTTTCTATATTATCTGGAAAATAACTGAAAGAATCACAATCATCTAGTTCTGATCCATTGAAAAGATCACTTAGCACGTCACAGGATTCAGTATTGATGAATGACATCTGCTTCTCATCAGGATTGCTCAAATATCTGTAAGCTATTTGAGAAATGAAGGGCTGACACTTGGCAATCATATAACCAGACTCACAGTTTTCCGTTTCTGAGCAAAACATCCCTGTATCAACTGATTGAAGACTGAATGGATCAGGAACCTGGATTTTAGAGTTGCTCTGCTTAATGGTTTCCAAACATGGGCCTTTAAGATCAATAAAGCATTTGCTTGGGTCAATCGGTTCTGAGCTAAAAGGGGTAGGAGTACCAGCTTCATGATAACCAGAATCTAATCTAGGAGCATCATAAGAAAAAGAGTACATTTCTTCAAATTCAGAAACACATTTGGCTGACCCAGCGGCTAAGGGACTGAATGGGTCATGTTCAACTACACCTAGATTTGCTTTCCATTCATCATCATTCTCTGAATAAAGCATGTTTTGGCAGGCAAGCGAATTCCCTGTCTCTGAATTAGACCTTAATTTGTCATTTTGTTTAGATGATGGGCTGTTTGTCTCTTTGTTTATAAACTCAATTTTGTCAAAACTCTTTTGGTCATCAGTGATCTGTTGTTTGATATCTTCAGGCTTTGGAGCACCACATTTAAATTCATCTGTGTCATTAAACTCAAGGCTTAAAGGATTCTCCTTCCAAGGCAGCTGGCTGAGGTACTGACATTTCTTCAAATCATTGGGTTCAGAACAAACTGGACTAGGATTAAGTATCTCAGGGCTACCAGGATCTAATCTCACCGTGAAAAAGAACATATCTCCATATTTGTAGTCATATGCATCTAAAGCAGAGGGTTGAGAATCACAAATAGAGGTTAGATTACAGGCATCACCATTTACATCATGCAACTCTTCACACTGAGAATCTGGACTATTAAACCCAAGATCCACGGAACAATTCTTTGCATCTCCAAGTTCAGACTGATAACAATCTTTGTCATTCACATCATTTTGTTCAGAAGAGATAGAAGAGAACTTATCTTCAAAAGCCTTCTCAGTGCCACCTGGGAAAGTCTTAGGGTCACAAGGACTGAGAGGAAATCCAGTATAGGACCCTGCAATGATGCTCTGTAAACCACATAGAGAGACATCCCTTCCAATTAAACTGAATCCAGCCTGAACTCGTACCCTGTCTTCCTCATCTTCAACTCCAGCAAATGTATTGCAATCAACATCAAAGGAATTAAAGGATGTCGAACTGTGACTAGAGCCGGATTCATGGACACAGTCTTTATCGAGCCGTGAACTGGCACCTTCTTTTGATACATCTGGTTGCACGGAATCAAGGTTTTGACCTTGTGTGGGGTTTGTTCCAACTTTGGGACAGGCATCCCTGAAAGATTTGAGACTTCTACTTTCAGTGGGCATAGAAACACAATGATCAATCTTTCCAGGGGGCTGTTTGAAATCAGCACCAAATGGCATGTTGAACGGAGCATTAAAGTTTCCATAGTCTTTGTCTTTCCCAACAGAATGAAGAGGGCAGTGTATGGTTTCTGGAAGACTGTTCTCTGCAGTGATGAAGCCATCTTGACAATGCTTTTCCTCTGATATGTCAACAAACGCTGTGTCAGAGGCAAATGGGTCAGTGCCTTTGAATGGGTCCCTTGGTAAACCTAAAGAGAAAACAACACCATATTAGAAACAGACTCTGAAATTTCACCATATTAGAAATTTACCCTCTCTTATCTTCTGAAATTGGTGCACATTAGTGTTGGGGATTAGCTAACTAAAAGTAGCAATGCTACTAACAGAACTACTTTTTTCGATAGCCTGAGAGTGGCTGTTTTCAAGGTTGTGTATCTTATAGCAACAAGCTGTGTAGCAAGGATTTATGTCACATTTTATTTATTGTCTAAACTTTACTCATATATCACAGGGAAGCCATTTTAGTGAATTGTTAGTTTGGAATAAAATAAAAAAATTAAAAAATTAAAAAAAAAATTGATTTGAGACCTGCAGATATCCATCTTTGTAGTGAAATATTCAATATACTAAACACTGCTGTTCATTACTGTTTTTGATGCAGTTTTTTTTTTAACATAAATTAGGGTGTCTAGTTTTATTCATTATTAGTTTTATTAGAAATATAGAGTGAATATATCTGTTCAAGTTTAATGCTGTCACCCTAAATGAGATCCTCATTGTTCTGTGCATTATACAGTAAATAGTGCTCTGATTGCAGAAATACATTTCCTCATCATTTATTTAAACAGTGGTGATTCATAATGCACCGTTGACATGTTTGCTGTACAATATCTCTATATTTAATAATAATTTAAATATTTTATCAAATAAAAATGCTAAATATCACACTCACCACTGTATGTTCAAGTTACACAATCTAAGAATTTTCTTCATGAATATATCCATTGAGGTTAGTGGACACATGGCTCAAAGATCCCTACTGAATCCATGCTTTCATGTGAGCCTACTGCATACCTATCCCATTAGATTTCATTGGAGTAAAGATCAGTGTTCATTGTATGAGAGGATCTAAACACGTCTTTTTGGATTTTGTCCAGACAAAATGCTTCTCAGGGAGTCTGTGGGAGCTTTTATTTGGATTGGAAAAAGCATTTTTTGCCTTTCAATCAATGTTTTTATTCTCACCTGGAAGGTCTCAAATGTGTGGAACTTCTCCGCAAATGGCCAGTAATTGACAGTGCATAAAATGTTAAAGCTTCAAGCTATCGAATGTAGAATGTTGGTCGAAGTTTGAAAATCAGATAAAGATGCAGTCATTTGCCATTTTCATAACACATTTATTTTAAGTTTAAGGTCAATTTATTTATAAAGCACATGTTAAAGCAACAAGTGTATACCAAAGTGATGTACATTTTAACTTTAATAATTCTATATTTTGCCAATTTGCATTTAATTATAGAACAGATTGGAACTTGGTCTATTATTAGGTAATTGCATTTGAGTTGTTGTTTGATAAGCAGTTTTTGCTAGCAACATTGTAGCTTAAATGTAGTAACAGTTAACTAAACTTTCAAAAGTCAGTTGACTCTTAACTAATTTAATTTATGAGTCCCTTGACAGTTAAAACTAGCCCAAAGCATGTGCATTTTCAATTATAGAGCAGTATGATAAATGACTCAAAGTTTTGAGAATGCACCATGTACGGTAAAATATGTTTCAAAGTTACCAACCTGTCACGTCAACCTTTGGAAAATGGTCGTCTCCAAACACATCACCTGGAATGTATTGAAAAAGTAAGCTTTGAAACGCATGTAAATGTTCAAACCCAATCCTTTCATCCTGCAGCACTCACCATCAATGAATGGGTTTGGATGGAAGAAGTTAAATTTTCTTTGTGTTGCAAGACTGGCCTGAGCAACCTCAAAGTCTTCCTCCTCCATATCAGACGAGCCCAACTGTTTCAAAAGAGTGAAAATCAACAGCCATCATGTCTCTGTATTTTATTACAACTCCATTTCTATTAATCAGTATTCATTCAAACTAATTTAGTAAAACATATAATTCTAACTTTTTTACTTATCATATTTCTATCCGACTGAATAAGCACATTCCATATACACTGGGCCACATGTAAGAATTTGGTATGCATCATCTACATTAGGGATGTGCAAGAAAATCTAGAGAGTACTCGTTCTGTACCAGCTACTAGAGTACTAAAAACGCTACACGAATATTGAAAATTAATTTTCCTTTTCAAATGTACCTGCCGTGAGCCGAAATACACAGTTTTCCCTCTGAATTGTTCACCAAATCTCACAATCACAATTGAGTCCACTGGGAGGTGCTGTGGATGTGTCATTGAGGTGTTGGATGAGAGAAGATGATGTGTAATAGCAACTGAGCTGCTAAAGCAAAGTCAAGTTATATTAAAAATACTTGTAATATTTAGATTCCTTGATTTATTCTACTCTAAATACATTTGTATTCAGTTCTTGTTGGAGTAAAGTTTCTTTAGGCCTGAATATATTATTCATGAGTAAACCACTTTACTGATCTGGGACTGTGCTTCTATGGAGGAAATGTTTGTTCCATACTACATAACAGATATTGTTTTCCTTTTGTCAGACTCTTTTAGGAATCATTCTAGGAATATCTGAAGCCAAACCAGGCCAGTTTGTTTCCTAATCTGAAACATCATCAAGAAATATATTAAAATATTACATGTGACTTTACAATTTATAAAGGTCCAGACTTTTATTTTACATTGACTTGCCCTTATGTTTACCATTGCTCTTTCAGTCTTTAACAGTTGCTTTTGTAATGCCATATATCACAAGAAAGGCCATGGCTGGCTCCTCATTACAGTGGATAGTAGTGATGGGAACATTGGATCTATTTACTGACTTGAATCTTTGAATCTTGTTCAGCAAATTATTTTTTTAAATTCAAGTCATTTGGTTCAATTGAGCAGAATTAAATTAAAATGTTACATTTTCAATAGCCAAATCCCCCCCGACGACTCGGACCAGATGACTCGAGAGGTGAACTAATCATTTCTGTTTCCTGTGTGAGCAATGCATAGCGTATACGGCTGTCACATGACAAAAGAGCAAATGACTTGCACCAAAATAGTTGAAAGGTGAACTAATCATTTCTGTTTCCTGCACCTACGCGGTTTTCACATAACAAACGAACAGAGGTTGCGCAATGCACATGCCAACACAAAATTATCGAATCACCCTTTGAGACTACTGATTCTTCTGAATCACATAAAATGAACGATCTTTCATGAATGACCCATCACTAGCGGTTAGGCAGTTAGTCTTTGTTAAAGGGTCTGGAAACCCACCTACATAAGCCCCAATTTCACACCCCGGCTGAAAAACAAAAAAGGGTCCAGAAATGGGTGTGGAAATATGTAAATATGTGGGCTGGTATTGTGGGTGGGAAGAGGGAAAACGGAAGGAAGCTATTTATAAAAACACACACAACGGAGAAAGCTGCTACATATTATGATTGGAGATGAAAACAAAGCAGTTTGGGGCCGTATATAATTATTGGACAAAAGTGTGAAGAGTTAAGGTGATAGAATCGTTAGCAAATCTGCTAAAGATTTGGATATTTTGTTAACATTTTTGAGAATGAAGTGAAAACAGCATTCAGAGCAGACATTATCATCAAAACCAGCACTGCTTTTAAGACTTTACAATAATTCATATATAAAGTTGATGTCAGAAGTTTACATACACCTTAGCCAAATATATTGAAACTTTTTGTAATTATTTTCATCAAACAATCTGGAGAAATTCGATACACCCAGAAACACATTTGCTGTTTGAGGTAAACATGGCAAATAAGTCAAAATCCTTGGGCTCTGGAGACATTAAAAGACACTTACATGTTCAAGTTGAAAGCCCAGACAGGCCTGTGGACCGGGGACTTGATTTGGATTGTGCGGCGGGAGAAGAAATCCAGCGTCAACTGTCCAACATTTCAGTGATGCTGACGAAGTAGTTGCTGACTTGGAGGATCTCGCTGTAATACGTTGATTTATTATGGCGATGGAAAAAAAATATCTTGATTATCTTGAGTCATCAGAAAGGGAATTATCCACTAATCCGTAATCAAAATAGAAGTGGAAAAATGTTTGGAAAAATTTCAAGATTTGGAAAATCAAAGCTTAAGGTACAACTTGCGGATTATTGGAATTCCTGAGCATGAAGAAGGCAGAGAAACGGTGAAATTTCAGGCCAAAAGCTGGAAATCGAGCGAGCTCAGAGTCCCGGTTCAGAAATCTGCTGGGGGACCATGATCAATCCTGGCCAAATTTCTGAGATCATCCGAGGAGCATCAAAGGAAAGCTTTCTTGGAAGAATCACAATATTTTCTTGTTCCCAGACTTTACGAACTCGACAAGAGAGAAACGTGATCGGTTCAAGGAATGCAAGAAACTCTTGCATCTATGTAAAATAGTTTTTGCCCTGATATTTCCAGCCAGATTGAGAATAAACACCAAGGACGGCAGCAAAGTATTTACATGTCCCAATCAGGCAATGTCTTTTTGTGGAATAATTGTTTTGTTGGGTAGCTACAGCTGTTCCCTGTTCTAAAGATGTTCTAAGGAATCTGTCTCTGTTCTCACATTTCCCATGTACCTCAAATGTATGTCACCCCCATATAAGGTAAAGAACTATTTCATTGGTGAGGGTCCAGTGGAATGTGGTTTTCTGGACCATATAACAGAATGCTGACACAATAAACGTCGAAGAAGGGATTTGATACCATTGAGTCTGTGTCATTTCTTTCTTCCCTCAGCTGAGCCATATCGAGACGGGGATTGCAGATCAACAAATAAATTAAATACATTGGATGACAAAATTATCTAACGCTTTTATAGAAACAATGGGTGATTAACCATTGGGTGTTTCTCTTGTGAGTGGATTGACTCGCTGTACTTACTCTGGCTCTCGGAGGAAGCTGGGGGCCATTTTTGTTTCTTTTTGCGTCGGCTCCGCCGAGTGGCTGGAGTTTGTTTTGTTTTGCGGAATAACACTAGAGGTCGACCGATTAATCGGCCGGCCAATTAATCAGCCGATTTTTTGCATTTTTTAACATAATCGGCATCGGCCAGTATGCAAGTATATCAAGCCGATTATTAGGCAGGCGCATCTGTGGGCAGCCTAGTGTTGTTGTGGAACACGTGTTTGACGCACGCTGCCCCTAGAGTCATTTTCCAGCAGAGTGAGCAGACCTCATCCATTGCCTAAGGAAGGAGCTAAGTTCCTTGGAGAAAACGGTATGGATTAAATTTGTATAACTCCTTTATATTTAAATAAAAACTTTTGATATGTTACTGCCAACTTCGAGAAAAAATGCGACATGATGTTCGGCTACTTTGGATATTGATAGCGTAGTTGAAGTTGCATTATCACAGAAGGGTTGCTATCATGTCACAATAAGTAAGCAAGAATTTAGCAATTACAGACAGTGAATTTGAGACTTTTATTTGTTCTGTTTGTGTGTCTTATATTTGAGAGGGTTGTCACTCAATACAGAGAAATATGTAATAAAAAAAGATACCAGCGCACTATAGGCTAGTGAAGGACTGGCTTTGGTAAGCTCGGACGTTACCGGTTCTGCTGTCGGTACTGGAGAAATTAAGAAAATACATTTATTATTGCTATAAAGAGAAAGTAATTTTATCTCGCCAGCCATTTCTATGTATAATAATTCTATGAAACCATTTGTCTGTGATGCAATTTAGCTATTCGCAGTCAGAGAGAGACAGAGAGCGAGAGATCTCACGCACAGCGAGCCCTGCTTAATGAGTGACAGAACTAAACATTCAAACATAGCCTGGTTTAGATCTGTGATTATTAGTCTGATTTTATTTTAGATTTCGCCTTCCAAAGATTATAAAAAGAATATTTATACATAAGCCGCATTTTGTCTAGCACAACTTCCTTCCCTTCACAGCGGTGCACTGACATTTCTCCCTAAAACTCAAACTTAACGTCAGAATCAGCACGATCGGTGATTGTTGTAAAATGCAGTCTAGCTACTGTTGCTAAATTGCGGGATGCGTTTCATAATAAAAAGAGCGCAAGAGATACCGTTCCCAAGGCGGCGCGCGTTCCGATACAAACCACAACGAGACAAGCAAAGTATAGGCTACTTTGGTTTCATGTGCGCGTCTAAACGATCAACTATACACAAAAATATGTCAAAACGACCGGCTTGGAGATTCACTTAAACACAGTTTATGTCTTAAATGGACGTAGTTATGGAAATAGTTGGGAGAAAATATGGCGCATCAGGAGTCTATTAGACTCGGTCTTAAAGGGGGAGCTGTCTAATGAACATGTTGACGATTGAGCCATTACTGCGAATCAAACAACAAAAGGCAAAGAGAAAATCACTTACAGCTCTTGAATGAATAACTTCTTCATTAATCTATGATAAACTATGCAGTGTTATTTTACAATTGATTACATTATTAGATTTCTTTTTAGACCACATCTGAACAGTAATGTTAGTAGACCTTCCTGAAATTAAATCACTGTGCCTATATAACGTTTATCTTTGTTTATATATATATATATACATATATATACATATACCCTCACCTAAAGGATTATTAGGAACACCATACTAATACTGTGTTTGACCCCCTTTCGCCTTCAGAACTGCCTTAATTCTACGTGGCATTGATTCAACAAGGTGCTGAAAGCATTCTTTAGAAATGTTGGCCCATATTGATAGGATAGCATCTTGCGGTTGATGGAGATTTGTGGGATGCACATCCAGGGCACGAAGCTCCCGTTCCACCACATCCCAAAGATGCTCTATTGGGTTGAGATCTGGTGACTGTGGGGGCCATTTTAGTACATTTTAGTACATTGTCATGTTCAAGAAACCAATTTGAAATGATTCGAGCTTTGTGACATGGTGCATTATCCTGCTGGAAGTAGCCATCAGAGGATGGGTACATGGTGGCCATAAAGGGATGGACATGGTCAGAAACAATGCTCAGGTAGGCCGTGGCATTTAAACAATGCCCAATTGGCACTAAGGGGCCTAAAGTTTGCCAAGAAAACATCCCCCACACCATTACACCACCACCACCAGCCTGCACAGTGGTAACAAGGCATGATGGATCCATGTTCTCATTCTGTTTACGCCAAATTCTGACTCTACCATCTGAAATCGAGACTCATCAGACCAGGCAACATTTTTCCAGTCTTCAACTGTCCAATTTTGGTGAGCTCTTGCAAATTGTAGCCTCTTTTTCCTATTTTTAGTGGAGATGAGTGGTACCCGGTGGGGTCTTCTGCTGTTGTAGCCCATCCGCCTCAAGGTTGTGCATGTTGTGGATTCACAAATGCTTTGCTGCATACCTCGGTTGTAACGAGTGGTTATTTCAGGCAAAGTTACTCTTCTATCAGCTTGAATCAGTCGGCCCATTCTCCTCTGACCTCTAGCATCAACAAGGCATTTTCGCCCACAGGACTGCCGCATACTGGATGTTTTTCCCTTTTCACACCATTCTTTGTAAACCCTAGAAATGGTTGTGCGTGAAAATCCCAGTAACTGAGCAGATTGTGAAATACTCAGACCGGCCCGTCTGGCACCAACAACCATGCCATGCTCAAAATTGCTTAAATCACCTTTCTTTCCCATTCTGACATTCAGTTTGGCGTTCAGGAGATTGTCTTGACCAGGACCACACCCCTAAATGCATTGAAGCAACTGCCATGTGATTGGTTGATTAGATAATTGCATTAATGAGAAATTGAACAGGTGTTCCTAATAATCCTTTAGGTGAGTGTATGTATATATGTATATATATATATATATATATATACATATATATATATATATAACAAAAAGAACCGTTAAGAATACCGTTAAAATACCGGATCGATAAGCAGTATCGGTAAGATAGTTATACCATTAAAACCTTAACGATACCCATCCCTAGTTATGCCTGTGCTTCTCCTGGATGCTCTGAATATTGGATTACGTGTCTGGATTGCCCCTTAATTAAAGCTGCATTTGGATCTCTACCTTCGTGTCTCGGAACAGTTCGTAACACCTGCTTTGTTTAATTAATATATTTGTTATACATTATTTATACAATATGTTTTTACACTATACATTTTTAATTTAAGTGTACAAGTGCAGATTGGTCAAGTGTTCAATAAACGTATTTCTTGAGAAATTTTGTCTATCTAAAGTAATTATTTGTGTTACATTTTATCTTTCAAATAAAAGGTTCAAATAAGAGGTTAAAAACAAGCACATATCGGCAAATATCGGCCAAAATAAATCGGCAGCATTAATCGGCCATCGGCCGACCCGGATTTCAAAAGATCGGCATCGGCCTGAAAAAACCAATATCGGTCGACCTCTAAATAACACTTTTCCTTAAAGAAACATTTGCATTGACGGAAGATCACATTTACAATGAATTTCCTGGCCAGAATGAGAATAGATGCTACGGTTGACTGCAAAATATCTACATGCCCACACAATGGATGTCTTTTATAAAGTTGACGGACTGTGCAAGTCATGGTATATACTTTTATGCAGCCTCTGAGTGAACTGACTCTTGACCATCCGAAGAAACAGGATGTGTTTTTTTCCCCCCCTTTTTTTTTTAAACATAAGAAATATGATATATTGTTTCTTCAAGAAACACATCTTTCCCCACACAAAGCTGAAAAATTTGGGAAGATGTGGGGTGGATCTGTTTTCTTTAGTGCAGTCTCAAGTAATCTACAATTCAAATGTCTCAATCGGTTTAAAAATAAATTAAGGAGAATCATTATTGTTTTAACAGAAATTCAGGGGCAAAGTTTGATTTTGGCTAATATTTATTATAATATTGGGAGGAGACATTAATCTTTTGATGGATTCAGTCCTTAATCATAGAGAAGCAAAAGTGTGTAAGCCCCCTAGAGCAAAATTGACATTTCACAGGATGTATAAAAATCTTGGTCTCACAGATATTTGAGACTTTTGAACCAGTCTGGTATGGACAATACATTTTTTTCATCAGTCCATAAGATTTATTCTAGAATACATATTTTTTTAATATCCAAATCCCTCATTTCATCTGTTGCTGATTGCTCAATTGGAAACATTTTAGTTTCAGATCAAGCCCTGGTGAGTTTAGAGGTGTTGCCATATACGTAGAAAAATAAATCATATAGTTGCCGCCTTAATGTATCCCTTTTGCAAAAATCGTGATTGCCAACTAATGTCAAAGACTGAAATCAATGTTTATATGGAGACCAACTGGTCCTCAGTATCTTCTGTGGGCGTGGCTTGGACTTAAGGCAGTTCTTAGGGTCGGACCAAACAGTATGCCTCATATACCAAAAAATGCATAGGAGAACTCGTTAGTTCTATTAAACGAGTATAATAGTTCTATTATAGAGTTCCATTAAAATATTAAAAGCGCAGAAGCAGAGCTGAAGCGCCGAATGTTGTCTGATGGCCTCAGAGAACTGACCCGATTGAAATACAGATATAATACTATTTTGTCACGGAAAGTGGAGTTTTGGTTATTCAGGGCAAGACAGTCATACTTTTAGTCGGGGGACAAAGCAGGGAAGATTTTGGCTAACTATATAAAGCAGAGAGAGTCTTTCTCTACCATTCCCTTAGTAAAATCTACTGGTGGTGAAATGTTTTACCTCGGCCATTGATATTAATAATGCCTTTAAAGAGTTCTATCTTGATTTTATTGTTCCACGTCTTTGTCTACTGATGATGATATTTGAAAATTTTTGGAACCATTAGAACTCCCTAAATTGACGGCTGAGCAAAAAAAAATTATCTTGATTCTGAAATAACATAGGAGGACCTTGACGAGGCAAATAACAGGCAAGGCTCCAGGGCCAGATGGTTTTGCCACTTAATTTTTTTAGATCTTACGCTACAGAATTGGCTCCACTTTTGTTATAAGTTTATACAGAATCATTAAAGAATGGAAATCTTCCCCCAACCATGACACAAGCCCGGATCAGTCTGATTCTTAAAAAGGACGATGATCCAAGTGAGTGAAAAAGTTACAATCAAATTTCCCTAAAAATTCTGGCTAACCAATTAAGTAAAGGTATGACATCTCTTATACATATAGATCAGGTGGGGTTTATGTGGTCAGTGGAGAATGATCAGCTCCGGTCACTGCAATCTCACTTGATGCCGAAAAATCACTGATATGGTAGATTGGGATTATCTTTTTAAGATTTTAGAAATAAATGGGTTCGGAAATACTTTTATTGGATGGAATAAGTTATTTTATGGACACCCCGTAGTGGCAGTACAAACAAAAAATTAATTTCATATGATTTTACACTGGATAGGGGCACCCGGCAGGGTTGCCCTCTCTCCCCACTATTATTCTGTATTGTCCTGGAACCATTAACAGCTACGATAAGAATGGAGGAGGATTTTCCAGGGGTGATGGAGGGAGGTGTGGCGCATAACTTTTGCTTTACGAAGATGGTATTTTATTATTCGTCTCCGATACCACTAGATCTATGCCTTGCCTACACAGAATTATTAATTCATTTTCTAAGTTCTCAGGATACTGAAATAATTAGGAGTTAATTAGTCTAAATCCAAACCTTTGGCTCTGACTGCATACTGCCCAGTAAAGGCTTTTCAGCCTGGTGCCTTTCAATGGCCCAAACAGTATTTGGGTATTTTATTCTACAGCAACGTTATGTGATTTAGTCAGAGTTAATTTTGACCCTTTAATAAAAAGTTTATCAAGCGATATCAGGTGAGCTTCATTATATTTATCCATGATTGGGAAGGTTAATGTTATTAAAATTAATTGTATTCCAAAATGTAACTACCTGCTACAATCTCTCCCTGTAGATGTCCCCCTCTCTTATTTCAAACAATTTGATAGCATAGCGAAGTCCTTTATTTGGAATGGTAAGCATCCCCGGTTACATTTCAATAAGTTACATAGGCCGATTGACAAAGGTGGGCTAGGCCTACCCAAGATTTTGTTTTATTATTATGCATTCAGTCTGAGACATTTGGCTTATTGGTCACTTTCACCTGAGAGGGCACCTCTCGCTGGAGCACCCTCATTTCAAGAGTGGTGCACAGAGATAAGGAGGGTGGTGGCATTCAAGGAAATGTCATGTAGAAGGCTGGGGAACTTAGATTCTTTTGATAGCATATGGGGCAGCTATGTGGCATTCTTGGAGGGCTCTCGGGATAGGGGCAGTGGAGTATAGATTTTAATGTGTGTTATTATTATTTCATTTATTAATCTTTTTGTGTATACTCCTGTGTGATCACAGGGATGTTTGTTGAGGGTCAGGGTGGGATTGGGAGTGGTAATAGTGGGGGTTAAATGTTGATTCTGTGAATATATATTTTTTATTTTCTTTGTAAATTGTATGAATCAATAAAAGCTGTTAATTATAAAAAAGAAACACAACTTATTACAAGTACAACAATGAGCATCTTTAACTACAGTATATAATCTCACAGTAACAATTCTTGGTTCATTCATGACGAAATTGATGTGTAATTTAAAACTCTAAAACAATTCCAGAGGCTCCTGGGGCATATGACATCCTCAGCCGCGTCGCGCCACTTGGGTTGATGCATATGAGACCGTTTCAGCACTAGCTTCAGACTCGAGTCCCCAGATGGGCATGGCGCCGCGCCACATACCGTGGGGTAATCACCCCCTCCTGCCGTCAGACTTTCAACCATTGGACAGACCTCTGCTTTCTGTGGACCGGAGTCCCCCTACAGCAGGTGTCCAGATGCATCGTGGTCACCACAGACGCCTCTCAACAGGGTTGGGGCGCCGTGTGCAATGGGCACGCTGCTGCTGGCTCCTGGACAGGGCCCCGGCTGCGTTGGCACATCAACTGCTTAGAGTTGCTGGCTGTATTCTTTGCCCTGCGTAGGTTTCTCCCGCTGATTCAGGGCAAGCACTTGATCCATTCAGACAGCACCGCAACGGTAGCGTACATAAATCGCCAAGGTGGCGTGTGCTCTCGTCATATGTCACAACTCGCCCGTCATCTCCTCCTCTGGAGTCAGCAGTGACACAGGTTGCTGAGCACCACTCATGCTGAGCAACCGCAACATGATGGCGGACGTGCTGTCACAAAAGTTTTCACCCAGCGGAGGCTCCACCACCAGGTGGTCCAGCTGATTTGGGACTGATTTGGCATGGCACAGGTAGATCTCATTGCCTCCCAGGACAACACTCACTGCCCGCTCTGGTACTCCCTGACAGAAGCCCCTCTTGGAACAGACGTGTTGGCACACAGCTGGCTCCGGGGCCGTGCAAGTACGCATTTCCCCAGTGAGCCTTCTTGCACTTTTGCTGTGCAAGATCAGGGAGGACGAAGAACAAGTCACCTCGGTGGGTCCTTATTGGCCCACTTTGGTTCTAGGATCTCATGCAGAGCAGCTGGCTGGGCAACACCCAATACCTTTGTGAGATTTTACAATCTCAGGGTTTAGTCAGTCTCGTCCCGTGTTTTGTCAGGTCCGAGCCGGTAGAACTCGGTAACGTGGAACAACCGACCAGGTGTTCCGCTTGCACCCAGCGCCCTTCACCAAGTTGATCCAGTGCACCTCCTCTCACAGGTTAGCCACTAAGCATCGCTTCCTGGAACTCTGCACTCGGGTAGGGCTCCACAGGCTTAATTACCTCTTCAGGCAACTCCCTGTGATGTATCTTCCACGGTATGGTCCCTCTGTCGGCGGACCCGCATCTCCCTTGGGCAGTCCCAATGCCCCCGGTCGCCATGCTTGTAGAGCTCCTCCCTCAACAGGCAGAACCTACCGCTCCCACATGCGGCTTCACAACCCACGTGGTGTATTTGCCACATGTCACCTCCCCCTAGTCTGGGCAGGATGTGGCCTTCGCAGGGTCTTTTCCCCCTAAAAGAATAGGATCGGGAAAGGCCGCCTTCCCCGACGCATTTCATAGCGTTAAGATAGCCCCAGCTGCTTCACACTCTATGCGAGAGACATAGAGAGAGAAAAGGCCGCGGCTGCTGGGCTTGCTCCCATGCTAGTCATGTAGCACCTGTTCCCCCCTCAGGGGTAGTGGGACCTAAGGTCTGTATGTGACATCTTTTTCTGGGGGTGTTGGGGAGGGTTACGTGCAGCCGATACAGTTGCTTCTAGCATGCAGCAGCCTACTTGCACCTGTATCAGCAGTTCACTTAACATGGTCTAGTGCGTGTTTTCGAAAGGGACCCCTTGTGTCACTTAATTCGACACAACGTCGAGTGAGTGACAGAAGGGGAACATAACGGTTACTGTTGTAACCTCTGTTCCATGAGGGAGGGAACGAGATATTGTGTCCCTTCTGCCACGACACTAGACCTACCACTTGAAACGTCCGTACCTTATTTTCGGCTCCTCAGTGCAAAAACCTCACTGACAGACGCACGCCCGCTTCCCTTTATACCGTATGTCCGGGGGCAGGACAAGCAAATTCTGTCTGCCAGTTTCTCATTGGCCTTTCTCAAGTTCAGAGGTACGCGAGGCTCCCAAGGAAGAGCCCTTGTGTTAGACCCCGAATCCGCCGCCAGTAGCCACCATTTGCGCCATTTGGAATTTCAGCTGCCGCCAGCCAATAATTTCGTAAGCCAAATTGAGCCGCCATCTGATAAAGTTTGGCTGAGCCGGCTAGAATTATTTTCAGCAAATAATAATTCTATCACATAGAGACATACACACACGAAATATATAAACAATACACGAGATCTATTTTCCCACTGGATTCATAACAGCACAGTCTTGTGCTCGTTGCTATGATACACAGACTCACAGTGAATTGACGACCAATTAAAATTGCTCGTTTTCCGTACAGAAGAAGCGATGCATTTTTTCCTCGCATGGAAAGAAGCAAGCAAGGTAATTTTGATCTCACTTCTCACATACTTTCCTAATTCCTACTTACTTTTTTTTTTTTACTTAGGCCTACCCAGACTTTTGTTAAATCTTCAGGGCACGGTTGCACAAACACCTGAATCAAAGATTGATGTTATGAACCAAATATTCTGGAACGGAGAGATTTATAGCACTGAACGTGCAGTAACAAACCACCGTTTCCACATTGCTAATTCACGACGCATGCTTCAGTGTACATTGAAGTGAAATGTGCAAAACTTTGTCCAAAATAATACTGATAACAGTGTGTGTTTATATTAAGGCGAGACACGGCAGGCAAAAACATCGTTTTTTTTTTACTGGTCAATTTTGAGATTTTTGGATATTTGTCTTCAATAACATGTCTTCTTTCAGACTTGTGGTGAAAAAAAGTCTGAAATACACATTTAGGTCTTTATTTTACTACACTTCATCTGTTTACGTCTGTAGATTTCTCATAAATTCAACAAAAGTTTGCGTTCTTAATCAACTTACTTCTCCGCGATCTCTGCCGTCACCCTCTCATCACAGTATTGCATTTTGTAGAAATATAGTGTAAAAAATGCAAAGCCATGCATTGCTTGGAAATATTGAGATCTAGTAAATCAGTATAACATAGACATCTGTAGACATGAAGTGGCAGCTTCAGCCATTTGCAGCTAAGAAAAGTTTGGCGGCTGCAGCAGCCATTTAGGTTTTGGCTGAGCCGGCTAGCCAGCCAATAAATTCATCAGCCAGCCATTATTCTCAAAACAAATGGCTTCGGGCTCTACCTTGTGTCACTTAATTCGACACAATGTCTCATTCCCTCCCTCAGGGAACGGAGGTTACAACAGTAACCGTGACGTTAACACTGTGTCAGAGAACACTGCGAATGCATTGATTTCAATTGGAATGGTGCGTTTGAAAGGAGGAGAGGTAAAACGCAAGATTTTACAATAGTGAGGCTCTGTCATGCGGCCAAAAGTTGAGAACATTTAAAATTGCTGAGTCTGGTGTAGGCATCCATTGACCAATGGGAATCTCGGAGAGGCAGAACTAGTTGCACTGTGAAATCGAAAAACGACACAGAACAAAAAAATTCTGACAAACTCATGCATAAAGTGTCTTCATTCCCTGTCCTCTATTATCTTTCTCTGTCAGGCTAAAAAGATAGTAATTGTGGAGAGCCTGGAGAAGAGTGTTAACTGGTACATTGTCAAAAAGATATATTTTAAATATCTCAATCTGTGACTGCCCCTAACCTCTGTGGTACATGCCTTCCATACGGACCTTTCACAGTCCCATTCGTCAAATGTTATGTCTGAGCTTTCCATAGCGTGTAGCCAGGTGTGCTCATTACATCGATCGCACAAACTACCTTTGGTCGATCTTGATAACAGGCCAAAAAGGAAAGAGAGAGACAGAAACAATAAAATATTGAAAATCTTAAAGACAGACTTTTTATTTCCTCACTTCTGCATGCTCGCAGTTTGGCTGACAAGCTGCTTGTGTGTGCACTTAATGTGTGTGTGCTCTGAGAAAGCTTGTGATAATGCGAATACATGCATAAATGGTCAAATACACTTAAAAATTCAGCCAAAATGCCCATCTTGGCAAAGTATTAATGTAAAGACAGTCAGTTAAATCAAGTGAAATATAAATGTTGCAACAGACCTAGTATGTTGTTATACTAATCTAACAATATAGGAATCGAGGAAACAATACAGCCACTCGCTGCTCTTGACTGAATATCTTGATTAGTAGCTTTAAAAAGTATTAATGTATTATTATAATACAGTTAAGACCAGTAGTAGTTTAATGATACATTTCATTCAGATAATTTATTTGAATACTTGTTGCTGCTGTTTTTAAAGCTTTTAAAAGTTTTCTTAATTTGTATTTTGTGTTCTACTTTTTTTAATTGTTTCTATTCATTTCTTTTGTGTATTTGTTCTTAGGTACATAGAGGACAGGTACAATGTGAAAATTTAGAATATGCTTTTTTTCTCATTTCACTGTTTAATTTATTTGTTTGTGGCTAAAGTGAAAAAGTTCTGCATTTGTTTATTTTTAAGAGGAATCAAGTGTGAACCCTCAAAGAGTAGCCTAAGTCTCTTTATTGGCAGTAGAACATGGGCAAAACGTTTCCAAATTTTGGTAAAAAAAAAGTAATCAATAGTTTTTTTGTTTATAATATTGCAGTTCAAATTGCAATCGCAATATTTGTCAAAAGTTTAACCAGGCACTATCTGTACTGGTATATTGCAGTGCCATATGTATTTAAATTAAGTAATTGTTTTTCTTTTAAGTCTAAACATGCCTCCTTACTATGTAAACTCAGCTTATTATAGATTGCACCTTTTTCACAAAAGTCAGTGCTAACTGACTTGCCCATCACTAACTCTGGAAAGCAGGCAGTAAATTGAATTTTAGATTTTGTCTACATTTTCTAGTGATCGTGGCAGCGTAAATTCAGCAAATAATGATCAAATGATGGAGAATATTATTATAATTGGGCATATATCCAGACACGCCATGTAGTTGAGTTCAGTTGCAGCATTCTTTAGTTATGCTGTACAGCACCAGCAATGTTTGTCAAAATGCAGTAGCCTGCTTCATACTCCACAATCTAGCACTCAGAACCAGCCTGCAAGATGGGGAATTATGCTGTGAAAATTTAATTCAGAACAGATTTGTTGGGCATGTTTGCTCTGTTTCTTGATTTGCATTATTCCGGCAGTAAATCTGGTGCTAAAACAATGCAGACAGTGCATGCTAATATGCAATACTATCAGCAGGTGCAATTAATTCTTAAACAATTCAGCCCAGTCATGTTTGCTAAACATAGCAAACAAAAGCATGAAAAAAGAGGTGCATACTCAATGACAGCAATGATGTGTATGTTTACCTGTGGAGTGTTTGATCTGAACATTACATCCTCCTCTTTGACTTCAGTCAATGTGATCTCAGTAAAAGATGATGAGCCGCTGCTCTTCTGTCAACAATAAAATGTAGTGAGTTTAACAAACACAAGCACAAGTAGCTTTATATAATTATGTGAAGGCTGAAGCACACACCAGGTTCTCTGCAGAACACTGCATTTTATCAAGCTTCTCTGCAGTGCTCTCCCGCTCCATGTGTCCCACTTCCTCTGACTTCTGATTGGATGTGATGATCTCAACATCTGTGTTCCCTATGGACTCCTGTTCCAAAACCTCACCAGCAGCTTCTTCTGTCATCTCAATTATATTGTCTGTCATTAGGCCAGCTATCAGCTCATCCAGCTTTTGTTTAACCTAGTCAGTACAACAGATGTTTTAATTTACAGGTGTTTCTTTTGGTAACTTTTCAGTGCTCAGTCTCAGGTTTCAAAAATGTAATTAAATTCAAAATTTCAAGACCAATATTGACAAAAAACATGGCAGCAGGTACCTATTCATGGTGGAGTAACAAGTACAACACAAAATATCAGCCAATTTATTTATTTGAAATCATTTATTTAACATGTAGTTTGCAGGTTAATCTGAATCTTTCCTATCTTGCTAGTTTTCTAATGTAATATATTATGTAATATTATTGGCTCTGATCCAAACCTAATGGTGCTGCCTATTGTATATACTAATCTACATCCTGATAAAAAAAAAAAAAATGAATGTCATCAGTCAAAGACTGATTTTAAATGCTGGCTCATACAGAATGCATGGATGTCTTTGACCATTGCACTTCGTTTTGCTGTTTTATAATGAATGCCATATTTGACTTTAACGGACACTCACACGCACCACAACAATATATGCTGATATATGTTGATCGTGAGGATCAAGAGTTCAAATGTCTGATTGCTTGGGGGAAGAAGCTGTCGTGAAGTTGGCTGGTGCAGTGAGAGCAGCCCATGGCTCAGCTGACTGGAGTCTCTGATGATCCTCTGTGCTTTTATCACACACCGCCTGGTATATATATATATATATATATATATATATCTATATCCTGGCGGGAGGGAAGCTCACCTTCGATGATGTGTCTGGCAGTTCGCACCACCCCTTGTAGGATTTTGCGATTGAGGGCGGTGCTGTTGCCGTACCAGGCTGTGATGCAGCCAGTCAGGATGCTCTATACTGTGCTGGTGAAGAACCGTGTGAGGATGCAGAGGTTCATTCCAAACTTCCAAAGCCATCTCAGGAAGAAGAGGTACAGGTGAGCCTTCTTCACAATGGCCTCAGTGTGGACGGACCATGTGAGTTCCTCAGTAATGTGGACACTGAGGAAATTGAAGCTGCTGACACTCTCCACCAGTGCCCCATTGATGGTGATGGGGATGTGCTATCTATCCACCACAAGCTTCTTGATCTTACTGACGTTGAGGGAGAGGCTGTGCTCCTGGCATCTGTATGTGTGCACCTCCTCTCGGTTGGGTGTTTCATCATTGTCGTATCATCAGCCGTATCATCAGCGAACTTGATGGCATTGGAGCTATTTGTTGCCACACAGTCATGTGTGCACAGGGAATGCAGGAGTGGGCTGAGAACACAGCCCTGCGGGGCTCCAGTGTTGAATGTCAGTGTGAGGAGATGTTACTGTCCATTCTGACTGCCTGGCGTCTGCCTGACAGGAAGTCCAGGATCCAGCTGCACAGCTAGCTGTTTAAGTCCAGAGCTTTGAGTCAAGCTTGGAGGGCACTATGGTGTTGAATCCTGAGCTGTAGGCTACAAACAGCATTCTCACATATGTATTCCTTTTTTCCAAGTTGGAAAGAGCAGTGTGTATTGTCATTGCATTGGCATCCTCAGTGAAGTGGTTGCTTCTGTAAGCAAACTGTAGTGGTCCAGTGAGGCAGGCAGCACAGAGCAGATGTGGTCTCTGATAAGCTTTTCAAAGCACTTGCTGATCATGGGAGATAGGGCAACAGGACACCAGTCATTTAGGCAAGTTATCTTTAACATTTTTTTGTATGGGCACAATGGTGGATGCCTTAAAGCATGTAGGAACCACAAACAGGGAGAGGGAGAGATTGAAAATGTCCATTAAGACACCTGCTAGTTGATCCGTGCATGCTCTGAGAGCACAGCCCAGAATGCCTTCTGGACCCACAGCTTTGCAAATATTCACCCGTTTGAGAGATCGGGTTGCATCCGCAACAGAGACAGTAAATGAACAAACCTCTACTGTATCAGGCACGGGAGTTCTCTCCATGGAGATGTTGTTTTCTTCAAAATGAGCATAAAATGTGTTTAGCTCGTCTGGAAGAGAGGCGGTGGTGTTCACAGCGGAGTGATTAGTTGCTTTGAAGTCTGTGATTATGTTAATTCCCTGCCACATCTCACGTCAGTGGTGTTGAACTGTGCATCCACTTTGTTTTTGTATTGTTGTTTGGCTGCTTTGATTGTTTTGCGGAGAGTATAAATGGCATGTTTATATTCCTCAGTGTTCCCGGAATTAAAAGTGGAGGTCCACGCAATAAGTGCCGCAGGAACATCTACATTAATCCACTGTATCTAGTTAGGGTAGATCCATATTGTATTGGTCGAGAAATGAGTAGTGCAGCTAGTGTATGCAGCTTCTCATTCCCTCCTTTTAGGGAACCAGAGTTACAGCCCTAACATTACCCTTCCCTTTCAAGATGGTCACTTCAACGCTACGTCAGTTGTTGAAACTATGGCAATTGTATTCAATAACTCCAATCTACTGAACCGCATGTGCTAGCATTGCCTACTAGTCAGTTGGGTAATTTAAAGACATTGACAATTTCTCCCCTTCGTATTGAAAAATATGACACAAATCAATCTCTTTATTGGCACTGTCCACAGAGTCACTACCATGAATGATGTTCCTGCCCACTTCAATACAGAAATCTCCCTTAATTGTTCCAGGTTTAGAGTCAGCAGGATTGGTCTCTCCAAGCATAACCCTTCCAGTCTTTACAACATTCAGACCCTCCCAATAACCTATAGCAATTCAAACTATAGTGAGGAAAAATGTTTGAACGGTCCACAACAGATAACCTGGCATAATGCCACTAGTCAACACAACAGGTAGTAGGACATTAAACATTACTCTTTATGCTGAAAAGTGCTAGAAATTAAACAGTTTAGAGAATTAGTCAAGATGTAATGTACTGGGTAAAAAGGTTACATTAAGAAATCAGCCCTCCTTCGCAGTGAGACAGGGAAGAAACATCCAAGTTGTAAATCTTGGCGTGTGCTAGGAGAAGCCCAGCCTGCAGCCAGGGAGATGTCCTCCAAGGAAAAACCCTAAAACGGAGTGATGGTGGCGTAGTGGGCTAAAGCACATAACTGTTAATCAGTAGGTTGCTGGTTCAATCCCCACAGCCACCATTGTGTCCTTGAGCAAAGCACTCCAAGTTGCTACGGGGGGATTGTCCCTGTAATATGTGCACTGTAAGTCGCTTTGGATAAAAGCGTTTGCCAAATGCATAAATGTAAATGTAAAATCATACCCAGGAGGAGGCCATGCTCCTGGCAGAGTGAGACTTAACACCCACGGGCACGCCTTGCGACTCGTAAGCGCCACAGCATCAACAACCTAATTAGAATGTCTTTGAGTAGAGACAGCCAAACACTTTGAATATCCTCCAAAGCAGACCAAGAGTTGATCTGTCAACCTAAATTGATTGTACAGTCAACATACATGTGTAGCGCCCACACAGAGCACGTGTTGTCAAGAGTTATTAACTTGCCTCAATTGGCTGATATTTTTTGTTTGTAAAATGTACCATTTGTTTATCTGAGCCACACAGGCATGTTTCCACTGGAGGTAAAAAAAAATATTGTATCACATTACATGATTCAATGCTCTTGATTCGATAGCACATGTATCGTTCGATACATAAATAAATACATAATTGGTAGTGTTAATATGGTAATGTGTATATAGACTATACTTACATAAACTCCAGCCTTTTGGGGGTTTAATAAATCACACTGGACATTATTGCAATTTCAATGTACAGCCCTACATTGATCAATAATATTTTATCTTTTATAACAATAGCCCAAAGGAAAAAAAATAAAAAATTGAAACCTCAAAACATTTTTTAAAACATAATTGTTAAAATCAAGCTTTTTCCAAACATTCATAACTCTGTATGAACCCTACAGACAGCCATTCCCAGTCGACACCAAGTGCAAATACATGCACAGCAAGACGCTGATAACTATCATAACCAACCTTTAAAAAAAATTTTAAAAAGTATATGAGACTTATTATTCTGCTTTTGATGTTAAAATGTAAACAGGTATGAGCACAAACAATTGCACACATTGGATTGGCTGGTAAGAACACTGGTAAAGGAACACTGGTAAACATTCAGAGTGGAATTGGGGGAAAAGGGCAAAAAATTGGCCTACACATCCCAACAGGTTTTTGCTCAAACAGACAAATAATTTTGGCTTGTACATAATATTTACATACTGTATATAATAAAGCCAGGCTCCTTTTTTTTTCTCACTCCACTAACTGACATTGTTGCATTTTATTGTGTTTGCTGTGACTTTCTCATGGCTAATCTCCTCTGCTCTTCACTATTGATGTGTTTTTCTATGGATTTGTTGCGTTCTTGACCATGTAAGTTTATTCCTTTCTAGTCCTTCTGTTATTTGAGTTTGATTATTTTTTTCATGCAATTAAATTTTTTTCTAAGACTAATACATTCAGATGGTATCTCGAGGCACTATGTGCATGTTTTATTTATGTTAATAAATATCAATGTTTACTAGGTGTGGGTAAAACTATTGTTTTTCCAACTAATCGCAATCTTCATTTGAACAATATCGATATCGATTCTTAAATCCAAAGATCAATCTTTCACACAATGCAAAACCCGCAACTACAATGACAGGAAATCATTCGCATTTGCAACCAAATTTCATGCTATGTGAATAAAGTGAATATATTTACATTTCACTAACCAGTAATTCTGTAGTTTAGTCGTGAAGTGTTCAGCAAGATCCTTTCACAGCGTGTTGAGAGTAAATGTTGTTCCGTGTAATGCGTGTCCAAAGACGAGATCCACGCAACCCATTTGTCATTGAATACAGTCTCTTTTAATACCCTTTCTGTCCTTTACAGTCAGTCAAAAACAACTAAAAATAACCCCAAACATTTAATTCTAATCATGCATCACTCAGATGAGGTAAAGCCATTCGAGTCCTCTCTGGTTAACATGCGCTCATTTAAAGGAGTTGTTTACAGAAGTAAACAACAATAGTACAAAGTATGCAATTTTACATTAAATATGTAACAAAAATAATATATGGTATATAATATCTTATTTACTGATTGAATACATTTCTTCATTTTTAAAAAGCCAAAATGTGACCAAAACTATGTAAAGTAATAAAATATTAGTAAAATTAACATTTTCCTAATGTACTTAGTTAAAATGTCCCATGTATAATTAACAGTATTAGCTGGGAGAGAATTTCTTTTATATGTAAGCAAAAGGGACATTATAACTGAAATAAACCCATATGAATCTAATGAAATTTAATGGGAATCGAAAGCTTGCGAATCAGAATCAAATTGGGAAATCCGTTTTAATTATCCAGACCTATTGTTTACCCTCATGACGTTCGTAGTATTTGTATTTACATGCAATATAATTTTCTTCATTAGGGTTGTAGCTTCATTGGACTTTATAAGTAGTTTAAATTTGCAAGTAATTGGTTTATCTTTTCTAGTATTTCTTTAGAAATTTACTGCATTATTTCATCATGTTTTTTATGTATTTGGTATGATGTTGATTCAATTAATTGTGTTTATTATTTTCAATTGATTGTTGTAGATACCAACAAATTCATGGATTGTCTGTGATGCTACATTGTACACTGAGATCAAAGGATTTGGATTTATTGTGTTTTAACAGACACACCATCCTGGTAACATCAATTCAAAACCAAATCCAACTTAACAAGATTTTACATTTGTTCTTCAAGCTAGAAAGGCAACTAGGATGGATAGAGGATGACTGTGGGAAATCTAAATAGGCATCAAGGAGCTTGATGCCCCCCTAGATGGCACCAGGATCTTTTTGAAAAATATATCCTCTACTCCTAACCAAGGTGTGACGTATTGTGGTAGCATTGTAGAAATGATGATGGAGAAGCGAGAGGTGATGGATCAATTTACATGCTTTTTAATGAAGATGAAGATGAAGATAACAACGTGGAGTGCCATAAACCAAATCAACAAACTAACACAAGTGTGACACGGATGAGAACTAACAATCAATTAACAAAACAGGAGGGTATTTATACACAAACAGAACTAATGATGGAATGAAAACAGGTGAGGATGATGGGGAACAGATGGAAGTGATGAGGGCAATGCACTATGGGAGATGTATTTCGGGAGAAAAATTCAAAATAAGAGTCCTAGGGAAACATGAGGGTGACAGAACATTATATTACCCCCACCTACAAGGCAACTCCTGGTGCCTAAAGATGGAGAAGGACAGGAGGAAACAGGTGACTGGGGAGGTTCCAGGATGGAGTCAGGAAGTCTGGGGGGCGGCTTCGAGCTGGATGGAACCAGCGGAGTAGAGGAGGAGGAAGGGTAGTCAGGGTGGGAATCACGTCAAGGGAAATAAGCTCCACAAGAGCTGGCTCTGGGACGGTCGAGGCTACAGGCTCTGGGACGGTCGAGGCTACAGGCTCTGGGACGGTCGAGGCTACAGGCTCTGGGACGGTCGAGGCTACAGGCTCTGGGACGGTCGAGGCTACAGGCTCTGGGACGGTCGAGGCTACAGGCTCTGGGACGGTCGAGGCTACAGGCTCTGGCCCGGTGACCGTGACAGGCGTGGGCGCTGGCTCGTTGACCGTGGGAGGTTTGGAGGGAGGAGTCCTCTTCCTCCAAACCCACAGTGATAGGTGAACCACTAACTTGTAGAGCCTCCACGAACTCGAGGAGCATCCAGTGAGTGCACCATAGTGCACCAAATTCGCCAGCTGGAAAAACTCATGCACGTGATCCTCAACCGGACGGTCCCCTTGCTTGAGGAGGATTCTAACAGCCGGTAGGATCCATCTTTGTAGGTCAGTTCTTCTATCATGTATTGTGGTAGTGTTGAAGAGATAATGATGAGGACATAGATCAATTTGCAGGCATTTATATGAAGAAGATATAAAAAAAAAAAAAATGGAATGCCATAACCCAAATTAACAAACTAACACAAGTGTTAAACGGATGAGAACTGACAATCAATGAACAAAACAGGAGAGTATTTATACACAAATGGAACTAATGACAGGATGGAAGACAGGTGAGGATGATGGGGAACAGATGGAAGTGATAAGGGCATTGCACTATGGGAGATGTAGTCTGGGCGAAAACTTCAAAATAAGAGTCCAAGGGAAACATGAGGGAGACAGAACGTGACAAGGCTAATGCCATTCTGGAGTGGAGAATCACAGCCACCTGAGGACATCACAAGGAGCCTCTCTATCTGAGACTTAAGTGGAGGTGAAGATTCTTGCTGATAATATAAAACGAATAAAGGGAATATTGTCAGACTTGGGACAGATGATGAAAAACATGCAAATGCAATTATCTACTGCAGTCTAACCCTCTAGAAGTTCCTCTTTCTTATTTTAAACAATTTAAAAGTATTTTATATGGAATGGTACACAAACTTATATTTCAGTATGTCGCATAGATTAAAAGCATAGTAATAAAACAAAATGTTCGGAAGGCCTAAATCTCCTATGTCAATTGGTCTTAGACACCTGGGGCCGGATTCACAAAACTGTTCTTTTAAAAAAATAAGTTCTTAGGATAAATTATAAGAAGTTCATAAGAACGTTCCTAAGTGCAACTCTTGAAAAATTCTTTATAAGTTCTCAAATATTTTCTTAAGAACATCATTTTTTTCTTAAGAATAAAAAGATAGGCTTTGATGTTGTCTGATCAGCCTGCACATCTAATTTTTTTTAATGTAAAGCTAACTAACTAACTAACTAACCATTTGATAACTTTTAATTTGACATGGAGGAAAAGAAAAGAAACAATCTTCAGTAGACATGAGGTTCTTGTTGAGGAAATTACTACAAGGAAAAGGTTCTCCTTAGGAAGCTTGATAATAATATCACGTCAGAAAGTATGATATGGGTAAATGGGAAAGAGTGGCGGAGACTTTCTCTGCTGTGCCCAACTCTAAAAGGGGGTGAAAAAAAAGTCTAAGCTTTCTAATGTATAATTTTAATATATAATTACTATGTTTCTGTAAACCCTAAAGATCGCAGAGAGCACTATAGGCATCACATCCGTTAGCATGATTGGTCACAACATTAAGCTTCATATGTGGTTAAGCTTAATGCAGCTTCAAAACAGCATTTATTGTTTGAATATGGTGATAACATTTACATGTTTTACAGACTGAAAATAAAAATCGAAATTAAACAAGAAACAGTCAAAAAAATTTTTTGGATCTAAAACCACATTTCTACAAACTCACTTTATCTGTGCGGCTCTAGATACTCAAATGTAATTCTGCCCTAGACTATGTATATTGGGGGATTGGGCTGTTTTAAAGTATGTGACAAATATACAAAAAGTTGGGTCAAAACTAGTGTAATGATTGGCAGAAAGACGCTGCCTCATTTCAAGAAAGTTTCACCCAATTGGGCAGGGTAGCGGCATTTGAAAAGATGTCATAAACAGCTTGGCAGATTAGACATATGATTAAAAAAATTGGGCAAATATTTTACCTCTCTGAGAGTCTCTCAGTGAGGAGAAACATGATTTTTATCAAAATTGTAAATTGCGTATCCTTCGTGGAATTTTTATTTTCTCCTTTTCTTTCTTTAATTATTGATTGTTATATTTTTATTTTCTCCCAAAAAGAATTGTGTTTATATTGTTTGTGTGTAACAGGCTTTGACCACAGTGACATTTGTTGATGGTTAGGGTGGGGTTTAAAAGTAATAATAATTGACTGTTGGAGATGAGGAGCAGAAGGTCCTCTATTTCTATCAGCTCTGAACCTAGTTCCAATGATGCATCCCCTGTTCCTAAACAAAATAATCAATAGGATGATGGAATTAGTTGCTGTAGAATTAGTAGAGTTTCTCTTGTGCTTGAGTTGGGTGACTGCCTCAGATAACACCAGACAAAGCGGAATAGTACCCCCCACTTCACTACCCAGGGTCAGCAGACAAAGTAATCTTCCTCCTCCACTTCAGTCTATGTTGCCCACACCTTTAACAGAAGCTGGGGAGAGAATCATTGGAGATGTGTTCCCCACACCTCCCTGAAGCATGTTTATTGACTGAGCCTTTAGCGGCATTTCCAGATCACAGACCACAGCGTTTGCTGAACAAGTTTGGTATAAGTATGGAATAAGTAATAAGTATGGACCAAACCCAGCATGGCAATGGTCCTCAAACCATCCTTGTCTCAAACAAGTTTAGAGCATCAATTTATGCTATCAGCTGGAGAGTCCTTTACTAATCAACCTACAACCCATGTTCAGCCTCCTTCATGGTGCATGTCCTGAGGAAAATTCCACATTCCAAAGTACAAAGAATCAGGCTACAAGATTAGTGGAATCCAGACCATTCTGCACTTTCTGTAGCAGTGAAGATCATCAATTAAGTTAATGTTCTGACTTTCAGCAGTTTGATGCAAATGCTAAGAGAAAATGGATCTCAGAGAATGGCCCCTGTTGGAGATGTGGACGGACACATCGCTCATCTAAATGTGACCTCAAGAGAAGCTGCCCATCTTGTAAAGACAGTCATCTAGGAGTTCCACATTAAGTGAGTACTTGGAAGACTGACTCTGGGATATTCTACCAGAGTAGACAGTGGCCTTTATTCTGTTCTCCTAAAGGTGGTGAAAGTTATTCGGAGTCACCAGGGAAAAGATTTGGAGACTTATGCTATCTTTGATGATGGTTCAGAAAGAACTATGCTTCTGTCCTCTGCTGCGAGAATCTAGGTCTAAATGGGGTGGCTGAGTCACTTGTACTGCAAACCACTCGTCAAGGAGTCAGAAGAATTTATAGGTGCTAATGCCACCTTTTTCATCTCCCCTCCATCCTATAAGCAGAAGAAATATCAGATCAAAGGCGCCTTTAAGGCTAAGATGTCTGCATTGCATTGTATCGGCTATAAACATAGACCAGTGAAATATAAGGATCTCAATTTGCAGATTCTGCATCGTATCCTTGCTTGTCAATGTGATCCCTCTTGGTTTCATCATTCCATTTACTACACATGCTAAAATGCTTGTCCAGCAGCTGTGGATGAAACCTGCCCAGGGATGGGATGACCCAGAAATTCCTGAAGTCATTAGGGTGGCTTGGCATGCATAGGAAAAAGAGTTCCTCACTTCCAAGTTCCTTGGTTGTATGGGCCGGTGGGAACAGATGAAGAGTCTGTTACAGGAGAACTTTATATTTTTTGTGATGCATCTGAAAAGGCATATGGATCTTCGCATAAAAAAGGGACATGGTGTTCTTATTTCCAGTGTTATGTCCCATTCTACAGTTTCACCAAAGAAGACATCTCCATTACTCGTCTGGAATTATGCACCATTTATCTAGGTCTCAGCTAGCTAATCATGAAACCGCACTCTGGTCAGATTCCACTATTGTGCTGACCTGGATTCACTCTGATTCTTGCAAGGTGCTTGTTGCCAATCGCATCACAGATATCCTGGAGTATACTAGGCCTGTTTACACTGGAAATAACCCATCAGAAAACATGACCAGAGGAAAAATACTGGCAGAATTTTCTACCAGTAGTGACTGGTTTCTCCTCAACAATGGCCAAAGTTTCCAGGTTCATCTTCCGATGAGGTGGCAGTAGAATTGAGGAAATCTTTGTTCTGTGGACAAGTCACTGGGAGCCCTCCAAAGTTTTATCCCTCTGAATTTTCTTCTGATTCAAAATTCCATAATTCTAGAAGAACTCAAGCAGAGCTACACCTTCTCCGTCAGGCACAAGAGGAAGACTTTCTGGAGGATTACAGAAGTGGTTAGGATGTTCCCTCACAGAGTTGTCTAGCTGAATTGGCACCTGAATAACACCCTGTTACAAATCTTATTTGAGTGGGAGGTCATCTCTGTCGTTGTTAGGATCTGGAGCCAGATGCTATACACCCAATTGTTTTGGACTCTAAGAAGCCAAACACTAAGCTTTTGATTGCTGACATGGATTCAGCTTTGTGCCACCCTGGACCACAAAGTGTGTTTTGGGTTTTGTGTGGACATCAGGCAGTGAAGAGTGTCCAGCAATCATGTCTCCAATGTAGTAAGTGGAAAGGTGCTCCCTCAGTTCCTAGAATGTCTGATCTTTCCATCTCAAAACTCCACCTTTATAAAACCCCTTCTGATCAACAGGAATATATTCCTTTGTCCCTTTCAGTATCAATTTAGGCAGCAAGCAGGAAAAGAGATGGGGCCTACTCTTTAAATATCAGACAAAATGGCGCATCCACTTGGAGCTCCTTTCTGGTCTGGATAGTTTCCTTTTGACCCTCCAACGATTTTTAGTTGCAGAGGTTGTCCTTATGAACTAATATTTGATCAGGGGGCTTGTTTTCGTGGAGGAGAATGAGAGCTTAGAGAAGTCTTCAATCAACTGGAGAGAGAAGTGAGATCTGTTAAAACTGCTTTACAAGTAACATTGTGTACACAAGTAGTAACGGAGGAAGTCCTACATACTGTGCTTGTTGTAGTGGAGGAGATGCTGAACTCTAAAACTCTTGGCCATGCATCATCTGATACATCTGACACTGATCTTATAACTCCAAATATCCTTTTGATGGGGTGGCGAGATGCCACTCTTCCTCAGGTGATGTATGCCGATTTAGAACTTCTTATTACTCCCTCATGGGTTATGGCCTAAATGGACTGTTACTAAGATCTTGCCTTCTTCTGATGGCAATTGCTGAGATTCTGCTATTATTAAAAACATTTATTTATTCAATTCACAAATTAAATAAACACAACAGAAAACACAAAATTATATAAATTAAATCCCTCCCCCCACGACACAAACATGCACACCAGTGGTCATAATTATTTAGAACATAAAAAAAACATTAAAAAAAAGTATACTTTCAAAAAACAATAGGAACACACATTTAAAACTACAAATCCTCTCCACTGCCCCTGTCCCTGCAAAAAGGCCAAATATCTACCCCACTTCCTATTAAACAAATCCCATTTTCCCAGCATTCTCTATGTCACCTCCTCGAATACCAGCACCCAGCCCATCTCTGTGTACCACTCTTAAAATGAGGGCGATCCAGCAGACTTCCATCCCCTAAGAATAATCCATCTGCTGATCATAACTCCAGCTAGGTCCCAATTTTTTTGATATATATCCCATCTATTAATGACCACCCCATCGCCTAAAATACAGAGTCTGGGGCAAAATGAAAATTGAGTGTCCAATACTTCACACATAAAACTCTGAACCCTCAACCAAAATTCTCGGAAATTAACACACTACCAAAAAAAATAGGTTGTGTCCCCATCTTCTGATTGGCATCGCTAGCATGGGTGTGTCTTTAAGACATTTAAGACTTTATACAATCTAGAGGGGGTCCAATAGAATCAATGTAAAATCTTAAATTGCATAAGGCGTACCCTTGCATCTCTAGATTTAGACTTGATTTTTTTTAATCCCCTTTTTCTCCCAAATTGGAATGCCAATTCCCACTACTTAGTAGGTCCTCATGGTGGTGCAGTTACTCACCTCAATCCGGGTGGTGGAGTACAAGTCTTAGTTGCATCCGCTTATGAGAAAGTCAATCCTCTTATCACATGGCTCATTGTGCATGACACCGTGGAGACTCACAGCACGGGACGCTCAAGCTACTCTCCGCGATCCACGCACAACTTACCACATGCCCCACTGAGAACGAGAACTCCTAATCGCGACCACGATGAGGTTACCTCATGTGACTCTACCCTCCTTAGCAACCGGGCCAATTTGGTTGCTTAGGAGACCTGGCTGGAATCACTCAGCACACGCTGGATTCGAACTCGTGACTCCAGGGGTGTAGTCAGCATCAATACCCGCTGAAATACCCAGGCCCCAAACTTGACATTTTTTTAAAATCCCAGCCCACACTCCCTCATCCAATACCAAGTTTAAATCTTTATAATCTCTAGAAAAA
This sequence comes from Xyrauchen texanus, assembly GCF_025860055.1. NCBI lineage: Eukaryota > Metazoa > Chordata > Actinopteri > Cypriniformes > Catostomidae > Xyrauchen > Xyrauchen texanus. The sequence goes on along the minus strand of NC_068281.1, from coordinate 49,112,328 downwards.
AGTTGAAGCTCCATCACCCAGACCCTGAATTAGCAGGGAGATACACTGATGCCTAATGACCTTTTCCAAAAGCAGTAATCACCACTCCCAGAGAATCTGCTGCTTTAGTGGTGTGTATGCTACTCCCAAAAATAGTAGAGAGCAGGTGGCTCAGCTGTAAATACATAAAGAACTGAGATCTGGGAATCCCAAAATGCTGAACCATATTTTCAAAGGATCTCATCACTCTACTCTCATATAGGTTACCGAGTGTATTAACCTCCCTCACAATCCACTCTGACCAGCAGAAAGGGGACTTATTAATACATAAGTTTGTGTTCAGCCATATGTGAGGCAACATTTAAATAAATGTCTGAATTAAACACTCTGGACACTTTTATCCATACTGAATGCAAATGCGAGATAACGGGGCATAACTTAACTTCTCTGGTTAGTTTACTAGAATGGCTTTGCAATGGCGAAATAGGGGCAAGAGCTTTCTGTTCCATACAAAACCAAGTGGAAGTGACCACTGAGCCAAATGTTTGAGACCGAATGCATAACAATAAAACAAAATTTTGGGTAGGCCCAGCCCACCTTTGTCAATAGGCCTATGTAACTTATTGAAATGTAATCTGGGACATTTACCATTACAAATTAAGGACTTGAAATAAATCAAATTACTTGAAATAAGAGAGAGGGACATCTATAGGGAGAGACTGTAGCAGGTAATTGAATTTTGGAATACAATTCATTTTAATAACATTAACCTTCCCATTCATAGATAAATGTAATGAAGCTCATCTACCCACATCACTTGAAAACCTTTTTATTAAAGGGTCAAAATTAACTAATTAAATTGCTGAGAATAAAATAACCAAATACTTAATGCCCTGTTTGGGCCACTGGAAGGCATCCAGCTGAAAAGCCATTAATGGGCAATATAATAGTATTATATATATATATATATATATATACACACACACACACATACATACAGTCAGGTCCATAAATATTGGGACATTGACACAATTCTAATCTTTTTGGCTCTATACACCATCACAATTGATTTGAAATGAAACAAAGAAGATGTGCTTTAAATGCAGACTTTCAGCTTTAATTTGAGGGTATTTACATCCAAATCAGGTGAACGGTGTAGGAATTACAACAGTTTGTATATGTGCCTCCCACTTTTTAAGGGACCAAAAGTAATGGGACAATTGGCTGCTCAGCTGTTCCATGGCCAGGTGTGTGTTATTCCCTCATTATTCCATTTACAAGGAGCAGATAAAAGGTCCAGAGTTAATTTCAAGTGTGCTATTTGCATTTGGAATCTGTTGCTGTCAACTCTCAATATGGGATCCAAAGAGCTGTCACTATCAGTGAAGCAAGCCATCATTAGGCTGAAATATCAAAACAAACCCATCAGAGAGATAGCAAAAACATTAGGTGTGGCCAAATCAACGGTTTGGAACATTCTTAAAAAGAACGAACGCACCGGTGAGCTCAGCAACACCAAAAGACCCGAAGACCACGGAAAACAACTGTGGTGGATGACCGTAGAATTCTTTCCCTGGTGAAGAAAACACCCTTCACAACAGTTGGCCAGATCAAGAACACTCTCCAGGAGGTAGGTGTATGTGTGTCAAAGTCAACAATCAAGAGAAGACTTCACCAGAGTGAATACAGAGCGTTCACCACAAGATGTAAACCATTGGTGAGCCTCAAACATGAAGGCCAGATTAGAGTTTGCCAAACAACATCTAAAAAAGCCTTCACAGTTCTGGAACAACATCCTATGGACAGATGAGACAAAGATCAACTTGTACCAGAGTGATGGGAAGAGAAGAGTATGGAGAAGGAAAGGAACTGCTCATGATCCAAAGCATACCACCTCATCAGTGAAGCATCGTGGTGGTAGTGTCATGGTGTGGGCATGTATGGCTGCCAATGGAACTGGTTCTCTTGTATTTATTGATGTGACTGCTGACAAAAGAAGCAGGATGAATTCTAAAATGTTTCGGGCAATATTATATGCTCATATTCAGCCAAATGCTTCAGAACTCATTGGACGGCGCTTCACAGTACAGATGGACAATGACCCGAAGCATACTGCGAAAGCAACCAAAGAGTTTTTTAAGGGAAAGAAGTGGAATGTTATGCAAGTCAATCACCTGACCTGAATCCGATTGAGCATGCTTTTCACTTGCTGAAGACAAAACTGAAGGGAAAATGCCCCAAGAACAAGCAGGAACTGAAGACAGTTGCAGTAGAGGCCTGGCAGAGCATCACCAGGGATGAAACCCAGGGTCTGGTGATGTCTATGCGTTCCAGACTTCAGGCTGTAATTGACTACAAAGGATTTGCAACCAAGTATTAAAAAGTGAAAGTTTGATTTATGATTGTTAATCTGTCCCATTACTTTTGGTCCCTTAAAAAGTGGGAGGCACATATACAAACTGTACACCGTTCACCTGATTTGGATGTAAATACCCTCAAATTAAAGCTGAAAGTCTGCAGTTAAAGCACATCTTGTTCGTTTCATTTCAAATCCATTGTGGTGGTGTATAGAGCCAAAAAGATTAGAATTGTGTCGATGTCCCAATATTTATGGACCTAACTGTGTATATATATATATATATATATATACACACTTCTTATTTTTATTGTATGTGCACTCTATATTGTGTTTATTGTTTACTGTACATTGTATATTATATTGTGTTGTGTAAATCTGTTGTTTATTGTAAATTGGTATATGTCTCATCAATGTCATGACTGCTATGTTGCTCGGAACTGTACACAAGACTTTCACCTACTGTTGCACTTGTGTATATGGTTGTGTGATAATAAAAGTGATTTGATTGATTTGATATGGCCCCAGATTAGTTACCTCAAGGCCTTAATTAACCAAGCTCCACCATGGTTATCTCAAAATCAAGAGAATTATTTTGCTCAGTCGTCAGTTTAGGAAGTTCTAATGTTCCAAAAAGTTTCTAATATCGTCTTCAGTAGACAAAGATGTGGAACTATAGAGATCAAAATGGAATTCTTTAGAAGCATAATTAATATCAATGGCTGAGGTAAACATTTCACCACCAATTTCACAAGTTATTGTGCTTTGGATTTTTTGGGTGAATGAGGCATACTGTATCATCCGACCCCGAAGAATCGCCTTAAGTGCCTCCCAAGCCACGCCCAAAAAGCATACAGAGGACCAGTTGGTCTCCATATAGGCATTGATTTCAGTCTTTAGCATTTGTTGGAATTCAGGATGCAAATCTTATGGACTGATGTAAATGTATAGTCCCTACCAGATGGGTTTAAAAGTCTCCAAATATCTGTAAGATTTTTACAAATCCTGTGAAGCATCAATGTTGCTCTAGGAGGCTTGTACAATTTTGCTTCACTATGATCAAGGACTGAGTCCATCAAAAGACTAAAGTCTCCTCCCAATATTATATCATGAGGGGTGCTAGAGGCTTTCAACATCCCTTCAAGATCTATAAAAAAAGCCCTGATCATCCATGTTAGGTTTACATATACATTTATGCATTTGGCAGATGCTTTTATCCATAGCAACTTACAGTGCACTTATTACAGGGACAATTCACAGAGCAACCAGGATTGAAGTGGGCTCAAGGACACAATGGTGGTGTCTGTGGGGATCGAACCGGAAAATAAGACTTTGCCCCTAAATTTCAGCTAAAACAATAATGACTCTTCCAAATTTATCTTTACTCTGTTTGAGGCATTTTAATTGTAGATGTTTACTTATGAGCATAATGACTCCCATGCTCTTACTCAAGCCAGCACTATAAATAAATGCATACCCATATCTTTCCAAATATTTCCACTTCCTGCTGAGAAAGGTGAGTTTCTTGAAGCCCCAGTCAGAGACAGTCCATCTTACCTAATATCTCAAAACACTCATGTTAATAAATGCATGCTGTGTGAACATTTAAAAGGTTTTCCTATTGATTGAAAGTCTGTCCTGTCCTTCAGTCAGCAGCACACGGGGGAGACTTACATGCTATCCGGTACCATCAACATTTCAACTGAGGGGCTTGAAAGTTTGAAGCGCTGTTCACATGGTATAATGAATAATCATGAGACAGCACGTTCTTATAGAATAAGGCTTATTGATAATTATGAGACACTGATGTTGCACCACATAAATGAAAATAAATGGATGCTTACATTGTCTTCTATCATGTGTAACATAAATACCTGGTAACGTCTCAGAAAATGTAGTTTAGCGTTTCATGACCCTTTAAGTGAAACATTTGTTGGGGCGCTGATTATTTTTTATAATCTTATCATTGGGCTACTGCAGAGTATCGTATAATAAAATTTGTGTACCATTACATGCCTAGTTTCTACCCTCATTGGTCTTAAGTAGGAGAGGACAGATAGGTGAAATTATTTAGCTAATTATTCCAATTCACAGATGCCATGCCCAATTTCCATAGTAACATCCTCATGTCAAAATAAGGCTAAACATTTGTCTGGAAAAAAATTGAAAGTGTAGAATTGTAACCTAACAATTCTGCTTACTGAAAAATAAAAAAGTCATTTAAAACCTGAGACTTGCACTAAACAGAAAATTTGAAATGCATATATATATATATATATATATATATATATATATATATATATATATATACACACATACACACACACACATATATACATATATATATATACACACATATATAGCCTATATATATATATATATATATATATCATAAAAAATTTTTTTGCATGTTTCTGAACAAAATATATATATATATATATATATATATATATATATATATATATATATAAAAAACTTGACTCAGCTAAAAAGAGAGCACATTCATTTACATTTCTATTTTTCAGATTACAATTTTTTTAGATTCAAAATTCATAAATTGTGACATTGGCTTCATACAATAGGGCAAATCATGCTTGAGATAAAATAGAAGACCTGATATGTGAAGAAAACAAAGGTAAATATGACATGAAAAGAATAGTTATTTCATTTGAACTGCATTTTGTCCTGTCAAAGATTAATTTTGTGCCATTTAGGCACAGAAACTGAAACCACAGTATCCAGAAAAGTGGAACTAAAGAAAAGGTAGCATGCAGGAGAAGATCATACTCTGTCTGGCATCATGGTTAACTGAACAACCAGCAATGACACTGTGGAAATACTGATATTTCACACATTTCACCTGTTTACCTGTTCCACATAATTAATTAGCTTGGAATTATTATTAAATATTTTTTGGAGAACCGCTTGCTAAAAAAACAGGTGAGGAGACAGATAATCTAGTAAATGAATTCTGACCTGTTCGATCTCTTTGAATGAGTCCTGCAGTGGATCGATGTATTCATGCATTTTTTCTGTACGTGCTTTGGCACAGGTCACTTCCACCTGGAGCTGCAGCAGGTCATCACTCGCTGCACGCAGCTCCATCTTGTACTGCTCTAGTGTTTGCTGCAGCTCCCGCTGCTCACCCAACAGTGACTGCAGCTGCACTCACACACATGCAGTAAAACACACAGAGGACAGCAGCAAAGTAACTGTTAAAAAAAGATTATTAGACAAAAAAGGCATGAAATAGAAACATTTAGAAGGCTCAACATTAATTAACAATGACTATGAAAATATTCTTAAAGCTAAAACAGGGTGTAAGTATTTATTTATTATCTTTTGCAGTAATAACTTTGGCCACAACACTGTTTGATCTGGCTCACACATCCATTCTACAAAAATCCTTTACAATTAATAACATTAATTATTTAGCTTCCCTCTAGTCAGTGGGGAACTTGTTAGGGGCAACATATTCGCACAGAGTGGTACTGTCCTCTATAGCAGAATGGGGCACTGCATCGCTGCATCCCCCAAAACAGCTCAGACGTATACTCTACCTCGCTCCACATTTCCACTCACCGTTTTAGTTTATTGTATGAAATCACACATACAATGCTCTAATGCATGGGCACTTGTTCAGACCTTTATGCTAGGGATGCAATTTATGAATCAAGTTCGATTAATCACTCACGTACTTGTAACTTGTATCATGCTCTGATACCAAAAAACTATACCGTCTGACATACGAACGCTAATAAAATAAAATCACAATATGTCCAAGTGTAATTATTAAACCACAAAGGTTGAGATCTAATTAAAAAGGAAATAATTAGTCTACATGTGCATCACACGTGCTCTTGGGTGTAGTAGACAGACAGCAGAGCACACATTCACCTTGAAGAATGCAGCACATACAGTTCAAATCTGTTAATTTGGATGCAGTATTCCTGCAGTTTTCAATACTAAAACTTAAAAACTGCAGTTATAAACGTCCCAGATTACATCTTAGTAAGCTGCATAGGCCGATTGACAAAGGTGGGCTAGGGCAAGTTAAGTCACACCCCATTATCTCGCATTTGCACTCGGTATGGGCAAAAGTGTCCAAAGTGTTTAATTTGGACATTCAAATAAATGCTGCCTTGAGCATATGGCTGAACTAGAGGTCGACCGATATTGTTTTTTTTTTCAGGCCGATGCCGATGCCGATCTTTTGAAATCCGGGTCGGCCGATGGCCGATTAATGCTGCCGATTTATTTATTTGAACCTTTTATTTGAAAGATAAAATGTAACACACATAATTACTTAAGATAGACAACATTTCTCAACAAATACATTTATTGAACACTTGACCAATCTGCACTTGTACACTTAAATTAAAAATGTATAATGTAAAAACATATTGTATAAATAATGTATAACAAATATATTAAATAAACAAAGCAGGTGTTACGAACTGCTCCGAGACACGAAGGTTGAGATCCAAATGCAGCTTTAATTAAGGGGCAATCCAGACACGTAATCCCATATTCAGAGCATCCAAGAGAAGCACAGGCATAACTAGGGGTGGGTATCGTTAAGGTTTTAATGGTATTACTATCTTACCGATACTGCTTATCGATCCGGTACTTTAACGGTCTTCTTAACGGTTCTTTTTGTTATATATATATATATATATATATATATATATATATATATATATATATACACAATTTTATTTCAGGAAGGTCTACTAACATTACTGTTCAGGTGTGGTCTAAAAAGAAATCTAATAAAGTAATCAATTGTAAAATAACACTGCATAGTTTATCATAGATAGATTAATGCTTATTAATGCAGAAGTTATTCATTCAAGAGCTGTAAGTGATTTTCTCTTTGCCTTTTGTTGTTTGATTCGCAATAATGGCTCAACTGTCACATGTTTAATAGACAGCTTCCCCTTTAAGACCGAGTTCAGATCTAATAAGCTCCTGATGCAGCATATTTTATCCCCAACTATTTCCATAACTACGTCCATTTAAGACATAAACTGTGTTTAAGTGAATCTCCAAGCCGGTCGTTTTGACATATTTTTGTGTATAGTTGATCGTTTAGACGCATGAAACCCAAAGTAGCCTATACTTTGCTTGTCTCTTTGCGGTGTTTCGGAGCGCGCGCCGCCTTGGGAACGGTATCTCTTGCGCTCTTTTTATTATTAAACGCGTCCGGCAATTTAGCAACAGTAGCTAGACTGCATTTTATAACAATCACCGATCGTGCTGATTCTGACGTTAAGTTTGAGTTTTAGGGAGAAAAGTCAGTGCACCGCTGTGAAGGGAAGGAAGTTGTGCTAGACAGAATGCGGCTTATGTATAAATATTCTTTTTATAATCTTTGGAAGGCGAAATCTAAAATAAAATCAGACTAATAATCACATATCTAAACCAGGCTATGTTTGAATGTTTAGTTCTGTCACTCATTTAGCTGGGCTCGTGTTGTGCTCGCTGTGGCACCGCGTGAGGGAGTTCTCTCTCTCTCTCTCTCTGACTGCTAAATTGCATCACAGACAAATGGTTTCATATTATTATACATAGAAATGGCAGGCGATATAAAATAACTTTCTCTTTATAGCAATAAAGAATGTATTTTCTTAATTTCTCCAGTACCGACAGCAGAACCGATAACGTCCGAGCTTACCAAAGCCAGTCCTTCAATAGCATATACTGCGTTGGTATATTTTTATTACTTATTTATCTGCATTGAGTGACAACCCTCTCAAAAATAAGACACACAAACAGAACAAATAAAAGTCTCAGATTCACTGTCTGTAATTGCAAAATTCTTGCTTGCTTATTGTGACATGATAGCAACCCTTCTGCTGTGATAATGCAACTTCAACTACGCTATCAATATCCAAAGTAGCCGAACGTCATGTCAACTGTCACGTTTTTTCTTGAAGTTGGCAGTAACGTATCAAAAGTTTTTAATTAAATCTAAAAGAAGTTATACAAATTTAACCCTTACTGTTTTCTCCAAGGAACTTAGCTCCTTCCTTAGGCACTGGATGAGGTCTGTTCACTCTGCTGGAAAATTGTGTTCCACAACAACACTAGGCTGCCCACAGATGCGCCTGCCTAATAATCGGCTTGATATGCGTGGATATTGGCCGATGCCGATTATGTAAAAAATGCAAAAAAATCGGCCGATTATTATTATTGCCTTTATTGTCATTGCCTATAACAACGAAATTTAAATTGCCCTTCCCATGGTGGTAACACATAATATGACAAAACGACATCAATACATAAATACATTATAAGAAAGAACAGATAAAATGATAAAAATAGCTAAAATATAGTCATTAAAAATGCAGAGCAGTCTAAATGCTCATGAGTTCAGGTATTTTATAGCATTTGGATAAAAACTGTTCAAAAGTCTAGAGGTGCGACCCCGGAAGGATCTGTAGCGCCTTCCAGATGGCAGCAAAATAAAGAGGCCGTGACCTGGATGGGAACAGTCCTGAATTATATTTTTTGCCCGTTGCATGCATCTGGTGTGATATATGTCCACGAGTGAGGGAGCTGTGTGTGAATAATATTTTGTGCTGATTTCCTAACTCTGTCCAGCGTTTTTTATCAGCAGCGGTGCAGCTACTAAACCACACCAGAATATCAGTGTGAGATAATACTTTGGACAGAACAGTTGTAAAAGGATAAAAGCAATTTCTGGGAGAGGTTAATTTTATTGAGTGACCTGAGAAAGTACAGTTGCTGCTGAGCTTTCTTCACAAGGGCTGTAGTGTTGGTTGCCCAAGTGATGTCCTGTGAAATGTATGTCCCAAGGAATTTGAAGTCCTCAACCCTCTCCACAATTTCTCCATTAATGTAGACGGGGGCAAGGTCAATTTTCTTCCTCGTGAAATCTACCACCACCTCTTTGGTCTTAGAGGCGTTGAGAGACAGGTTGTTAGTGAAGCACCAGGCGGAGAGTTTTTGGATTTCATCCCTGTAGGCAGACTCATCATTGTTGTGAATAAGTCCAACTACAGTGGTGTCATCTGCAAATTTGATAATAGTATTACTTTCATGAACTGGGTTACAGTCGTGAGTGTATAAAATGTAAAGTAAGGGGCTCAACACACAACCCTGGGGTGCCCTAGTGCTGAGTGTGAGAACAGAGGAAAGTTGCGAGCCCAGACGAACTTAATCGGTCGACCTATAGGCTGAACCCAACATTTTGTGTTAATAGTGGATTGTGAGGGGGGTTGCTACACTCGGTGACCTATATGAGAGTGGAGTGTTGAGATTCTTTGAAAATTTGGTTATTTTGGGATTCACAGATCTCATTTTTTTAGGTATTTACAGCTCCGCCACCTACTTTGTACTATGTTTGGATGTTGCATACAATGTGGCAGACACTATGGAAGTGGTGATTACTGCTTTTGGAAAAGGTCAAGAGGCATCAGTGTATTTACTCACTGCTAATTCAGAGTCTGGGGAAGGAGCTTTAACTTCTATCAAAAGATTATGGGAGAAATATTTAAACTTGTATTGGAGGAGGGAGTGTGGGATAGGATTTAAAACACAGACCTTTCCTTCGATTTGCTTTCAAGGGCCGGGCATAGTACAAGGTCCTTCCCTTCGGTATGTCCATGTCACCTTGCGCCTTCACGAAGGTCGCAGGAGGCAGACCTTGCCCTGTTAAGGGTAGTGGGCATTCGCAAGCTCAATCTCGATGACTGGATGATTCTAACTTACTTGCGGGACATGTTGTGTGCGCATAGGGACCTGGTGCTCGGGCACCTCAGCCGTTTGGGGCTTCGGGTCAACTGGGAAAAGAGCAAGCTCTCCCTGGTTCAGAGCATCTCTTTTCTCGTATGTAGTTGGTCCTCGTCAATGTCGCAACTCGCCGCCGTCTCCTCCTCTGGAGTCAGCATTTACTCAAGTCGTTGCAAGCCACTCATATCCCGGGCCACCTCAACAGCACAGCAGACACGCTGTCACGGAAGGTCATGCTCAGGGGAGAGTGGAGACTCCACCCTCAGGTGATCCAGCTGATTTGGAGTCAATTTGGCCAAGCGCCTGTAGACCTGTTAGCTTCATGGGAATCCTCCCACTGCCCGCTTTGGTATTCTCTGACCGAGGCTCCCCTCGGCACGGACACACTGGAACACAGCTGGCCCCTGGGGCTGCGCAAATATGGGAAAAGAGCAAGCTCTCCCCGGTCAGGCCATCTCTTTTCTCGGTATGGAGTTAGACTGTCTCAATGAAGGCGGGCGAGCGAGCACAGTCGGTGCTGAACTGTCTAGGTACGTTCAGGAAGAAGACGGTCACACTGAAATCATTTCAGAGGCTCCTGGGGCATATGGCATCCTTCTTGCACAGATGTTGTGTAATGTCAGGGATGACGAGGAGCAGGTCATCCTAGTGGCTCCTTATTGGCCCACCCAGATTTGGTTCTCGGACCTCACACTCCTCACAACACCCACCCCCCGGCAAATTCCCCTGATGAAGGACCTTCGTTCTCAGGGACAGGTACCATCTGGCACCTGTGACCAGACCTCTGGAACCTCCACGTCTGGCCCTTAAACGATCACTCAGGCCAGGGCTCCCTCGATAGGGCACCTGTATGACCTGAAGTGGTGTCTGTTCACCAAGTGGTGTCCTTACCAATGCAAAGACCCCCAGAGATGTGCAGTCGGATCAGTGCTTTCCTTTCTGCAGGAGAGGTTGGAGGAACAGCTGTCCCCCTCCACCTTGAAGGTGTATGTTACCGCTATATCGGCACATCACGATGCAGTAGACGGTAAGTATTTGGGAAGCACGACTCGATCGTAAGGTTCCTGAGAGGCGAGAGGAGGTGAAACCCCCCAGGCCACGCCTCATTCCCTCGTGGGACCTCTCCGTGGTCTTTCGGGGACAACGGTGAGCTCTATTTGAGTCAATTGAGTTAAAGGCACTCTCCTTGAAGACTGTCCTCATGATGGCACTCACATCTATCGGCAAACTGTGCCTGGAGTTCAGTCTGGGTTACGCTCACGTGAGCCTTAGACCCCGACCGGGCTATGTGCCCAAGGTTCCCACACCTCCATTCAGGGATCAAGCACTGCTCCATGAGGAGTCAGACCCAGCCTTGGCATTGCTGTGTCTTGTGCGTGCTTTGCACATCATCTTGGATCGCACACAGAGCTTTAGAAGCTCCAAGCAGCTCTTTGTCTGCTTTGGTGGACAGCGGAAAAGAAGGGGCAATCTTCATTGACCTATTCTCAAAGATCAGAGATATCTGGGGCTCCCAGGAGTGACCCCTAGTGTGACACAATGTCTCGACACAATGTCTCGTTCCCTCCGTCAGGTAATGGAGGTTACGTCAGTAACCAAGATGTTATAAATTTACACTCAATATTTAGAAAATGTATAATTATAATTTTTTTATTTACACTGATAAATAATGTGGAAATGCATCATCACAGTCTGCGAAAAAGATATTTTGGTCCAACACAGCCAGCAGCTACCCCTAAAACATACAGGTTGCAGTATACCAAGCAGAATATTATTAGGAATATGCCGATCCGATACCTGGATCGGTATCAGCTCCTATAATGAAGCTTTTAGATAGATCACGTATCAGTCCGACAAGCCAGATCCAAATCCGATACTGTATGTTAGTCAAAAAAATAAATTACATAAAAGAACCATAAAAACACAATTAAAGTAGTTCATATGACTCAAAGCCACTTCAAGACTTGCGATAGCTCTGTGAAACACAAAAGGCTGTGTTTAATAAGTAAATATATAAAATGCATGCGCAGCTCCAGCACGTTATTGAATAGCTGTGCTCTGTTTACACACACGCACGCAGCTATTTTTAGCCTTCACGAGGTGCGCAATATTTGAGCGCTACTCACGAACATCTCAGATGTAGATGCTCAATAGTTCGGTTACCCTAACACTTATAATATGCATTTAGAATGGCACTGGAGGAGCATTTTTACCAGAATAAGAAGTGAATTAAACTACTGTGAACTTGACTACAAACAGACACACTTGCAGGATTCCTGGAGAGTTCAGAATGTCAAAAGCGTGAGGGTTTACAAGTTAAAAGGTACACGATTGAGACATATTACTATTATGATAATAATAATATTTAAATTGAATGGGTTCAAAAAAATAACTATGTGAATATAAACTGAGCTGATATCTTATAGCTAAATTTAACAAAAAAAAGAGATCTGAATCCTTTAAGTCCAGACACATGTTGAAAAAAAAAAAAAGATGACTTCTACTGGAATTAATGTTAATATTGCAGCTACATTATCCAGTATACTAGTTAATAATAAAGTGTTTTTAATAAGCAACTTATTTATATTGAAATAATGTGTAATTAGAGGTTTGTGTTTCTTTACATATTGGGATCAGTCGATACTGAGATTTCCGATATCGGAATCGGAAGAGAAAGTGGTATCGGTGCATCCCTAATTATTATTGAAAGACATCTTATGTCACATTATAATCCTTTCATACATGAGGATACAAGAGCAAGACTTATTTTTAAAAGTCCAATAAACCTTTATTTTATTGAAGTTTCCTTCCTTTGGGAGAATGGAGGATACCCCAGATCCTCTCCTTTATTTGGAAAGTCAATGTTGAAACTTAATGAGGTTTATGGCATTTCTCCCAAAGACAAACTTCACTTATATCGGCACAATGTTGTTTTGTCACATGACTTGATACGTCAATTTCAACCCTTTAATGACAGCCCAAAGTGTCCTTAACTGAGATCGGTCGGTTTACATGAAATGAAATTATGCATGGCGTATAGCTAAGACAAATCCTGGCATGTGATAGGCAAAGCACAAGCAGCAGGAAAATGTACAGAGCAAAGTGGGGGGAGGTGAACAAAGTATGTATGTATATATGCAAGGCTTATCACAATCTTAATTAATTACATAATACTGCAAATTTCCTCTCAACATGTGCTTACATATAAATGCTGTTTTTTTTCATGAAAGTTTTCATGCTGGTTTTTACACATTAACGTGACAATGACAATGAATAAAAATGTAATATTACATGTTCTTATGAGTGCTGAACCCTCTTCATCTAGTGGCTACTATTATTACTGCATTGATGGATCATGTGCATGTAAGTTTTAAAAATTACATTTTATAAGTTTTTACAGAGAGTGATCTACCAAAAGTCATGTCCATTTTTATTACATCCGTAACTATCTAAACGGGGGAAGAACTTGTCTAAACTGAACATTTTCTAATGTCTGCACTGTATCTGCAGCGTTTTATGATTATACATAAAAGCAGTTCGATATACTGTACTTAAGATGAATGTCACAATTTCACTGTAAATATAATGTCAGTAATGCGGTAAATGCAGCTTAACAGCTAATAGCTATTTTTAACCTGTCAGCAACTGTGAAAATGATTCAAAGCAGTTTTATATCTGACGTTACCGTAAACTCGGTTCCCTGAGACGAAGGGAACGAGACATTGCATTTGTTAACGCATATGGGGAGTGACTTCTTACACAACGTAGTTGAAACCTCTCTAATATTGGCTATGGTGTTTGAGCACACCTGTTTTGGATCAAATCTGTCCGCTATAAAAACAGTTGCAAAAAACAGAACTTCTGACTGAGAACAAGAAGCGCATCACTCGTGACTAAAGAACTCGGAGTCTTGTAGTGCGGCTAGCATTTGCAATGTCTCGCTTCATCTAAGGGAACTGAGGTTATGTACGTAACCGAGACATTCCCTTATGACGCAGTACACTTGACATTGTGTTTAATAATGCATACAGAATTCCAACATGCCACACTACACGACATAACCTCCCAGAAAGGAAGCATGATGGCACAGTGTTGTGGGACATCGACCCTCGTGTTGGGCCAGGAGGGGAGCATTCAGAATGAATATATGCGCTATAGTCATATAGTGTGAATTAAGCCATTCACAAACCTAGTCAGGGAGTTTATTTATTATGTAAGTGCTTGTGACTTATGGTAAATTAAAATGGCCTGAATGACGGTGGTAATGTAAAATGATGGGGAGCTTGTCCTTAAAGGGATGAGCATAAGTATATATATTGTTGGCCAATTAATAGCAAGCACACTAAAAAGAGAGGACTTGTGAAGTGAGAGACTTTACGTCTAGGATGTAAGACCATCCTGCCGCAAAACATGTCTTGTAAGGACACACCTTTCGTCCATGCCCACGAGGAGGCCATGCCTCTAGTTGAGTGTGCTTATCACCAACTGAAGAAGTCTTACCCAACGACTCATAAGCCAAGGCAATTGCATTGACAATCCAGTGAGAACGTTTTTGCTTGCAGACGGACATTCCTTTCGTGCATCCTCCATAGCATACAAGGAGCTGATCAGACGGTCTGAACTGGCGTGTAAGCTCAACATATGCATGTAGTGCTCACACAGGGCATAACAAATGCAATGATTGTTCCTCATCCAAATTAAATGCAGCTATACAGTGGTGGGATACAGTGATGTGCATGCACCATAAATCCCAATGCGTTCTGAAACTTCTTCAGTGGAACTTTTCTCCTCAGTTTGAACTGAGACAGACACTGTACAATGGCCTGAATGTGCTCACAAGGTGCGCGCGCCTGCTCATGAAGTCAAGGCGGACTCCCAAAAATGACATTTGTTGGCTGGGGGGAGTGTGCTCTTCACCCAGTTCACAATGAGGCCCAAGATGTTTAGCTGAAGCAGTAAGTCTCTGTGCTGGCATAACAGAGCCTCTGACTGCACCAGTAACAGCCAATCATTGAGGTAGTTCAAGATGCGCATGCCACTCAGTCTCAGAGGGGCGAGAACCACATCAATGCACTTTGTGAATGTGCGAGGAGCCAGAGACAGTCCAAAGGGCAGGACTTTGAATTGATACACTGTTACCTGGAACGCAAATCTCAAAAACATCCGGTGATGTCATACAATTTGGATATGAAAGTACGCATTCTTCAGATATATATAGACGCAAACCAATCGTGTGAGCATACATGCAATAAGATCCTTTTTGGAGTAATCATTTTGAATGGGTGATTTGTGAGTGTGCGATATAAATGTCTCAGATCCAGGATCAGACGAAGCCCACTCTCTTTCTTTGGGACAAAAAAATAAAGGCTTTTCACGAGGTGATTGTGTATTTCGGCTCGTAACACTGGCGCGTCTTCAATCGAAACAGTGGACAACGGCATTGAAACGGGGTGACCGGCGTGCAAATTGGATTGTATAACCATGTTCAATCGTATTTTGCACCCATTCTGAAATACCCATTAGGGCTTGCCACACGTCCACGTAATGGGACAGAGGGCAATTTGGTTTGTTTACCGTATGATATGGAGCACAATCCATGCTTTAGGTTTGTTCAATACAGATAATACAATTTTATGTTTAATGTATTGTGATTTACGGAGCCCCACAGGCTGTACCATAAGAAAGAGAAGAAAAAGAGTAACTAACCCGTGCCCATGAGCTTGCAATCTGTACGCTCAGTTTATAAACCGTACTATAAGATTTGTAAACTGTTTCCTCATTTTAACAAATGGTGCCCACAGATTGGTAAACTGCACTCAAGGTTTTGCAAACTGTACACACAGATTTGTAGCCCCTCCCTCATTTTAGAAATTTGAGCCCAGTGATTAGATACACAAGATCAACTAATTTAATAGTATATTATTTATAATGGATGAATTTTACATTTTACATTTTAGAATGCAGGGCAGACACTTCAGTTTGTCTTAGTTACGTGCTTAAAATTACTGATTCTTCACAATTAGGTTTCGGTCTAGCATAATAGACAATGATCTCATCAGGCTGTTTATTTATTGTTATTTATTTTTTAAAACAACCAGTTATCCCCCAAAAAGATGCCTATAGGGATTATTTATATTCAAATCAGCTAATAAAGTTAAATAAAATATAAAAATAGCCTATATTTGAAGTGGTAGTTGCAGTCAGCACTGGACAGGTGAACTCTAACCCTCATACAGTGGGGCAAAAAAGTATTTAGTCAGCCACCAATTGTGCAAGTTCCCACTTAAAAAGATGAGAGAGTCCTGTAATTTTCATCATAGGTACACTTCAACTATGAGGGACAAAATGAGAAAACAAAATCCAGAAAATCACATTTTTAATTAATTTATTTGCAAATTATGGGGAAAATAAGTATTTGGTCACCTACAAACAAGCAAGATATCTGGCTCTCACAGACCTGTAACTTCTTCTGTTGCTGGTATTTTGGCCCATTCCTCCATGCAGATCTCCTCTAGAGCAGTGATGTTTCGGGGCTGTCGCTGGGCAACACAGACTCCTCTGAGGCTCCTCTGTCCTCCACTCGTTACCTGTATTAATGGCACCTGTTTGAACTTGTTATCAGTATAAAAGACAACTGTCCACAACCTCAAACAGTCACACTCCAAACTCCACTATGGCTAAGACCAAAGAGCTGTCAAAGGACACCAGAAACAAAATTGTAGACCTGCACCAGGCTTGGAAGACTGAATCTGCAATAGGTAAGCAGCTTGGTGTGAAGAAATCAACTGTGGGAGCAATTATTAGGAAATGGAAGACATACAAGACCACTGATAATCTCCCTCGATCTGGGGCTCCATGAAAGATCTCACCCCGTGGGGTCAAAATGATCACAAGAACGGTGAGCAAAAATCACAGAACCACACGGGGGGACCTAGTGAATGACCTGCAGAGAGCTGGGACCAAAGTAACAAAGGCTACCATCAGTAACACACTACGCCGCCAGGGACTCAAATCCTGCAGTGCCAGACGTGTCCAGGCCCGTCTGAATTTTGAGCATTTGGATGATCCAAAAGAGGATTGGGAGAATGTCATATGGTCAGATGAAACCAAAATAGAACTTTTTGGTAAAAACTCAACTCATCGTGTTTGGAGGAGAAGGAATGCGGAGTTGCATCCAAAGAACACCATTCCTACTGTGAAGCATGGGGGTGGAAACATCATGCTTTGTGGCTGTTTTTCTGGAAAGGGACCAAGACGACTGATCCGTGTAAAGGAAAGAATAAATGGGGCCATGTATCGGGAGATTTTGAGTGAAAACCTCCTTCCATCAGCAAGGGCATTGAAGATGAAACGTGGCTGGGCCTTTCAGCATGACAATGATCCCAAACACACCGCACGGGCAAAGAAGCATTTCAAGGTCCTGGAGTGGCCTAGCCAGTCTCCAGATCTCAACCCCATAGAAAATCTTTGGAGGGAGTTGAAAGTCTGTGTTGCCCAGCGACAGCCCCGAAACATCACTGCTCTAGAGGAGATCTGCATGGAGGAATGGGCCAAAATACCAGCAACAGTGTGTGAAAACCTTGGGAAGACTTACAGAAAACGTTTGACCTCTGTCATTGCCAACAGAGGGTATATAACAAAGTATTGAGATAAACTTTTGTTATTGACCAAATACTTATTTTCTCCCATAATTGCAAATAAATTCATTTAAAATCCTACAATGTGATTTTCTGGATTTATTTTTTTCTCATTTTGTCTCTCATAGTTGAAGTGTACCTATGATGAAAATCACAGGCCTCTCTCATCTTTTTAAGTGGGAGAACTTGCACAATTGGTGGCTGACTAAATACTTTTTTGCCCCACTGTAATAAGAGCACAAGGCCAATGCAGAATTCATGCAACTTGTGGTATAATGCTGAAAATTATTTTGTCTTTGGTTTAATTAAATCTTTTCCGAACAACATAAAATCATTAACTGGTTACCAGGATTTTAAAATAATGTTTTCACTCAGAAACACTTGAAAGGAATTTTATTCCATTTTCTACCATGTTCATGTGCTTTTACTCACTGAAGTTCCATAAAACCAGCCAATCAGATTTGCGCTCATTAGATTGAGAAAGCATTTTCCAGTTCAGTGTGCAATGTACATTAGACCAAATGGACTGTGGGAGGTCTGTGGGCATGCCCAGTCTTTAACCTGTAACATTCCTTTAAAGTAAATAATCAAACATTCCGGTTGCAGAAAGCACTAGCATCTCAGGCTTCAGCTTACCATATACTTCTCCTGTTTGTGGAGATCATGAATGATTTTCAGTTGATCTCTAAGCTGTGTCTTCTTCTCTTCCAGATTCTCCACAGTCTTCCGTGTTTCACAACACAAAACCATGACCTTCTGTAGATTCTCCTCCTCCATATTCAGCTCATCTTTCAGCTCCTGAACATATATATTCATGAGTACAGATTAACCTCCTCAACTACATCACTATGCTCATTAAACATGATGACAGCCATCCTGGTGATCACCTTTTATAAACAAATGTCAAATGATGCATTATGGTAATTACTTGCTGGACATAATCAGCATTAATCAAGCTACGCTCAAGTTAAGCACATTCACAAAACTTGAGTACACCTGAAATCATTTTATTTTGTGATTTGACTAACTTGGCCTGTACTAGCTTCTAGAAGACATACTGTAGACTTGAAGCTATTAAATGAAGAACATTTTTACATTAAATTATATACCCTTACCATCAATTCTACTATAACTTCTACAAAATTAATCTGGCACAAAAACAATGATGATTTTGCAACCCTATTAGTTTAATGTTACCCTTAAGGGTAACATTAAACAAATAAGGTTGCAAAATTAAATTGAACAAATAAATTCAAAGGCTTTTAAATAAACAGATAAAATTAAAAATTGAAAGTTTAATTTAGGCCAAATTAAGCTGCAAATACCTAAATATTTTGCTTCAAAAGAGACGCAGTGACTTCTCAGCAAGGCTCAAGTGAATCACTTATTTAAGCTGGTTCATTAAAACCATCCGAATTAATTGATTCAATAAAATTATTTGGACTTCCCCACGTTACATATAAGTGGATTGGTGAATTATTTATTTTAACCAGTTCATTACATGAACCTTCTGAATTAACCAATTTACTTAAATGTTTTGCAATACCTGAGAGAGAGAGAGAGAGAGAGAGAGAGAGAGAGAGAGAGAGAGAGAGAGAGAGAGAGAGAGAGAGAGAGAGAGAGAGAGAGAGAGAGAGAGGAGGATGGTTTAAGATTGTTTGATCACTGTCTAGTTTTGTATACTGCTCCCTGCTGAAAACAGCTGGTGGTACTACAAGATTTAATATCTCTGATGGTAGGACTATTCCTTCTTGTGGTCCAGGGACATGATTAATTGAATTTTTAACCCATTTTTTTATATATATAATTAATTGCACTGAATTAACTTCAGCACTAATGTTTTGGATATGCACATTGTATTTTGCCCTTCGGGGGTTGTCGTAGGCAAGATTTGTCCATGCACCGCAGTTGTGCTTATGGACCCTTTTCACATTTCAAGGTTTGAAAAGAAAAAGTAAACTGTTGTAGGGTATACAGTATACTAGCAGTAAATGGGTGGCCACAGCAAATAGTATTAAGCATAAAGTAAGCAAAAAATTAAGCATTCCCATTTGCTCCAACAGCTGAATAAAGAATCCACTATTGCATTTCCACAATTTCCAAAACAGTAAAATTTACTGTCATGCCCACAACAGATGTATAAGAAACCCCATCACAGTTGTGGTACCCAGTTGTAATGCCAGGGTAATACAAAGTATAATATAAATATAATATATAATTTTAATCTAAATAATTACAAAAAATTAAAATAGAAAAATGCTTACTTTATTTATAATTCTAAATAAAACGGAAACACAATCTGTGGAAAGGGTCCATAGTCAGTTTCATCAGCAAGCTGCATTAAATAAATTAAGAAAAAAAGCTTTCTCTTCTACAAAGTGCATCGGATTATTACTTGATAAGTATTTAATGCTTATGCTAGACCTTTGCAAACACTCAGTAACAGCTGTTATGTGCCACACTTTCAGTATGCTGATGTAGTGCCATTTCGGAGGGGTAAAGTTTATGGCTTGAAAAACCAGATGCATTTACACTTGGCTGAGTTGCATCTGGAATACAACTCAAATCATCTCCAGTGAGTGATCGGATTGCCCTTTTATGCTTTAAGACTGGCCACAAAGCCTTCAATACGGGACGATTCACAGCCCGCTAAACAGGCATCCCAAATGGGATGGTGTAATTTTGGCCAAAATATGGACATCCCAGATAAAACTGGACAGTTGTAAACCCTAGCTTCAACAAATATTGCTTATGCCAACTTTTCCATTTTTTAAGCCGATGTCTGTTATGTTTGAATTAAAATAATATTGCTTAAAAAAAGGGCCATTGTGTCACGGTCAGTTGCATGAGAGCTTGCACAATCTCCCTCTCTCTTACACCCCACACACACACACACACACACACAGAATGCAGCTGCATAGACACAAGGGTGTTTAAAGGGAAAAATTGTTTACGTTCTATTCTTATTATTATCAAATGATGGTAAAATTATCTGTGAGGAAGGAAATATTGGTACACAACTTTACTCTCTCTCATGGACCACCCCCCACCACCACCACCACCACCACATCATCATGCTGCTGGCCTTTGGTCTCCAAAATTAACACAAACATGCATGAAGAACACTACCATAAAATGTTTCTCTGTCTTATTTGACCTATTCTAACATAAGGAGTTAATGTTCATGAGTGCAGCTAGATCCTTATTCTCTGTGACTGTGTACACTAACAAACAGACAGAACACAGAACATAACTTAGCACCTTGATTTCATTATCATCTGCAGTGCCTTTCTCCTGAACCTCCACAGGCTCCCTGAAACACAAAATATTTCTTTTATTAATGCAGGAGATAAAGCAAAGAGCAATTTGATATTTCTGCAGATTTCACCATTAGCCTAATCCATCTTTATCTCAACTGAATATAAGCACAAATAACTGCAGAAATATGTACAGTGGGATAATGTAGCAGTACATATGTACTGATGATGTGTGAATGCATTTGTATATTATTTCAATAAATAAACCTACACGTTACAGGTGATGCGTTTTCGAGGATTTTTGTTGTCGTCGTTGCAAATTATTGTTGAGAAAATATTTTGTTATGGTAAGAATGAAGCTCAAACGCACATACGCTTTCGGCTGCATTCATGATAAAGATTAAGCTGCATGCATGCGTGTACCTTGCAGCGGCGGCAGCGCGCGCTCTTGCTGGCCGCAGGCAGTCCAGAATAAAGCGCATCATATTAACGATGGTACATCATCTGCAGCCCATGCGTCAAAAGAACGAACTGATTCAGGGTTTTAAAGATAATGTGTCTGCTGTCTATGAGGTGAAAACTGTTGAATGAAGACGGATAACGTCAATGAGACACTCTCCTTGAATCTCTCCGTGCTCTCCTTCAGATGCGGCAAGTATCACGTGATCACGCACATAGACTCGTGACAGCGGACACTGCACGCGACGCGATCCACCTACTAGAAGTGACGCGCGCTAGGGATAGGGAAATTAGCCTCATGAAGCCTTTCCCTGATTGTACCAGTAAAGTCTGCGTTCCTATTCGCCTACTAATACTATGCTCTGTGAAGACTATTTTGCGATGGAAAAGTGTCTACTTTTTAGGGAAGCAGGGGTGCTGAGGGTGGTGACTGTCGGGGTTCCAGCCCACCCTTTGAAGAGCTGTCAAAATATTGTATGCATGAAAAAAGAATGACAATTCATTAAAGTAATTTGAAAATCATTGTGTTCTTTGATTCTTTGTTAAACTATGTTAGTCTCCCTAACAGTGTTAGGATGCAGGCACACTCAGTCACTCCGTTTAATTCTAGACTAAAGACTCGTCTATTTAGCCAGGCATACACCTAATTTATCCATCAACTCACAATTAGGCTGCTTTAGTTAGGTCTGCAGGAACCAGAAAGATTTATCATGAGCTATAACTCTGCAAAAAATTGAATGGCATCTATGCTAATATTATTCTGATTGTTTCTGTATTCTGTGCGACTTTTCCTGAAAGGCCGGCCATGAAACGGCAGAAAAGGTCAGCGACACCTCACTGATATCTGACTGCATCACCTTAGTTTAATGATGAACTACTCTCTTAAAATTTAATGCATAGACTTTCAATTATTTGCCAACAAAAGCCTTCATCATCCAACTAACAACAAACAATATATCAATGTGAATTTCTGCAGTTAATCCAGGATGGACTTCAAAGACATTAGTCATTCATCTTACAATTCATACAAAAGTTTGTTTAAACACTGGCCCTTAACACTTACTTAGTTTACTCATTTTAAACCATGACCTGCACTGCACATAAATAAGTAATACTAGCACTATATTCATGCTGTTAGCCAAATGGGAACTGGCACTCACAGCCTGTTTTCTCCCAAGGTTATTTTTCTCCATTAACCAACATCTTATGGAGTTTTTTATTTATTATTCATTAATGATTATTTATTATTATACACAATTTACAATCATATATAATCAAACTACAAAATGATGATTCAAATGCTTTATAGATATTACATTTTCATTTTCTGTTAAAGCATGATTTTCTATAAAGCTGCTTTAAAACGATGAGTGTTGTGAAAAGCACTATAGAAATAAAAATGGCTTGACTTGAATTTGTTAATCTCATTAAAAATATAAAAAAAAAAAATTCTCACTCGATATTGTGTCGATTGTAGTGACATAAGGGTCTCTTCTGAGAGCCTTGCGTACCTCTGAACTTTAAAAAAGGCCAATGTCAAGTTGGCAGACAGAATTTGCATGCCCCGCCCCCGGACATACGGGTATAAAGGGGAGTGGGGGAGCAAATGTCAGACAGATTCTTCTTCGGAGCCAAACGGTTGTGCAACAGCAAAGCTGAGTTCACCACTGTTCCACTCACCCCTACTGGCGATAAGCACTGCTGTTGGATCTACGGCACGTTCCAGCGGCTTTCTCCTCTCTGCACACTGTGCAGACCACACCCCTGGGCACTTCGACAGTGCTTTCATTGCCTGAAAGAGTGTTTCTCCTACTAAAAGAGTTTATTTCCTCTAAAAGAGTTTGAGTTTCCACTCATAAAAGAGCAATACACAGCAGGCGTTGAACGGCCTTTTCAGGACGTGTCTTTTTCAAGATGCCCTTCCGTCTCTGTGTAGTTCCTGGATGCGGTCGATTTCTCTCCACTTCTGACGGTCATAAAAAGCTGCCTCGTGTGCCTGGGCTGCAGCGTTTTCTGAATGGTTCATGTTCTCAGTGCGAGAACATAGCCATGGCAACATTGCGGTCGCGGCTTTCTTTTTTCACGAGAGAAAGACACTTTAGCCGCCCCCGCATCGTTCCTTCTTCCTACGGGATTGAAGACGACCCGGCTGGCGTTAAGGACGATTCGGGGATGACGACGCTCAGGATGACGACGCTCAGTTCCATGCTTGCTTGCTTCTGTCCGAGCACGGGATGAGTGCTTCTCGCCTCACGGCCAGCCGGCATTCTCCTTTGAGCCCCCGGAATTGGATGACGATTTCGCCGCTGCATCGGAGAGCGGGCTGCCGTGAGCGCGAGGTGGACTAGAAACCTCCATCCCCCCCACACGGCTACTTGATTGGTTCCTTGGGCCAGGGCGCCACTCATAGCCACAGTGTACCTTTCTTCCCGGAAGTGCATGACGAGCCGACGAGTTAGTGGAGGGCACCTTTTACTGCCCAGAACCGTCCTCCTCGCTCATCTACTCTCACTAGCCTGGATGTTGGGGTGGTCCACGGATACACGGAGGTCCCTCAGGTGGGCAAGGCGGTTGCAATCCACTTGTGTCCCGAGAATGGCGCCACCTGGCGGGACTGCCTGGTATTCCCCTCCAAGGCCTGTAGGACAATGTCGTCACTGACTGCAATGCCTACAGCGTGACTGGACAGGCCGCCCCGCCAGGCATGCTGTAGCTCTAAAGATTTGCACCTGGGTACTCCCAATCCCAATGTGCTGCAGGAACTGCGCCCTGCCTCCAACCTCACTCTCAGAGCTATGAGGGTCACAGCGTAAGCACTCGGGCGGGTGATGGCCACCCTCGTTGTCCAGGAACACCATTTGTGGCTGAATTGGTCGAGATGAGCGACATTGACAAGGTATGCTTTCTCAACGCCCCATCTCCCAGTTCGGCCTTTTCAGCGACACCGTCGATGACTTCACCCAGCAGTTTTCGGTGGTGAAGAGGCAGACGGAAGCTCTATCTCACATCATGTCCCGTCTGCCCCCTGCGAATAAACCAGGCAGCTCCACTTCAAACAGGCCCAGCCCTCAGCCCCAGCATCGAGTGCCCTGCAGGTGGTGTACGCCCCCCGTCTTCAGGACCCCCTCTAGGACCTGTGAAGCTCCTAGGCACCCCTGAGATGGAAGACATGGCAGTCAGATGTTTGCTCCGGAGCTGGTACCAAGACAACTCTGTCCCCCGGTGGAGGAGCTTCAAGCCAGGCACAGTGGCTCCTCTCAAACAGTTCCAGAGGCTCCTGGGGCATATGTCTCAACTCGCCCACCATCTCCTCCTTTGGAGTCAGCCGCCACTCATATCATGTCACGACAGGGCTCGCTCAGCGGAGAGTGGAGGCTCCACCCCCAGGTGGTCCAGCTGATTTGGGGCCGCTTCAGCAGGACACAGATAGATCTCTTTGCAATACAACTCCCACTGCGCACTCTGTTACTCCCTAACTGAGGCCCCTCTCGGCACAGACGCGCTGGCACACAGCTGGCCCCGGAGGCTGTGCTAGTACGCATTTCCCCCAGTGAGCTGGTGCTGTGCAAGGTCAGGGAGGACGACGAACAGGTCCTGGCAAATATCCCTGAGGAAGGACCTTCTTTCTCAGGGACGGGGCACCCTCTGGAACCCGCACCCAGACCTCTGGAATCTCCACGTCGGCCCCTGGACGGGACGTGGAAGACTTTAGCGGTCTACCACCTGCAGTCGTAGACATGATCAACCAAACCAGAGCTCCCTCTACAGGCAGCTTTACGCCCTCAAGTGACGTCTGTTCGCAAATTGGTGTTCTTCCAGGTCTGAAGAGATGTGCAGTTCGGTCAGTGCTTTCATTTCTGCAGGAGAGGCTGGAGGGGAGGCTGTCTCACTCCACCTTGAAGGTGTATGTCGCTGCTATCGCAGCCCACCATGACGCAGTAGACAGCAAGTCCTTTGGTAAGCACGACTTGATTATCAGGTTCCTTAAAGGTACCCATAGGTTGAACCCTTCCCGGCCAAGCCTGTTCCCCTCCTGGGAGCTCTCAGTGGTCCTCCCAGGCCTTCAGAGACCCCCTTTCGAGCCGCTTGATTCAGTTGAGCTCAAAGCCCTCTCCTTGAAGATGGCCCTCCTGATCGCGCTCGCTTCCTTCAAGAAGGTTTGGTACCTGCAAGCATTCTCTGTCAGCAACACTTGCCTGGAGTTTGGTCCGGCAGATGCTCACCTGCATCTCAGATTCTCAGATGCTCACGGGAGGAGGCAGACCCAGTCTCTTCATTGCTGTGTCTGGTATGTGCTTTGCGTATACATGTGGACCGCACGCTGGGCTCTAGATGCTCTGAGCAGCTCTTTATCTACTTTGGCGGACAGCAGAAAGGGAACGCCCTCTCCAAACAGAGGTTAGCTCATTGGGTTGTTGATGCTATCCCCTATCCTATCACACCCAAGCCGTGCCCCCCCCCCCTTGCGGGTTCTAGCACACTCTATGAAAAGTGTGGCATCCTCATGGGCACTGGCCCATGGCACCTCCCTAGCAGACATCTGCAGAGCAGCGGGCTGGGCAAAACCCAACACCTTTGCTAGATTCTACAACCTCAGGGTTGGGTCGGTCTTGTCCCGTGTTTTGTCAGGTCCGAGCCAGTAGAACTCGGTAATATGGAACAGCCGACCAGTTGTTCCGCTTGCACCATGCGCATAGTACCCACTTCAGGCAACTCCCTGTGATGTATTTGCTGCGATACAGTCCCCCTGCTGGCAGGACACGTGTCTCCCTTGGGCAGTCCTCGTAGCAACTCTTCCCTTGTCAGGCAGGATCTACCACCACACCATGTCCATGGGTGATTAGACAATCCCCATGTGTATTAGCCACGAGTTCAGGCATATTGTTGATAATTGATAACTATCAATTATCAAAATCAATAGAATATGAATAATTATTAATATTGCAAGGGCACCACCCTGAAATCAGGGACTAATAACCAGACAGTATAGCAGTATCAATATAGGATTGTTCTCTTAGGAAAGTCAAAGTCAGGACAACATCGACATTAAAAAGGGGAACAATGAAGGCTTGAATCTGAGCCCTTGGCACAGGTGCATGCAGAACAATACCAAAACACTTCTCTTTAAAGTATAACCAAGTTTATTGATGCAGATTAAGAATCAATACAATGCAGTCGATAAACTTCCGACTTCCAACTAAAAACTAAACAGTAATATGATTAGATATGGTAACAGTTATAAACGAGAGGAGGGTATGTGGTGTGTGTGTGTGTGTGTGTGTGAATGGGTGTGAATGGCTGTGACATGGCCTGGAGCTGACTCTGGCGTGGCTGTGACGTGGTCTGTAGCTATGTTCTCGTGGCTATGATGTGGAACTCTGGCTTGACGGCCATGACGTGGAACTCTTGCTTGATGACCATGACGTGGAGCAAAGTCATGGAAGGTGAAGCCATGGGAGGCTCAAGGGACAAAGCCATGGCAGACAGAGCCATGTTAGGCTCAAGGAGCGAAGCCGTAGAAGGCAAAGCTGTGGTAGGCTTGAGATTAAGAGTCCTGGATGACTGGGAAAAGACCTCAGTGGTCGTGAACGTGAGCTTAGTCTCGGGAACGACCTCTGGAGTTGTGGGTGTAGACAGAGACTCGGAGATCACCTCTGTGGTC
Source organism: Xyrauchen texanus (assembly GCF_025860055.1). Taxonomy (NCBI): domain Eukaryota; kingdom Metazoa; phylum Chordata; class Actinopteri; order Cypriniformes; family Catostomidae; genus Xyrauchen; species Xyrauchen texanus. The sequence continues at coordinate 49,085,220 of NC_068281.1, read as the reverse complement.
GAGGGCATAGACAGAGACTCAGAAACGACCTCTGTGGTCATGTACATGGGCAGAGACTGGGAGACGACCTTTGTTGTCGTGAACATGGCCAGAGACTTGGAAACAACCTCTGTGGTTGTGTACATGGGCAAAGACGCTGAAACAACCTCTGTGGTCGTGAACATGGGAAGAGACTTGGAAACAAAAGCCTTTATTCTCCTCTTCCTCCGGGAGGCTGAAGTTGGCAGCACAGACTCTGGGATGGACGAGGCTGGCAATGCTGACTCTGGGATGGACGAGGCTAGCTCGCCGGCCGTGATGTGGGGCGCTGGCTTGTCAGCTGTTGTGTGGGATGCTGGCTCGCCGGCCGTGGCGTTGGAAGCATGCTTGTCGACCATGACGTTTGCGCATCGACCATGACATGGGACTCTGGATCGACATCCCCCTCCCCCCAGTGAACGTAGAACCAGTGATCTGCAGGGCTAGGTAGATATAATGACCACCAGGCATTAAATAGGAAATCGGCATTCTGCCCAAAACAGAAACAGTCTTTGAGGGCCACCTCATTAAAATCCACCCTGCAGGCCAGAGTGCAAAATTCCTCTACATAATCCTCCAGAGGACTACTCCCCTGGCATAAACGAAGGAGCTGAACTACTGGGTTTGTGATGGGGTGTCAGGAATTCTGTAATGATGCTGGCAACAGGCAAGACAAAGATACGATGGTGTGAAGATGAATCTAAGTGCAGTTTTATTTACAAAGGTGATATCCCTAAAACACTGACTACAAACGTGAACAGAACAAAACAAAACATGAACATGAACAACTTGACTGACTAAACTTGACTAAAGACTTGACATAAACAAAACATGACTTGTCTAAAACTTGACATGGCTAGACTAAACTTGAGCAAAACAACAAAGTTACATTCACAATACCTGTCTACAGACACTGGCAAACATGAGGGCTTAAATACAAGGACATGGTTAACAAGTAAACAAGACACAAATAAACAAGATAACAAGAATAAATGAACTTAAACCAATGAAAATACAAGACTAATAACAAAGTAATCAACCAATGAAACAATGAAAACAAGACAAATGAACATGTTACATCCCTCATGATATTATCACATGAGGGAAACAGGAATCACATGACTAGGGAACATGACATAAAACAGGAACTAGAACACAGCCCTGAATACAGAGGAGAACTAGTTTCTGAATGGGCCTTTCTATAATCAAAGGTTTGGTAGGACGATCTTGTTTCACTGACGTCCTTTCTCCTACTAACACCATGACGCGACGCACTAGTCCATCGCTCTCCTTTGTGGTTTCAACCACTCGTCCCAGGTGCCACTGATTTCTAGGAGTATCTTCCTTTATAATGACTAAGTCATTTACCTTAAGGTTACGTTGAGTCGTATGCCACTTTTGGCATGTGGAGATGTTCATGAGATATCCTCTCTTCCACCGGCTCCAGAACTGTTCGACGAGGTACTGGACTCTTCTCCACCTTTTAGTTGCATAGACATCCTCCTTCTCAAATTTGCCAGGCAGTGGAAGGGCAATCTTGGACTTCATCAGTATGAGATGGTTCGGAGTTAATGGCTCGAGCGAGGTAGGATCATTTACCCCGTTTACGGTTAACGGACGGCTGTTCACAATGGCCATTGCCTCATAGAACAGAGTTCGAAGGGAAGAGTCGTCGAGTCTGCCTGAGTATTGACAGAGTGTGACGTTTAGGACATTACGGACAGTCCGAATCTGGCGCTCCCAGACGCCTCCAGCGTGGCTTGCTGAGGGAGCATTGAGAATGAACTCACATTGCCTTTCTGCTAGGAAGCTCTCGATTGTTTTGGTGTCGCATTGCTTCAATGCTTCTTTGAACTCATTTTTAGCTCCCACAAAATTGGTTCCTTGATCGCAATGGAGCTGACACACGGCTCCTCTGAGACTGATGAAGCATCTTAAGGCGTTGATAAATGCATCTGTGGATAAGTCCTCAAGCATCTCAATGTGAACGGATCGAGAGGCAAGGCAAGTGAAGATCAAGCCATAGCGCTTTTGCTCTTTGCGGGCTTTCTTAGTGATGAATGGGCCGAAGCAATCGATGCCGCAGTATGTGAAGGGAGCAGAGACTTCTACATGCTCCTTAGGAAGCTCCGCTATGCGTTGTTCTTCTGCAGGTCGTCTGAGTCTTCTACACTTCACACATCTGTGTATCAGCTTAGCAACTGACTTACTTCCACCGATGACCCAAAACCCATTGGCTCGAAGTTCTGTTAGAGTTTGATTCCGTCCTTGGTGACAGATCCTCTCGTGGCAGTGGGTCAAGATCAGCTTGGTAATATGTCCTCCTTTGGGTAGAATCAAAGGGTGTTTGACTTCTAGGCTTAAGGATGACTGACCTAGTCTCCCACCAACACGAAGTGCTCCTCCTTCTAAGATGGGATCCAAGTGAAACAGAGGGCTGGAATTTTGAAGACCCTTTCCCTTTTGAAGTATCTTCATCTCTTGGGAGAATGCTGCTTCTTGTACAAGCCTCATTACTGATTCGGCAGCTCTCTCGCGCTCTTCCACACTCACAGGTTTGCCAGGACGGGTTTGCTTTGAATTCAGCCTCTTGATTCTTGCGATGACCTTTAGGAGTTTTGACCGGGAGGAGAATCGATTTAGACGGGTAAGAATGTCTGACTTGGAAGGTTCTATTTAGTTGTAAATGCCTGCATTGACCTGACCTCAGGATCACCAACAAGCAACTCAGGAGTGAGGTGAGACTCTGGATGTATTTCTTGTTCCCACAGGAATTTGGGTCCTGGTAGCCAGTTTGTTGAGGAGATGTCTACTGCACTGAGACCCCTCGACGCATGGTCAGCAGGGTTTTCTGTTGTGTCTATGTAGTGCCACTGGCTGGGGCTGGTGTGTTCTCTGATCATTTGCACACGATTGGCAATGAAGACATGGAACCTTCTGGCTTCATTGTTAATATAAGCCAGGACAACTTGCGAGTCAGTCCAGTAAAATTCTGCATTGATTGGCATTTCAAGCTCGTTTCTCAGCATGACACTTGATCTTGCAGCGACCACTGCTGCTGAAAGTTCCAATCTTGGAATGCTTGTGAGTTTTGTAGGCGCAACTCTAGCCTTTGCCATCACGAGGCTGCAGTGAACTTCACCATCTTCATTCTTGCTCCTCAGATAGGAACACGAGCCATATCCTATATTGCTGGCATCCGAGAAGTGGTGTAGTTCCCTCGTGACAGTTTTGCAGAAGCCTTGCGGTTGGTAGCACCTTGGTATTGAGACTTCATTTAGCCTTTGTAGGTCGCTCTTCCATCTCTCCCACCATGGACTTAAGTCTTCGGGGAAGTGGGTCATCCCATCCAATGCCTCGACGGCACAGCTCCTGGAGGATGCACTTTCCGGTTAAGATAAACGGAGCCACGAATCCGACTGGATCGTACAAAGAAGCAATGACGGATAGGATGCCGCGACGTGTGGGGGGCCTGGTCTGTGGATTTACATTGAAGCTGAAGGTGTCATGTTTAAGGGACCACTGGATACCAAGAGCATGTTCTGCTGAAGCTGCATTTAGGTCCAGATCGAGGGGTTCAGATGTGACTGCTCTCTCATTTGGGTCCACAGAGTCCAGAACTGACCTTTTGTTTGAATTGAACCTATGTAGACGCAAACCTCCTCTCTTGCACAGCTCTCGTGTTTCAGCGATCAACTCCTTTGCTTCTTCTACGGAGGGGACGCTGTTAAGCCCATCATCGACGTAGAAGTTCTTTTCAATGAAGGCTGACGCTGATGGATACTCTTCCCTGTGTTGGCGTGCCATGTACTTCAGACCAAAGTTGGCACATCTGGGTGACGAAGCGGCGTCGAATAGGTGCACAGCCATTTGATACTCTTGAGGCTCTGTTCGAGGTCTCCATCCTCCCACCAGAGAAACTGTAAGTAGTTCCGTAGTTCAGGAGAAACGTAAAACTGATGGAACATTTTCTTGATGTTGCATATGATGGCTACAGCCTCTTTCCTGAAACGACAGAGCACTCCAAGGAGAGAGTTGATCAGGTCAGGACCTGTTAGCAGTGTATCATTTAGTGAGACACAACGGAACTTCGCTGAACAGTCAAAGACGACCCTTAGCTTCTCTGGCTTCTTGGGGTGGAACACCCCATGGTGTGGTATGTACCACGTAGTCTGCTGTCCTGTCGCAGGAGAGGCTGGCTCTGCATCGCCTTTCTTTATCATATCTTTCATGAAGGCCTTGTACTGTTCTTTATACCGCTCGTTATTTTTCAATCTTTTCTTTAGGTGCTGCAGTCGAACTGTTGCCAGCTTCTTGTTGTCTGGTAGCAGAGGAGGCTCTGTGCTCTTGAAAGGGAGGGGCATTTCATAGTGTCCATCTTTCCTTTAAGTTATGTTGTTACTCAGGAGCTGAATGAAGCGAACGTCATCTTGTGACACATACTTGTCTTTATCTGCATACTTCCTTTCATTGAAGTCTGATTCCAAGACCTTCAGCAGGTCAGTGGTTGATGGCACTGGTATTTCCTTCACTGTCCCTCGATGGACGAACCTCTGGTTTCCCTGGCGATCCAGATGTGGATTGGATGAGCCTACGATGCTCCAGCCGAGTTCCGTTCTCTGGGCGAATGGATCATTTTCGCCTCCTGTGACGACTTCCTGTGGAGCTAACGCCAACGGGCAATCACTTCCAATTAACAGTCCCACCTCACAGTCCTTCAGCAGCGGGAGTTTTTTTGCTAGATGCTTTAGATGAGGCCAGAGCAGCGCTGTTTCGGAAGTCGGGATATAGGACTTGTCGACCGGGATGAAGCCACGAGTGTAGGCTTGGCGTAGCTGAATCTGTTTTTCAGACTGTAGTCCTCGAACTTGTAGACCGTAGACACTTTTGCTTGCTATGGGTGTCAACAGCTGACATGGTGCTCAGTTTGAGCTGTACTGGTTTAGTCTCCACGTTCAGCTCTTCGAGTAGGTCTTCCAAGACGAATGTCGAATCACTCTGCATATCCAAAAGAGCATACGTTATAACTTCTTTCTGTGGTTCATTTGCAGATGACATGCTTGATGTGGCAAAGATGCGCTGTGTCACTGCATGGGACGTCACCTTGATCTCCTCCTGACTAGTGCCTTTGTCTGTGGAAGTAGAGTGTTGCTCCTTTGTTTCCACAGATCGATTCTCTCTCTTCATGTAGACAGGTGGGGTGACGTCTGCTGCATATGCCACAAGAGTCTCGTGTTTTGCAATCCTTACTGTTATGTCCCTTTCTCAAACATCCGTAGCACAAATTGTTTTCCCGAATGAAGGCCTTCTTATCTTCCAGAGATTTCGCTGCAAAGGTAGGGCACGTTACAACGCCGTGCATCTCATCTTTGTAGATAGGACAAGGTGGCCTTGACTTGGTGCTGAAAACTTTCTCAACCTTTTCCGTGGGATAATTCCTTTTAGTGTTTGTGTGAAGTGCTCTAGCTCTCTTGGGCTGCCTGTCATCTGTGGCCTTGATCAGAAGTGGAGAGGCGACAGGGTTACAGGCTATCCGAGCCTCCTTCTGGATGAACCTTGTGAAACAGGAAAAGCTTGGGTAATCCCCAGATTCGTCCAACCTTTCTGTGACGACTCTGCTCCATCTTCGTGTGATCCAGTCTGGTAATTTCCTCAGCAACTTGTGGTTCTCTTCACAGTCATCCAAGATGGACAATCCTTTCACATGAGGCATCGCTTCAACGCATCCTTGCAGGAAGTCAGCAAACTCTCGAAGTGCAGCAGGATCACTGGTACCAACCTTGGGCCACTTCATGAGCTTGTCTCTAAAAGCCTTTTGCACTATGAAGTGGTTTCCGTACCTTTCTTCCAGGACCCTTAAGGCACCCTCAGATAGTTTTTTAAGTAGAACATTTTTTCATGAGCTGGGAGAGGCTGGTGGTCTATGAGGGCCATGAAGGACATCTTCCAGTCTACATACTTGAGGGCTTCGCCAGAGAATTTTGGTGGCTCAGGAGCAGGCAGGCGATTCATACTGAGTGAGTTAATGAGTGCTCGGGTAAGGCCATCTTTCTCAGGAGATGCTAGCACATTGGCGTGTGCTTGAGGAGGCTGGTATGCGATGGCCTTTGGATTAAGCTGGCTTTTGAATCCAACCGTGAGATCAGTCTCTTTTGGCCAGTCTCTGGAGTCATGTTCAAGGCTCTCGTATGCGTTTACTCTAGCCTCTGCTATTCTTACTTCTGCCTCTGCTTGAATTTGCTGTAAACTCTTTTTCTCCTGACGCATGTTTGTCTCTATTCTTTTAAGAGCTACTTGCTTTTCTTCTTCCAACCTTTTAAGAACTAGCTGCTTCTCTTCTTCTAACTTGCTAAGAACTTCTTCTTGAGCTTGTATCTGATATACTGCTTTAACCTTTTCTTGTTGAGCTGCGAGTTCTGCTCCCGCATCTACATGTTTGCTTGAGCCCTGTGAGTTGATTGAATTTTCTTCGGGAGAGAGTACAGTATCTGTCTTTGTGTGTCCGAAGACGGATCCATACTCATCCTCCTTAAGTGCCATCCTCACTTGTAGTTTCTCAAGTTCTGGATTGAAGACCTCATCTACAGTTTCTAGCCGCATCTCTATTATTTCGCTGATCTCTGCAGTGAGTGCTATACAAGCATCCATTTTCAGTACAATGTCTGGGGTGGCATTGTGGTTGCGTTGCATGGGCTCATAACATTCACTTACTGCACTGTGTCGAATTTGGATTTCTTCTCTGATTTTATTTAGTTCATCTTGAGAGCAGAATGATTTTAGTGCGGTCCTAACCTTTCCTGCCACCTGTTTCCAGGAGCCATAAGCTCTCATGAATTCTTTCTTGTGTTTAATGGCTTCCTGTTTGTGCATCTCTAATCCCTTTTCTGTAAATGTTCTCTCACGTGAACTAGACCTGACTGGCTGTGGGTTATCTGTTTTCATGGGTAGGTCATGTGTGCTAGCTACTTCTTCTTCATTTAGTGACATCTTGTTGAAGTTGTGTTGCTGTTTGGTTATATTGATCTACTGAACTATAATTTAATTACTGAACTATAGCTTAATAACTCAATCAATACTTAATATCAAACATGCACTGGACGATTATTATCAACAAAATATGAAGGCTAACACACGAACAGCCTAGCAATGAATGCTATCATACAGATTTACACATGAATGAATTTACTTTTAACAGGTTCAATTAGGTTTTTTAATTACCCCTCTGTATCTTTAAATTTACCTTTCAAATGTATGATTAAATCAGAGCATCAAACATGTACAGTATATTGTTTATAAAGGTGACTTCAGTCCATTACATAAACATCACTGTTCGCAATCAAAGAGTCCCTGTGATTTTATGCAGCAATCAGCATAAACGAAATAGACCGATCTTGCCTGGGTGCCGGTTGAAGTGAGGGCATTTGAACAGAAGGTGGCAGTCTTGTACATAGAATGGCGGATGGCAGTCCTTCTAACGTCGAGTTGAGTTTCACTCCACATCGAGCGTCAAGTTTTCACTGTAGCAGCCCTTCAATTTGGAATAAACAGGCTTGGGAGTGTTTCCATACGGGTGTACTTTAATGGACGAGCGTGCTTTGCACCAACACTGTGCTCAGCGTCAACCCCAACACCGTGAAAACTTAAAGGGAAAATAACAAAAGCAGTTTAGTCAGATACAAAATAATCCTTTGACAAATGCACTTTAGCAAGATAGCATCCATTGATAACAGCATAGCAGGTAACAACCATCATGAAATAGTACATTACAATGAACCACATACCTCGCTCTGCATATCAAAGGGTGCTAAAAAGTGGTGATCCAGGAAGCTGCCGCCATTAACTTAACTTGGACGTTAGAGAGCTAGCTAGCAACTTCGTAAACTATTCTCAAACTATTACTGCCAAACAAATAAGTACAGAGGAATAACACTTCAATGTAAAAACACTTTAGTTGAAGGTTACAGTAACATTTTTCTCTAAACTCTAAACATGCATTTTTATATCGTGCCTTCTTGTGTTTACCCTTTTACGAGTGAGCGCGTGAGCATAGAGAAAATAGTCCCCCCTGCAGATAGCATGATGTCAAAATAAAGTCACATGAAATAAAAATATAAAAAACAGGATAATCATAATAAAACACTGCTAGTGGTCATCTATAGTTAGTACAGTACAAAGTGAAACAAGACAACGTTCCTCCAGGACCATGGTGCTACATAAAACAACATAGGACAAACACAGAACCACATGAGACTACACAGACTAAATAACATACCTATGTTACCTACGGGACAGTACAATAAATTACTAAAAATTAACAGGACAATAGGCACAGTGAGAGACAGTGCAGCGCCGATCAGTACACAGTAGTGCAAAAAGATGACAGTTTCTAAAAATGCCAAATGTAAACATAACATACTATGAGATAGTGTTCTATACACGTAGCAGTTATTGAGGTAGCAGTCAGGTATAAAGTGACAATAATTAAAGTGCAACTCAGGACACGTGTGTGGGTGTGTGGGTGTCAGTCCAGTCTCTGAGTATTGAGGAGTCTGATGGCTTGGGGGAAGAAGCTGTTACACAGTCTGGCCGTGAGGGCCCGAATGCTTTGGTACCTCTTGCCAGATGGCAGGAGGGTGAAGAGTTTGTGTGAGGGGTGTGTGGGGATGTCCACAATGCTGGTTGCTTTACGGATGCAGTGTTTTTTGTAAATGTCTTTGATGGAGGGAAGAGAGACCCTGATGATCTTCTCAGCTGTCCTCACTATCCTCTGCAGGGCTTTGCAGTTCGAAATGGTGCAAGTCACAAACCAGGCAGTGATGCAGCTGCTCAGGATGCTCTCAATAGTCCCTCTATAGAAAGTAGTGAGGATGGGGGGTGGGAGATGTGCTTTCCTCTGAACAACCTTCGAAGAAAGTAGAGACACTGCTGGGCTTTCTTTGTAATAGAGCTGGTGTTGAGGGACCAGGTGAGGTTCTCTGCCAGGTGAACACCAAGGAATTTGGTGCTCTTGACGATCTCCACAGAGGAGCCGTCGATGTTCAGTGGAGAGCAGTCAGGTTGTTGCCGCTGATGAGACCCACCACGGTCTTGTCATCGGCGAACTTAATGATGTGGTTCAAGCTGTGCATTGCTGCACAGTCGTGAGTCAGCAGAGTGAACAGCAGTGGACTGAGCACACAGATCTGGGGGTCCCCAGTGCTCAGTGTGGTGGTAGTGGTGGTAGAGATGCTGTTACCGATCCGAACTGACTGAGGTCTCCCAGTCAGGAAGTCCAGGATCCAGTTGCAGAGGGAGGTGTCCAGGGCCAGTGAGGGGCTCTGCAGTGGGTCTAGTGAGAGGGTCAGCTGGATCTTAATGTGCCTCATGACGAGCCTCTCGAAGCACTTCATGATGATGGGTGTGAGTGCGACGGGACGGTAGTCGTTGAGAAACATTTACATCATGAGAATAGATGTTAAGGATGGCCATAAAACATTCACATGCCCACAGCAAGCAATGTCCTTCATAAAGTCAATGGAGTGAGTGGGTGGACCAGCTCACTGAACATTCGCTTGACTGTTTGAAGATTCTGTGCGCTCTTTTTGTGCTGGTTCCACCTTGCTGTTGGAGTTTATTTTGTAGGGCAACACACATTCGGGACGGTTTTGTGGATTAATCTACACACTCTTTGTGCTTATTCCACCTATCGGCTGGAGTTTATTTTGTGGAGTATTTCCTGGAAAGTCAATTGAGTGAGTAAGTTATTTGCTTACACTCATGTTGCAGCCGTGTGGGCTGGTTCACTGAACATCCGCTTGACAGTTTAGGAAAATGCATGCTTTTTTTGTGCTTGATCCGCCTAGCAGTAGGAGTTTATTTAGTAGAATATTACTGTTATGTTTACCTTGTCTTGTTTCACTGTTGCCCTTTTGTTTGCCATTTTTGTCACTTTTGCATTCCTTAGTTTTCACTTTTGTCCCTGGTGTAACTCCATAGTCTCTTTGTTAGCGTTCGTGTTCACTGTTCATTGTGTGCACCTGCCCTTGTTAATTTACCACTTGCCTCTGTTTTTTCCCTTGTTATCTTGTTTGGAGTTCTGTTTGTTCATTGGTCCCTTTTTCCTATGTTCTTGTATTTATACCCTGGTTTTTGGTTCAGTCCTTGTCTATCGTTGAGTGTTGTTAGCTGGTATGTTTCCCCTTCCCGTGTGTTCAGCTTTATGTTTATTTCCCCATTGAGGGTTTTTCCTTTGTGTTTATTTGTTTATTTTGATCATTCAATAAAGTTAACTGCATTTGGATCCGCACCTCCTCGTCTGCCTCGCTGCTTACTCGTTATAGAACGATAGCCCAAACAATGGATCCAGCGGTTCTCCGGGCAAGCTGCCGCCTCCTGGACCTGAAGCAAGGAAGCCGCCCGGTGGAGGATCACATTGGGGAATTCCTGGACATAGCGAGCGCCACAGACTTTCCTGACTCCTCCCTGGTGGTGTTCTTCCAGGCTAGCCTGTCCGGTTCGCTCCAGGAGTGGTTGCCGCCGGCGACGCGTGGCTGGACGCTCTGCGAATTCATGGAGGAGACACTTCTGGCATGCGGCTCTTCTCTCACGGTTTGCGTGGCAGAGGAGAAACCTGCCTCACCTCCCGCGGTGGCGGCCTTCAGCTCGCCCTTGGCTCTTCCTGTCGTACCAGTCCCACCTGTCAACGAGGTCACCCTCACGCCAGTCGCCTTCCAAGAGCCATCGCGTTCATCTTCGTCTGCCCGGAGGAGGGAGAGAAGACGGGCTTCCGCCTCCCGGTTCGCGCCTGCCCCGGTCTGCGAGCCTGAGCCCACGCATGTCACTGTGAGCGAGCCAGAGCCCACGCATGTCACGGTGAGCGAGCCAGAGCCCACGCATGTCACGGTGAGCAAGCCAGAGCCCACGCATGTCACGGTGAGCGAGCCAGAGCCCAAGCGCCAGTGCCAGTAGCCGTAACCGTCCAAGAGCCAGTGCCTGAAGCCTCGACCGTCCAAGAGCCAGTGCCAGTAGCCATGACCGTCCAAGAGCCAGTGCCAGTAGCCATGTCTGTCCAAGAGCCAGTGCCAGTAGCCGTAACCGTCCAAGAGCCAGTGCCTGAAGCCTCGGCCGTCCAAGAGCCAGTGCCAGTAGCCATGACCGTCCAAGAGCCAGTGCCAGTAGCCATGACCGTCCAAGAGCCAGTGCCAGTAGCCATGACCATCCAAGAGCCAGTGCCAGTAGCCATGTCTGTCCAAGAGCCAGTGCCAGTAGCCGTAACCGTCCAAGAGCCAGTGCCTGAAGCCTCGGCCGTCCAAGAGCCAGTGCCAGTAGCCATGACCGTCCAAGAGCCAGTGCCAGTAGCCATGACCGTCCAAGAGCCAGTGCCAGTAGCCATGACCATCCAAGAGCCAGTGCCAGTAGCCATGACCGTCCAAGAGTCAGTGCCAGTAGCCATGACCGTCCAAGAGTCAGTGCCAGTAGCCATGTCTGTCCAAGAGCCAGTGCCAGTAGCCACGACCGTCCAAGAACCAGTGCCAGTAGCCAGGACCGTCCAAGAGCCAGCGCCAGTGGTCGTGCCCGTCCTAGAGCCAGCGCCTCTCGAGCCTTCCAGGGCTCCTCCTCCCAAGCCTTCCAGGGCTCCGCCTCCCAAGTCTCTCAAGTCTCTCGAGTCTTCTAGGGCTCCTCCTCCCGAGATTTCCAGAGCTCCACCTACCGAGTTTCCCGAGCTTTCCAGAGCTCCGCCTTCCGAGTTTCCCAAGCTTTCCAGAGCTCCGCCTTCCGAGTTACCCAAGCTTTCCAGAGCTCCGCCTTCCGAGTTTCCCGAGCTTTCCAGAGCTCCGCCTTCCGAGTTACCCGAGCTTTCCAGAGCTCCGCCTTCCAAGCTTTCCAGAGCTCTGCCTTCCGAGTTTCCCGAGCTTTCCAGAGCTCCGCCTTCCGAGTTTCCCGAGCTTTCCAGAGCTCCGCCTTCCGAGTTACCCGAGCTTTCCAGACCTCCGCCTTCCGAGCTTTACAGAGCCCCGCCTTCCGAGCATCCTGAGCTTTCCAGAGCTCCGCCTCCCAAGCTTCCCAGAGCTCCGCCCTCCGAGCTTCCCAGAGCTCCACCTCTCAAGCCTCTCGAGCCTTCCAGGGCTCCTCCTCCCGAGCCTCCCAGGACTCCACCTCTCAAGTCTCTCGAGCCTCTCGAGCCTTCCAGTGCTCCGCCTCTCAAGTCTCTTGAGCCTCTCGAGCCTTCCAGGGCTCCGACTCACAAGCCTTCAAGGGCTCCTCCTCCCGAGCCTCCTAGGACTCCGCCTCTCAAGTCTATCGAGCCTTCCAGGGCTCCGCCTCTCAAGCCTTCCAGGGCTCCTCCTCCCGAGCCTCCTAGGGCTCCGTCTCTCAAGTCTCCCGAGCTTTCCAGAGCTCCTCCTCCCGAGCCTCCTGGGGCTCTGCCTCTCAAGCCCCTCGAGCCTTCCAGGGCTCCGCCTCTCAAGTCTTCTAGGGCTCCGCCCCTCAAGCTTCTCGACCCTACCAGGGCTCCGCCCCTCAAGCCTCTCGAGCCTTCCAGGGCTCCACCTCCTATGGCTCAGCCTCCTACGGCTCCGCCTCCCGAGCCCCCCACGGCTCTGCCTCCCGAGCCTCCTACGGCTCCTCCTCCTATGGCTCAGCCTCCTACGGCTCCACCTCCCGAGCCTCCTACGGCTCCGCCTCCCACGGCTCTGCCTCTCGAGCCTCCTACGGCTCAACCTTCCTTGGCTCCACCTCCGAAGCCTTCCAGCTCACCGCCTGAAGAACCTCCTACGGCTCCGCCTCCCACGGCTCTGCCTCTCGAGCCTCCTACGGCTCAAACTTCCTCGGCTTCACCTCCAAAGCCTTCCAGCTCACCGCCTGAAGAACCTCCTACGGCGCCACCTCCCTCGGCCCCGCAGCAAGAGCCACCCTCGGCTCCGCCTCCTAAGCCCCCCACGGTCCTGCCTACGCCTCCTTTGATGCCGCCTCCCAAGTCTTCTACGGCTCCGCCTCCGAAGTCCTCCTTGGCTCCGCCTCAAGCGGCTCCGCCAGTCCCTATCTGGCGGCCACCACCCAGGTCCCCCAAACCTACCCACATCCCGTGGTTAACCCCCAGGCCTCCTGAACCTATCCTTGCCCTGTGGCCTGCTCCCAGGCCTCCTGAGCTCGTCCTTGCTCTGAGGCCAGCTCCCAGACCTCCTGAACCGGTCTTTGCCCCATGGCCATCTCCTAGGCCACCTAGATCGGCCTCTATCCTGTGGCCTCCTCCTAGGCCCCCTGAGCCGGCCCTTGCCTTATGGCCAGCCCCCGGGCCATCTAAACCTGTCCCTGCCCAGTCGATACCTCTCTGGCCCCCTAAATCTGACCCTTTGTGCCCTCGTGAACTGTCTCATTACCCGTTGTGCCCTCGTGGACCGTCTCATTGCCCCTCGTTGCCCCCTTGGACTGCCTGTCTGCCCCTCGTTGCCCCCCTTGGACTTCCTGCCTGCCCTCTGTGCCCCTTGGACTGCCTTCTTGTTTTTGTACCCCCCCTGGTCTGCCTGTCTGCCCCTGGTGCCCTCATTGTGTTTTTTGTGGGTTTCCTGTCCTTTGTTTTTTGTCCCTTAGGATCGTCTGGTATCCGATCCTTTTGAGGGGGGCTCTGTTATGTTTACCTTGTCTTGTTTCACTGTTGCCCTTTTGTTTGTCATTTTTGTCACTTTTGCATTCCTTAGTTTTCACTTTTGTCCCTGGTGTAACTCCATAGTCTCTTTGTTAGCATTCGTGTTCACCGTTCATTGTGTGCACCTGCCCTCGTTAATTTACCACTTGCCTCTGTTTTTTCCCTTGTTATCTTGTTTGGAGTTCTGTTTGTTCATTGGTCCCTTTTTCCTATGTTCTTGTATTTATACCCTGGTTTTTGGTTCAGTCCTTGTCTATCGTTGAGTGTTGTTAGCTGGTATGTTTTCCCTTCCCGTGTGTTCAGCTTTATGTTTATTTCCCCATTGAGGGTTTTTCCTTTGTGTTTATTTGTTTATTTTGATCATTCAATAAAGTTAACTGCATTTGGATCCGCACCTCCTCGTCTGCCTCGCTGCTTACTCGTTACAATTACACCTTCAGGACAGTTTTATTGATGAAGCTACATACTCTTTGTGTTTATTCTGCCTATTGGCTGGAGTTTGTTTAATAGATTATCTTTTGCTGTGTAATTCTGTCTCACAAACTTTGTATAGAATCACCAGACTTAAGCAATCAGATGGAAAAGTTGTGGCGGAGGTTCTTGTGGGCGTGCCATGGACTGTTTGAGTTTGGATGGATGGATGCCAGTTGCCGCTGTCGTGCGCAGGGTTAATGCACATGTTTTTCTTTTTCTGTTTGTTTGGTTCTGGGGAATGTTTGGGGTTTGACTGTGGCACTAGTTGGAATGTGGTCTTTATAATCCTGTTTTTGACACACAATACATTTTTTCTTACATGTCAAAATGTGAAATGTTAATATTAGTGGATTGTCTCTCTCCATGAGGAATGTGAATTGGTTAGAGCACCCCATAAAAAAGGAAGGGTATTTTTCTACTTAAACATAAGAAATATGATATAGTATTTTGATTGATTTATTTTTTAATTCTCCTAATTCTAGGGGCCTAATATCCTTATTTGTAAATGCTTTTAAAGATAATATAGACTTTCCTCCCTACACTTGAAAACTGCTTGGGAAGAAGATCTGATGATTCAGGATTCCGAGACTGATTGGGACAAATACCTTCTGTCTGTTTATTCATGTTCCATAAATTCAAGACAACAACTTATTCAGTACAAGGTATTACATATACTGCACTATTCCAAAATAAAGCTTAGCAAATTCTATCCTTCTGTCTCTCCTATATGTGATAAGTGTAAAGCTGCTGAGGGTACCTCGGCACATCTTTTCTTTTTCTGTGCACAAATTCATAGTTTTTGGATAGAAATATTTTAGTTTTTTGCCAAGGTCTTTAACTGTGTTTACCTTCCTGACCCAATGATAGCAATTCTTGTTTGGTCAGACTCACTGGAGTCTCTCAGTCCAAATGTACGGTTACCAGTTCAATATGGTATGATTGTAGCTAAGAAATGTATCTTGTTTTTATGGAAGAAAAACACTAGGCTCCTCTTTTCTGACTGGCTAACTGGACTCACTTCTACGTTACATCTGGAAAGAATTAGATACACCATTTCTGGGAATTCTGCAAAATTCGACAAAGAATTTGAGTTCATTTTGACCCTTTAATAAAAAGGTTTTCGAGCGATGTGGGCAGGTGGGCTTCATTACATTTATCTATGATTGGGAAGGTTAATGTTATTAAAATGAATTGTATTCCAAAATTCATATACCTGCTACAATCTCTCCCTGTAGATGTCCCCT
This sequence comes from Xyrauchen texanus, assembly GCF_025860055.1. NCBI lineage: Eukaryota > Metazoa > Chordata > Actinopteri > Cypriniformes > Catostomidae > Xyrauchen > Xyrauchen texanus. The sequence continues at coordinate 49,069,860 of NC_068281.1, read as the reverse complement.
TCTCTTATTTCAAGCAATTTGATTGCATAGCAAAATCCTTCATTTGGAATGGTAAAAGTCCCAGATTACATTTTAGTAAATTGCATAGTCTGATTGACATAGGTGGTCTAGGCCTACCCAAGATTTTTTATTATTATGCATTCAGAGATTTGACTCATTGGTCGCTTATACCTGAGAGAGCCCCTCACTGGTTTTGTATTGAACAGGAAGTTCTTGCCCCTATTTCACAATTGCAATGCCTTTCAATCAAACTAACCGGAGAAGTTAAGTTGCACCCAGTTATCTCACATTTGCACTCGGTGTGGACAAAAGTGTCCAGTGTGTTTAATTCGGACATTTATTCAAATGTTGCTTCGAGCATATGGCTGAACCCAAAGTTATGTATTAAAGGGCACCTATTATGGCATTTAAAATGTTCCTAATATTGTTTTGGGAGTCCCCAACAACAGTTTTACATGCATGCAATGACAAAAAACACTTTTGTTGTCTTATAATATACATTTATGTTTACCTGATTTGCTCACCGACTCCAAAATGATTCGTTCAACGACTCATTTTTCCAAACCCCTCCTTTGCGTGACGCTAATCTGCGGTGATTGGATAGATGACCCAGTCAGTTGTGATTGGTATACTCTGTGCAGAGATTGTCGGAAACGGAATGCCCATCACCGCTTTGTAGTTAAAATTTTTTTTATAAAGAGCTGATTTATGTTAGCGATCATAGCCCAAAGTTCGACGGTAAACATCCAATCAGTTATTGTTTGCGTTAGCCCAACGCATAAACATATTGGTAAAGCACTGCATTACTACAAGTTATTGCTCTATTCTTTATGACAACTCCAATAACATCGACAAACATTTCACATATTTCAAAAAAATTGACATTGGAGACCTAGAAGCTGCGCTGAGCGTAACGTACACAACACACACAAATACTTATTAAGCATGCTAAAAAACAATTATTAAAGCAACAATTATTAATAATACTTACAGGTTGTGATTCGGAGGAGGAAGCTGATCCAAATAAACTTGGTACTGAACCTTCCTTCAGTATCAACCGGCTCGCGAATCCACACTTGAAAGCATTCATGTTCGTAAAGCAATCGTCATTAAAATGACGCGAACACAGCACAAGGTTTGGGCTATACTTGTGTGGTATAGTTGTAAATATAAACTCTAGCCACTGATTCTTCACATGCTCGTCCCTGGGCAGTGAAAAAAAGGTCGCTTTTGATATGCACTTCAGAACACAGCGTCTTGTTGTCGACAAGATGTTTTCAAGTTTTCCCTGGTGTTTGCGCGCGCAATGAGTGGGCGTGGCCAATTTGATAATTTTTCATCTTGACGTCACAACGAAAAGGAAAATGACTCGTTGGAAAATCGATTCATTACATTAACTCAGAGTCGACTCCTACTTTTGAGAGACAATAACTTTTTTACGGTGAACTTTCATATATAAAACTTTGCAGGATGTTTTTGTTCACTTAAATCTGTGTTACACACTACATGAAAGGTAATTATCAAAATTCCATAATAGGTGCCCTTTAATAAGTACCCTGTCTGTTGGACAGAGTGGATTGTGAGGGAGGTTAGTACGCTTGGTGACCTATATGAGAGTGGAGTGTTGAGATCCTTTGAAAATATGGTTCAACATTTTGGGATTTCCAAGTCTCAATTCTTTAGGTATTTACAACTGAAAAAATCTCATAAAGGTATTGGGTGTTGCCCAACCCGCTGCTCAGCAATATGTCTGCTAGGGAGGTGACGTTGGCCAGTGCCAACGAGGATGCCACACTTCTCGTCAAGTGTGCTCGAACCCGCAAGAGGTAGGGCACGGCATGGGTGTGATAGGACAATGGTATGGCATCAACAACCCAGTGGGAAAGCCTCTGTTTGGAGACAGCGTTCCCTTTCCGCTGTCCACCAAAGCAGACAAAGTGCTGCTCAGAACATTTAAAGCTCTGCGTGTGGTCCACATAAGTACGTAAAGCACGCACTGGACACAGCAACAAAAAGGCTGGGTCTGCCTCCAGGCTGGGTCTGCTTCGCTTGCAGGTTCACTACTTGGTCCCTGAAGGGGGTCGTAGGAACCTTGAGCACGTAGCCTCTTAGGACGGCATGGGTGTCTGCCCGACCGAAATCCAGGCAGGTGTTGCTGACAGAGAGCTTACTGGTCCCCAACCCTCTTGATAGAAGTGAGCGTGATCAGGAAAGGAGAGGGCCTTGAGCTCAAATGAGTCAAGCGGCTCAAGTCAAGCGGCTCAAACAGGTTTGGCTGGGTAGGATTCAGCCTCCAGGCACATCTAAGGAACCTGATAATCAAGTCGTGCTTGCCCAAGGACTTGCCGTCCACTGCGTTGTGGTGGGCCGCGATAGCGGCTACAAACACCTTCAAGGTGGAGGGGGACAGCCTCCCCTCTAACCTCTCTTGCAGGAATGAAAGCACTGAACGAACTGCGCATCTCTGCGGGTCTTCAGACCGGGAAAAACACCAATTTGCGAACAAGAGCCACTTTAGGGCATAAAGTTGCCTGGTAGAGGGAGCTCTGGTTTGGTTGATTATGTCTACGACCTCAGGTGGTAGGTCACTCAGATCTTCTGCGTCCTGTCCAGGGGCCAGACGTGGAGGTTCCAGAGGTCTTGGTGTGGATGCCAGAGGGTGCCCAGTCTCTGAGAAAGCAGGTCCTTCCTCAGGGGAATTTGCCTGGGAGGTGCTGTCGTGAGGAGCATGAGATCTGAGAATCAAGACCGAGTGGGCCAGTAAGGAGCCACTAATGTGACTTGTTCCCCATCCTCCCTGACCTTACACAGCACCAGTGCAAGAAGGCTCATTGGGGGAAATGCGTACTTGCACTTCCCCCGGGCCAGCTGTGTGCCAGCGCATCTATCCCGAGGGGAGCCTCCGTTATGAAGTACCAGAGCGGGCAATAGGAGGTCTCCTGGGAATCTAATCTGTGCTTTGACGAACCATTCCCAAACCAGCTGGACCACCTGGGGGTGGAGCCTCCGCTCTCCGCTGAGCGTACCTTGTCGCGATAGCACGTCCGCTGCTGTGTTGAGGTTGCCCGGGATGTAAGTGGCGTGCAGCGACCTGAGTGCTGTCTGAGTGGATCAAGATGTGCTTGCCCCAATTTAGCGGGAGAAACCTCCGCAGGGCAAGGAATACAGCCAGCAACTCTAGGCAGTTTCTGTGCCAACGCAGCGGGGGCCCTTTCCAGGAGCCAGCTGCAGCGTGCCCATTGCACACGGTGCCCCAACCCTGTTTGGAGGCATCTGTGGTGACCAGAACGCATCAGGACACCTGCTGTAGGGGAACTCCTGTCCGCAGAAAACCGAGTTCTGTCCAGGAGTTGAAAGTCGGCGGCAGGCAGGGGTGATGAACACACGATGTGACGAACACACCATGCCCATCTCGGGACTCGAATCTGGAGCCAGTGCTGAAATGGTCTCATATGCATCAACCCCAGTTTTGCTACCACTGCAGAGGATGCCATATGCCCCAGGAGCCTCTGGAATTGATTTAGAGGAACCACTGTGCCTGGCTTGAACAAGGTGAGGCATTTTAGCACTGACTGCGCGCGCTCATTGGTGAGGCGCGCTGTCATTGAGACTGAGACTAACTCCATGCCGAGAAAAGAGATGCTCTGAACCCAGTTGACCTGAAGCCCTTCAGAGCTGAGGTGCCTGAGCACCTGGTCCCTGTGGGCGCACAATAACTCTCGAGAGTGGGCAAGGATGAGCCAGTTCTCAAGGTAGTTGAGTATGCGGACAGCCACTTCCTTTAGCGGGTTCCTTCAGCAGCGCCCAGCGCCCAGGCAAAGCTGCACTGTTGTGCAGAGAAGGAGAATGCCACTGATATGCACCGTATCCAACAGCATACACTCTGTAGAGATGAGTGAAACAGTAAGTGAATGCAGCTCGCTGATAACACAACCGCTATATATACATATTAGACATTGGTCTAAAGTGAACGTAAACAGTGGGACAAAAAGCGTATTTGCATCAAAATGTTGGACTTGAAGTGTACATGTAACCGATTGAGCACTGTCACAGTAAAACAGTGACATTTTTAATAATAATAAAAAGAAATTATAATATTGTTAGTTTTTTTAAATATACCGACCCCTGATGTAAAGGTTTTGTTAATTTGTATAATAAATTAATTTGATTAATTAAATTAAAATAATTTATTATTATGCTTAGCCTTTATCAAGTTTTTTCTAATACCTGATAGAAAAGTATGTCAATCTTTGTAGAGCAATACATCAGGCAGAACATTCCACCAGTCACAAACTTCAAATTACGTATTATGCATTAGAATGAGAACATAACTATTTCTGGGCTTAAAAGATACAAGAACTAAATCATTGTGGAAAATTATATCTCAAAAGGAGGGCAATGTGCCCCCCCCCCCCATCCCCCCCCACCCCATGTGATACTTAAAAAATAGTTCACTCAAAAGGAAAATTCTCTTTTCATTTACTCACCCTCATGCCATCCCAGATGTGTATGACTCTCTTTCTTCAGAACACAAATTAAGATTTTCAGAAGAATATTTCAGCTCTGTAGATCCATACAAGTGAATGGATGCAAAAACAATTATGCTCCAAAAAGCACATAAAGACAGCACAAAAGTAATCCATATGACTCCAGTTGTTAAATCCATGACTTCAGAAGTGACATGATAGGTGTGGGTGAGAAAAAGATCAATATTTAAGTCTAGAAAAAAAGCTAAATATTTTTGCTAGATGTAACCACTGGATTCACATGGATTAGGCTACATTTATGCTGATTTATGTGATTTTTGGAGCTTCACAATTTTGGCACCCATTCACTTGGGTCATATTTGTCAAAAAATCTTAATTTGTGTTCTGCTGACGAAAGTCATACACATACAGGGTGGCATAAGTGTGAATAAATGATATATATATATATTCACCTAAAGGATTATTAGGAACACCTGTTTAATTTCTCATTAATGCAATTATCTAATCAACCAATCACATGGCAGTTGCTTCAATGCATTTAGGGGTGTGGTCCTGGTCAAGACAATCTCCTGAACTCCAAACTGAATGTTAGAATGGGAAAGAAGGGTGATTTAAGCCATTTTGAGCGTGGCATGGTTGTTGGTGCCAGACGGGCTGGTCTGAGTATTCCACAATCTGCTCAGTTACTGGGATTTTCACGCACAACCATTTCTAGGGTTTACAAAGAATGGTGTGAAAAGGGAAAAACATCCAGTATGCAGCAGTCCTGTGGGCGAAAATGCCTTGTTGATGCTAGAGGTCAGAGGAGAATGGGCCGACTGATTCAAGCTGATAGAAGAGCAACTTTGCCTGAAATAACCACTTGTTACAACCGAGGTATGCAGCAAAGCATTTGTGAAGCCACAACACGCACAACCTTGAGGCGGATGGGTTACAACAGCAGAAGACCCCACCGGGTACCACTCATCTCCACTACAAATAGGAAAAAGAGGCTACAGTTTGCAAGAGCTCACCAAAATTGGGCAGTTGAAGACTGGAAAAATGTTGCCTGGTGTAGTGACTGGAGGAATCAATGAAGGATAATCATTAACTCGGCGGGTTCCGAACAAACAAGAACTTACTGTTAAAAACTCCCCTAATTACTGAAATAGCGCCAACTAGTCTCCACAAGCACAATAAATGTATTGACAAAGAGACAAGGAACCATTGACAGAGGATCCTCGTGGTGCTTTCTAAAAACCCCCGCACATGTGAGACTCTGTGCTTCAACACGTGAGAAAAGGGCACGTGAAAAGTTGGCAACAGAGAATGTGTGTGTTTTCAGTTTTAAACTTAGAAATGTATTTTCTAGTGAAATATGTTTTAATCCCCGTATGTTTTGTGTGTCTGATGTTAGATCAAACTAGTAAGACTGTCTAGTAGTGTAGTAAAACTAGTTATAGTTAATAAGAGGCCTTATATTTAATAGCCTAACAGTGTAAACCCATTTTAAAGGGTACCAAATATACTTTTCTTGGTATCAAATTAAACCTTACGATTTGTCCTAGCCGAATTCGAATATAAGATCTCCGTAGAATGATATTTCGGCTATGTTTACCATCTTTTGAGTCATTCAGCCCAAAATCTCTTACCGTCATAAACACAGTCATAAACATGCAAATGAGTGAGACGGGACAAAGGAATCATTCTCCTGCCCAAAGAAAGGAGAATTTTACGACCTCCAAAGGAATGCTCAGACAGGGCTGATTCTCACTCAATTCTTACTGAGAAGGAGAAATGAACACTTTTTAATCCTATATATATATATATATATATATATATATATATATATATATATATATATATATATATATATAATCCATGTGATAAAAATATTGACATGTATCTTATGTTCCATCTCATAATTTTCCTAAATGTTGTTTGGTCTATGTTTCTTGCAAACTCTAATGAGTTAATGTTTCAGACTTTGCATACAATGGTTACCCGAAATCATATGTGTGGCATATTTGGTCTCTATAACTTGGTATTTCGAAGATTGAAATGACTGTGTACATGATATGTCGATAACAACAACATATTAGTATTACAAGTATATTTCCTAGTTTTCTTTCTTGCACATGCAATGAGAAATTTGAGAACAAAAGAGCAATAAACCAAATTCCCGCCTGGAACCCAAACCCTTCTCATTGGTCGAGCCAATGAGAGGTGGGACACGTTTTCTAAGGGCATAAATTGCACCAACAACGGACCTTCGCTCTCTTACTTCCCTCATCTCCTTACAGCTTAGTTCTTCCTCTTAGTCCTCTTATCTCTTAGCTCTCTTATTCCTCTTACTTCCCTTATCTCCTCTTATCTTCGAAAGCTCTTATCTTCTTCCTCTCTCTCTTGCTTCCAACTCCCAACTTACTTCATCTCTCCTTGGACTTCCCCCGGCACCCCTCTCTCTCCTCTTCTGCTGAACATTTGCAACTGCTTGGAACAACCCCTCAACTCTCTCTTCAAGTGAGTCTCAACTCCATGCTCTGGAAACACCGAACCGAAATCCTCCGCCTCAAGAAAGCCCAGAGGACGCGACATCCACGCAGCCTTGCTCAGCCACACATAGGCCCATTTTGCAAGTATCATTTCATCTGAAATCCAAACGCGTTAAAGTGTGTAATTCCATTTGCTGGCTCTTAAGGGTTAACTGTTGTAATAAGTTGCTATCCTTAATAATCTCTTTATTTTCCTTATTGCTTCTACTCTGTTTATTTTATGTTTATTTTATGTTACATGTTAAGTGTCTGTTTCAGTTACATGTTAAGTGTCAAGTGTAGTGATATATTCTAGTTCCTTGTATTAAACCCAATTATATGCTTGATTGTCTGTGTGTGTTGATCATAAAACAAAGCCTCTTTAATGTGCGATTTTAAGCTACGAGCTGATATTATCAAAGTTAACGTGCTTTGATGAGTAAGCTTATAACTAAGAATAAACCTTCAAGGGAATTGATCAGAAATATTTAGCAAAGCTGTTCGCGGGACAAACTGACTGGTTGCGGTAGCCTACGGGTCAATTCCATTGAGGGTCTAATTAAATTAATATAGCCTGTCTGCATATAATGTTGTGGCAGCGGGGGCGTGGTCAAGCGCCCGTCCGGGAGAGGAAAGCGGTAAGGGCGCTTACACCTGAGCTAAATTATGCCTAACACCTGTCTCTAATTCCAGTGAGCACGAGGAGAGCGGCATAAAAGCAGAGACAGAGCCTCCAGTCAGGGGGAGACGACAAGCCAACTCAGTGCGCTTGTGTTACATTGTGCATTGTAAATAAAGAGAATTTAAAGCTTACCTTGTGCTGAACACCTGTTTCCTGTCCTCCTTCCTGTGGGAAGTGTTACACTGGTGCCGAAACCCGGGATTTGTTCATCCAAGTATGGAGATGGGTCGCCCCGTAGAGTCCTCCCAGCTGGCGGAGGTCCTCCAGTCCCTCGCGACACTACACCAGAGGTTTTTTGAGATCATGCGGGCTCAGGCAGAGGACCGGCATGCCATCCGGAGCCTCCTTAGCCAGGAGGCCGCGCCGGCCACAGCTGCGACCCCGGACACCCGCTCCACGCTGCCCCCCCTCACGTTACAGAAGATGGGGGTAGCAGACAATCCAGAAATCTGGGGCTGGCCGCATGAACAATGGGCAGCCCGCCTAGTTCCTCTCCTGTCCGGGGAAGCTCAACTCGCGGCTCAACAACTGCCGGCAACTAACCTCCTGGCCTATACAGACCTAAGAAGAGCCATTTTGCAATGGGTCGGTCGAAGCCCGGAGGAGAATCGTCAGCTCTTCCGGGGCATGAAATTGGGAAAGTCCGATCGCCCGTTCGCATTTGCCCAACGGCTCCGGGACGCCTGTCGGAGGTGGCTGTTCGCTGGGGACCGCGGCGTCGAGGGTGTTATCGATCAGGTGGTACTGGAGCAGTACCACTTAGTCAACGGCTGCCCCGGAAAACGGCGGAGTGGGTCCAGTGCCACCGCCCGGCGTCGCTGGAGGAAGCCGTTCGTCTCGCAGAGGACCATCTGGCGGCGATCCCGAGGGCGGACGAGCCCTCTTCTTCGTCTCTCTCTCTCTCCCCTTCCCTTGTGTCTGCCCCTGCCCTCGCCCCCTCCCCTTTGTTCTCTTCTTCTGTTCTCTCCCCAGGGCCCGTTCCTGCCCCGCACAGGCGTGGAGGGTTCCAGGGACCAGCTTCCTGGCCTTGGGAGAATGTACCCTCCCATTCCCCGTCTTTCAGCCACTCTCCTCCTCAGGTGGGGGCGCCCGCCAGCACAAGTGCGGCCGCAACGCCTGGGCCGGCCTGTTGGAGGTGCGGAGACCCGGACCACTTCCGGGATCAGTGTCCGCTGATGGAGGTGGGGACGGTGGTGCGGGTCTCCGACGTCCCGCAGGCTGCCCCCTATCGGGCTGGAGCATACCGGATTCCGGTAAGGATCAGGGGGGGTATTTACCAAGCTTTGCTGGATACCGGCTGCAATCAGACCACCATCCACCAACACTTGGTTCAACCCGGGGCTTTGGGTTTAGCTAAACTGGTGAGGGTGAGGTGTGTGCATGGGGATGTTCACGAGTATCCCATGGTGACTTTGGCGATTAAAACCATAAAAAACCATAGTGTGGAGGCAGCGGTTAGTTCCCGCCTCACCCATCCGCTAATCTTGGGTACCGATTGGCCGAATTTTAAAGATATTTTAGAGGGTATGTGTGCGGATGGGTCCTGCATAAAGAGGTGTGCGTGTGCGATGCTTTGGCAGGGGAGGCAGAGCCGTGGCCGTCCTCGGCTGCTCGGAATGACAAGGGAAGGGACGAGGTGGCCGCCCCTCCTCTCAGGGAATTCCCTGAGGGGGACTTCCCTCTAGAGCAGTCGCGGGACGAAACCCTTAAACATGCTCTTGACCAAGTGAGAGTAATTGATGGTCAACAGCTCCGGCCGGGCATCACCATTTCATACCCATATTTTGCCATGATTAAAGATCGGTTATATAGAGTGACGCAGGATGCTCAAACAAAGGAGGAAGTAACGCAATTATTGATTCCACGGAGCCGCCGGGAAATGGTTTTCCAGTTTTTCCAGTTTTTTTTGGGAAATGGTTTTCCAGTTTTTCCAGTTTTTCCAGGCGTGCCGTGAATGTCAGCTGGTAAACCCACCGGCCACCCCAAATGCGCCATTGCGCCCTCTACCATTAATCGAGGTCCCCTTCGAAAGAATTGGGATGGACCTCGTCGGGCCATTAGAACGGTCAGCACGTGGATATCGCTTCGTGTTAGTCCTAGTGGATTACGCGACGCGATATCCGGAAGCAGTGCCTCTGAGCAACATCTCCGCACGTAGTGTTGCAGGGGCACTCTTCAAGATAATCTCCCGGGTGGGGATTCCGAAAGAAATCCTCACCGATCAAGGCACGACTTTTATGTCACGAACACTTCGCGAACTTTACGAGCTCTTGGGCATTAAATCGATTCGCACTAGCGTTTACCATCCGCAGACTGATGGCCTAGTGGAACGATTTAATAAAACGCTCAAGAACATGATTCGTAAATTCGTACACGATGACGCCAGAAATTGGGATAAGTGGCTAGACCCCCTGTTGTTTGCAGTACGAGAGGTCCCACAAGCCTCCACAGGGTTCTCCCCGTTTGAGCTGCTGTACGGGCGATGCCCCCGCGGTGTCCTTGACGTCATCCGCGAAGCGTGGGAGGAGGGACCTTCTAATAGCAAAAATGAAATTCAGTTCGTTCTCGATCTTAGAGCAAAACGCCACACACTGGGGCGATTAACACAGGAGAATTTGCTCCAAGCTCAAGAACGCCAACGCCGGCTGTATGACAGGGGTGCTCGGCTACGGGAATTTGCACCGGGAGATAAGGTACTCGTATTACTCCCAACATCGAGCTCTAAATTACTCGCCAAGTGGCAAGGACCCTTTGAGGTCATACGACGAGTAGGGGATCTTGATTATGAAGTTAAACGTACCGATAGAGGGGGCGCACGTCAAATTTATCACCTCAACCTCCTGAAATTATGGAGGGAGGAGGTGGCCTCTGTGACGTTGGCCACGGTAGTTCCGGAGAGGGCGGAGCTCGGACCGGAGGTAAACAAAAACTACAATCTTAACACTCCGGTTACTTGTGGAGACCAACTCTCACCGCGGCAACTCACAGAGGTTTCCGAATTACAAAAGGAATTTGCGGATGTGTTTTCCCCTCTACCGGGCCGTACAAACATCATACAGCACCACATCGAGACCGAGCCGGGCGCGGTGGTGCGTTGCCGCCCCTATCGCTTACCCGAACATAAAAAGAAAATAGTACGGGAGGAATTGGATGCAATGCTTGAATTGGGAGTAATAGAAGAGTCCCACAGTGATTGGTCCAGCCCGGTGGTTCTTGTTCCCAAGAGCGATGGGTCTGTTCGATTCTGTATGGATTATAGAAAAGTCAACGCGGTGTCTAAATTTGACGCGTACCCAATGCCCCGTGTTGATGAACTGCTCGATCGGTTAGGTACTGCTCGATTTTATTCGACCTTGGATTTAACAAAGGGTTATTGGCAGATCCCCTTGACACCAATCTCCCGTGAGAAAACAGCCTTCACTACGCCGTTTGGATTACACCAATTTGTGATGCTTCCTTTCGGTTTGTTTGGGGCTCCGGCCACGTTTCAGCGACTCATGGATCGGATCCTCAGACCGCACACCGTGTACGCCGCTGCCTATTTAGATGATATTATCATTTATAGCAATGATTGGCAGCGGCACATGCAACATCTGAGGGCCGTCCTGAGATCGCTGCGGCGGGCGGGGCTCACAGCAAACCCTAAGAAGTGCGCGATTGGGCGGGTGGAGGTACGGTATCTGGGGTTCCACTTGGGTCATGGCCAGGTGCGTCCCCAAATTGATAAGACCGCGGCGATTGCGACTTGCCCTAGACCTAAGACCAAAAAGGGGGTGAGGCAGTTCCTGGGGCTGGCTGGCTATTATAGAAGGTTTGTGCCTAATTATTCGGACGTCACCAGCCCGCTGACTGACCTCACTAAAAAGGGGGCTCCAGATCCGGTCCAATGGTCAGAGCAGTGCCAACAGGCGTTTATGCAGATTAAAGCCGCACTTTGTGGGGGGCCGCTTCTTCATGCACCTGATTTCTCTCTCCCTTTTATTTTGCAGACGGACGCTTCAGACAGAGGGCTGGGGGCCGTACTCTCGCAGGTGGTGGAGGGGGAGGAGCGCCCAGTGCTGTACATTAGCCGGAAGCTCTCTTTGAGGGAGACTAATTACAGCACCGTGGAGAAGGAGTGTTTGGCCATCAAGTGGGCGGTCCTCACCCTCCGTTACTACCTGCTGGGGCGGGCCTCCACCCTCTGCTCGGATCACGCCCCACTCCAGTGGCTCCACCGCATGAAAGATACTAACGCCCGGATCACCCGTTGGTACCTGGCTCTCCAGCCCTTTAAATTCAAGGTGGTCCACAGACCGGGGGTGCAGATGGCTGTCACCGACTTTCTCTCCAGAAATGGGGGGGGAGTGGTAGGCGGGCTGGATGATGCCCCGGCCTGAGTCGGGCGGTGGGGGTATGTGGCAGCGGGGGCGTGGTCAAGCGCCCGTCCGGGAGAGGAAAGCGGTAAGGGCGCTTACACCTGAGCTAAATTATGCCTAACACCTGTCTCTAATTCCAGTGAGCACGAGGAGAGCGGCATAAAAGCAGAGACAGAGCCTCCAGTCAGGGGGAGACGACAAGCCAACTCAGTGCGCTTGTGTTACATTGTGCATTGTAAATAAAGAGAATTTAAAGCTTACCTTGTGCTGAACACCTGTTTCCTGTCCTCCTTCCTGTGGGAAGTGTTACAAATGTATATTCCTAATTAATTATAATGTGTGGTGTTTAATTATCTATGTATATTTGAAGCAGACTCCTAGACTATATAAGCCCTTTTTGGGGCGTTTTTTTTACAATGTGTATGGGTATCCGGGTCAAATCGTCTGATTAATCATTGATTACGATCATTGAAATTAATTATACATTTCCCCAAACCTGACCTGCATACCCTACACTGGTCTGATGAGTCTCGATTTCTGTTGAGACATTCAGATGGTAGAGTCAGAATTTGGCATAAACAGAATGAGAACATGGATCCATCATGCCTTGTTACCACTGTGCAGGCTGGTGGTGGTGGTGGTGTAATGGTGTGGGGGATGTTTTCTTGGCACACTTTAGGCCCCTTAGTGCCAATTGGCCATCGTTTAAATGCCACGGCCTACCTGAGCATTGTTTCTGACCATGTCCATCCCTTTATGGCCACCATGTACCCATCCTCTGATGGCTACTTCCAGCAGGAAAATGAACCATGTCACAAAGCTCGAATCATTTCAAATTGGTTTCTTGAACATGACAATGAGTTCACTGTACTAAAATGGCCCCCACAGTCACCAGATCTCAACCCAATAGAGCATCTTTGGGATGTGGTGGAACGGGAGCTTCGTGCCCTGGATGTGCATCCCACAAATCTCCATCAACTGCAAAATGCTATCCTATCAGTATGGGCCAACATTTCTAAAGAATGCTTTCAGCACCTTGTTGAATCAATGCCACGTAGAATTAAGGCAGTTCTGAAGGCGAAAGGGGGTCAAACACAGTATTAGTATGGTGTTCCTAATAATCCTTTAGGTGAGTGTATATTTTTGTTTTTTTTGTTTTTGCATTCCTCTTGCATTGTTTTGAACATGTTGTATGCGCAGCAATAACTCTCTCAATTGGCATTAAGGAAAATGTAGACCCTAAACATAAACTGATTTTAATGTAATTGTTTCATTCATTATGATATTGAATATAACTTTTTCATCTTTTAATTTCTGTAATCATGTCGCCCTTTTATTTATTTATTAAAATCAGATTCAGATAGTGTTTACAGTTCATAGATAAGTGATGTATTTTAAAAGTTGCCAATCACAAACACCTATAAAATACCTGTATTTTTTATTAATTCTGGCAAACAGCCATAGAAGGGAATGTAAATTACGGTATATGTGCTACATTTTAAAATTGCAGCATCAAGTTTTTATTATAAAACTGCATAGCTTTCACAACTCAGTACTCAATACTCACTACTCATGAGTACTTTTAAATGAGCTTCTCTTTTACTCTTACTTAGTTTTTAGGACATTTAGGACATCAGGTACATTTACTCGACAAAAATTTTTGTTTTTAGAATTAACAGTACTTTTACGAGAATATTATTTTTCAGTACTCTTTCCACCCCTGCTTAGAGTTTAGAGAATGTTAAGATAGTTAAACAAAATTAGCCAAAGCAATTGAGAAAAAATGTAATTTATTCTATTGATTTAGTGAACTGGGATATGGTAACAAAATTCTTACTCTTAAGTCTTCGTTTTGTAACACCATGGTATGGAATCTTTATGTGGCATCATTGCAAAAACTGACACATCAGAACACCTCAATCCAAAAAACAAACAAAAAAAAAAAATAGAAAAAATGCTAAACTTTGACAAAAGTGATTATTTAATGTCTTTGATAATGTCTAAAAATAAATACAAATGCAATACTGATACGATTAAAAATACAAAATAAAAATCTGTTTGTTACAACAAGGCAAATGAGTGGACCTCTGCAGCAACTTACTGGTTATAGTTTATATTTCAGGTCAGGAGCGGATCTACCTGTGTCATGTTCACTGTTGTCTTTTGTTTTTGTGCTTTTATGTTGAAGTTTAGTTTAGTTCCTGTTTCCTGTTTGGTTTTTGTAGTCCTCTGTAGTTTCTTTTTATGATTGGTGTTCCCCTGATTATTTCTCCTTCCCTGATTCGAGAAAGGCCCCCAGGTGTCCCTCATTCCCTTGTTTGTTCCTTTCTGTATTTAAACCCTGGTTCTTTGTTCAGTCATTGTCGATCGTTGTTGAATGTGGATGTTTGTATGTAGACTCTTTATTGTTAGTGTTATTGTTACCTTTGCCCTCCGTGGATGTTTCCCCAACCTGTGTTCTGGATGTTTTTTCGTGTTTATGTTTTGTTCTCCCATCGTGGATGTTTTGTTTGTACCAGTCTTTAGTCTTGATCATCTTTTCAATAAAGCTGCACCTAGATCCCCACTCCTCGTCTGCCTTCTCCTGCGTTCGTAACAGAACGATCGACCATAAATGGATCTAGCAGCTTGCTTCACGGAACTGGCCCAGGCGGATTTGTCAATCCACGAGTACACCTACTACTTCTCCTCTGTGGCCGTCCACACCGGTTTCAATGACTCTTCCTTGAAGGCCATCTACCGATTTGGACTACCAAAACGCCTGCATTGGGAATTGCCGGAGACTGGAGACTACACCTGGCAGGAGAATGTGAGTCTCGTCGTGGAGGAACTCGCTGGCAGGGAACCACCTCTCGATCCGGCTCCCGCCCCTGGGCTCTCCACGCCTGCCACGGTCTGCGAGCCTAAGCCCACGCCTGCCACGGTCTGCGAGCCAGAGCCCACGGCTGCCACGGTCTGCGAGCCTGAGCCCACGGCTGCCACAGTCTGCGAGCCTGAGCCCACGCCGGCCACGGTCTGCGAGCCTGAGCCCACGCCGGCCACGGTCAGCGAGCCTGAGCCCACGCCGGCCACGGTCAGCGAGCCTGAGCCCACGCCAGCCACGGTCAGCGAGCCTGAGCCCACGCCGGCCACGGTCAGTGATCCAGCGTTGCCAGTCTCGTCCGCCCGGAGGAGGAGGAGAAAAGGAAAGGCCTCTGCTCTCCAGCCTCCGCCTACCACAGCCAACCAGCCAATGCCTGCAGCCTCGACCGTCCCTGAGCCAGCGCCTGTAGCCTCGACCGTCCCAGAGCCAGCGCCTGTAGCCTCGACCGTCCCAGAGCCAGCGCCTGTAGCCTCGACTGTCCCAGAGCCAGCGCGTGTAGCCTCGACCGTCCCAGAGCCAGCGCCAGTAGCCTCGACCATCCCAGAGCCAGCGCCAGTAGCCTCGACCGTCCCAGAGCCAGCACCTCTTGAGCCTCCCAGTGCTCCGCCTCTTGAGCCTCCCAGGGCTCCGCCTCTCGAGCCACCCGATCCTCCCAGGGCTCCGCCTCTCGAGCCACCTGAGCCTCCCAGGGCTTCGCCTCCCAAGCCTCCTACGGCTCCGCCTCCAGGGCCTCCAGAGCCTTCTAGGGCTCCGCCTCTACAGCATCCTACGGCGCCACCTCCCTCAGCTCTGCCTCCTGAGCCTCCCACGGCTCCGCTCCCTGAGTCTCCAGAGCTTTCCATGGTTCCGCCTCCCTCTGCTCCGCCTCCTGAGTCTCCCTCGGCTCTGCCTCCTGAGCCTCCCGAGCCTTCCTCGGCTCCGCCTCCAGAGCCTCCCTCAGCTCCGCCTCCAGAGCCTCCCTCAGCTCCGTCTCCTGAGCCTCCCACGGCTCCGCCTCCTGAGCCTCCAGAGGGTTCCATGGTTCCGCCTCCCTTGGCTCCGCCTCCTGAGTCTCCCTCGACTCTGCCTCCTGAGCCTCCCGAGCCTTCCTCGGCTCCGCCTCCTAAGCCGTCCTCAGCTCCGCCTCCTGAGCCTCCCACAGCTCCACCTCCTGAGCCTCCTGAGCCTCCCACAGCTCCACCTCCTGAGCCTCCTTCAGCTCCGCCTCCTGAGCCTGCAGAACCTCCCTTAGCTCTGTCTCCAGAGCCTCCCTCAGCTCCGCCTCCTGAGCCTCCCATGACTCCGAATCCAGAGCCTTCTACGGTTCCACCTCCTGAGCCACCCATGGCTCTGTCACCTGGGTCTTCCACGGCTCCGCCCTCCATGGCTCCGCTACCAGAACCTTCCATGGCTCCGCCTACCTCGGCTCATCCCTCGGAGTTCCCCACAGCTGTCCTGTGGCCACCTCCCAGGCCTCCTGAACCTGTCCCTGCCCCTTGGACTGCCTTCTTGCCCCCCGTGCCCCCTTGGACTGCCTTCTTGCCCCCCGTGCCCCCTTGGACTGTCCGTCTGCCCCTTGTGGTCCCTTGGACTGTCCGTCTGCCCCTTGTGGTCCCTTGGTCTGTCTGTCTGCCCGTTGTGCCCCCTTGGTCTGTCTGTCTGCCCCTTGTGCCCCCTTGGACTGTCTGTTTGCCCCTGGTGCCCTCATTTTGTTTTTTGTGGGTTTTTTGTCATTTATTTTTGTTTTAGGATCGTCTGGAATCCGATCCTATGAGGGGGGATTCTGTCATGTTCACTGTTGTGCTTTTATGTTGAAGTTTAGTTTAGTTCCTGTTTCCTGTTTGGTTTTTGTAGTCCTCTGTAGTTTCTTTTTATGATTGGTGTTCCCCTGATCTGAAAATGCACCATGTCACAAAGCTCGAATCATTTCAAATTGGTTTCTTGAACATGACAATGAGTTCACTGTACTAAAATGGCCCCCACAGTCACCAGATCTCAACCCAATAGAGCATCTTTGGGATGTGGTGGAACGGGAGCTTCGTGCCCTGGATGTGCATCCCACAAATCTCCATCAACTGCAAAATGCTATCCTATCAATATGGGCCAACATTTCTAAAGAATGCTTTCAGCACCTTGTTGAATCAATGCCACGTAGAATTAAGGCAGTTCTGAAGGCGAAAGGGGGTCAAACACAGTATTAGTATGGTGTTCCTAATAATCCTTTAGGTGAGTGTATATTTTTGTTTTTTTTGTTTTTTGCATTCCTCTTGCATTGTTTTGAACATGTTGTATGCGCAGCAATAACTCTCTCAATTGGCATTAAGGAAAATGTAGACCCTAAACATAAACTGATTTTAATGTAATTGTTTCATTCATTATGATATTGAATATAACTTTTTCATCTTTTAATTTCTGTAATCATGTCGCCCTTTTATTTATTTATTAAAATCAGATTCAGATAGTGTTTACAGTTCATAGATAAGTGATGTATTTTAAAAGTTGCCAATCACAAACACCTATAAAATACCTGTATTTTTTATTAATTCTGGCAAACAGCCATAGAAGGGAATGTAAATTACGGTATATGTGCTACATTTTAAAATTGCAGCATCAAGTTTTTATTATAAAACTGCATAGCTTTCACAACTCAGTACTCAATACTCACTACTCATGAGTACTTTTAAATGAGCTTCTCTTTTACTCTTACTTAGTTTTTAGGACATTTAGGACATCAGGTACATTTACTCGACAAAAAATTTTGTTTTTAGAATTAACAGTACTTTTACGAGAATATTATTTTTCAGTACTCTTTCCACCCCTGCTTAGAGTTTAGAGAATGTTAAGATAGTTAAACAAAATTAGCCAAAGCAATTGAGAAAAAATGTAATTTATTCTATTGATTTAGTGAACTGGGATATGGTAACAAAATTCTTACTCTTAAGTCTTCGTTTTGTAACACCATGGTATGGAATCTTTATGTGGCATCATTGCAAAAACTGACACATCAAAACACCTCAATCCAAAAAACAAAAAAAAAAAAAAATAGAAAAAATGCTAAACTTTGACAAAAGTGATTATTTAATGTCTTTGATAATGTCTAAAAATAAATACAAATGCAATACTGATACGATTAAAAATACAAAATAAAAATCTGTTTGTTACAACAAGGCAAATGAGTGGACCTCTGCAGCAACTTACTGGTTATAGTTTATATTTCAGGTCAGGAGCGGATCTACCTGTGTCATGTTCACTGTTGTCTTTTGTTTTTGTGCTTTTATGTTGAAGTTTAGTTTAGTTCCTGTTTCCTGTTTGGTTTTTGTAGTCCTCTGTAGTTTCTTTTTATGATTGGTGTTCCCCTGATTATTTCTCCTTCCCTGATTCGAGAAAGGCCCCCAGGTGTCCCTCATTCCCTTGTTTGTTCCTTTCTGTATTTAAACCCTGGTTCTTTGTTCAGTCATTGTCGATCGTTGTTGAATGTGGATGTTTGTATGTAGACTCTTTATTGTTAGTGTTATTGTTACCTTTGCCCTCCGTGGATGTTTCCCCAACCTGTGTTCTGGATGTTTTTTCGTGTTTATGTTTTGTTCTCCCATCGTGGATGTTTTGTTTGTACCAGTCTTTAGTCTTGATCATCTTTTCAATAAAGCTGCACCTAGATCCCCACTCCTCGTCTGCCTTCTCCTGCGTTCGTAACAGAGCGATCGACCATAAATGGATCTAGCAGCTTGCTTCACGGAACTGGCCCAGGCGGATTTGTCAATCCACGAGTACACCTACTACTTCTCCACTGTGGCCGTCCACACCGGTTTCAATGACTCTTCCTTGAAGGCCATCTACCGATTTGGACTACCAAAACGCCTGCATTGGGAATTGCCGGAGACTGGAGACTACACCTGGCAGGAGAATGTGAGTCTCGTCGTGGAGGAACTCGCTGGCAGGGAACCACCTCTCTCGATCCCGGCTCCCGCCCCTGGGCTCTCCACGCCTGCCACGGTCTGCGAGCCTAAGCCCACGCCTGCCACGGTCTGCGAGCCAGAGCCCACGGCTGCCACGGTCTGCGAGCCTGAGCCCACGGCTGCCACAGTCTGCGAGCCTGAGCCCACGGCTGCCACGGTCTGCGAGCCTGAGCCCACGCCGGCCACGGTCAGCGAGCCTGAGCCCACGCCGGCCACGGTCAGCGAGCCTGAGCCCACGCCAGCCACTGTCAGCGAGCCTGAGCCCACGCCGGCCACGGTCAGTGATCCAGCGTTGCCAGTCTCGTCCGCCCGGAGGAGGAGGAGAAAAGGAAAGGCCTCTGTCTCCAGCCTCCGCCTACCACAGCCAACCAGCCAATGCCTGCAGCCTCGACCGTCCCTGAGCCAGCGCCTGTAGCCTCGACCGTCCCAGAGCCAGCGCCTGTAGCCTCGACCGTCCCAGAGCCAGCGCCTGTAGCCTCGACCGTCCCAGAGCCAGCGCCTGTAGCCTCGACCGTCCCAGAGCCAGCGCCAGTAGCCTCGACCATCCCAGAGCCAGCGCCAGTAGCCTCGACCGTCCCAGAGCCAGCACCTCTTGAGCCTCCCAGTGCTCCGCCTCTTGAGCCTCCCAGGGCTCCGCCTCTCGAGCCACCCGATCCTCCCAGGGCTCCGCCTCTCGAGCCACCTGAGCCTCCCAGGGCTTCTCCTCCCAAGCCTCCTACGGCTCCGCCTCCAGGGCCTCCAGAGCCTTCTAGGGCTCCGCCTCTACAGCATCCTACGGCGCCACCTCCCTCGGCTCCGCCTCCAGAGCCTTCCAGGTCTCCGCCTCCCTCAGCTCTGCCTCCTGAGCCTCCCACGGCTCCGCTCCCTGAGTCTCCAGAGCTTTCCATGGTTCCGCCTCCCTCTGCTCCGCCTCCTGAGTCTCCCTCGGCTCTGCCTCCTGAGCCTCCCAAGCCTTCCTCGGCTCCGCCTCCAGAGCCTCCCTCAGCTCCGTCTCCTGAGCCTCCCACGGCTCCATCCTGAGCCTCCAGAGGGTTCCATGGTTCCGCCTCCCTTGGCTCCGCCTCCTGAGTCTCCCTCGACTCTGCCTCCCGAGCCTTCCTCGGCTCCGCCTCCTAAGCCGTCCTCAGCTCCGCCTCCTGAGCCTCCCACAGCTCCACCTCCTGAGCCTCCTGAGCCTCCCACAGCTCCACCTCCTGAGCCTCCAGAGCCTCCTTCAGCTCCGCCTCCTGAGCCTCCAGAACCTCCCTTAGCTCCGTCTCCAGAGCCTCCCTCAGCTCCGCCTCCTGAGCCTCCCATGACTCCGAATCCAGAGCCTTCTACGGTTCCACCTCCTGAGCCACCCATGGCTCTGTCACCTGGGTCTTCCACGGCTCCGCCCTCCATGGCTCCGCTACCAGAACCTTCCATGGCTCCGCCTACCTCGGCTCATCCCTCGGAGTTCCCCACAGCTGTCCTGTGGCCGCCTCCCAGGCCTCCTGAACCTGTCCCTGCCCCTTGGACTGCCTTCTTGCCCCCCGTGCCCCCTTGGACTGCCTTCTTGCCCCCCGTGCCCCCTTGGACTGTCCGTCTGCCCCTTGTGGTCCCTTGGACTGTCCGTCTGCCCCTTGTGGTCCCTTGGTCTGTCTGTCTGCCCGTTGTGCCCCCTTGGTCTGTCTGTCTGCCCCTTGTGCCCCCTTGGACTGTCTGTTTGCCCCTGGTGCCCTCATTTTGTTTTTTGTGGGTTTTTTGTCATTTATTTTTGTTTTAGGATCGTCTGGAATCCGATCCTATGAGGGGGGATTCTGTCATTTTCACTGTTGTGCTTTTATGTTGAAGTTTAGTTTAGTTCCTGTTTCCTGTTTGGTTTTTGTAGTCCTCTGTAGTTTCTTTTTATGATTGGTGTTCCCCTGATTGTTTCTCCTTCCCTGATTCGAGAAAGGCCCCCCAGGTGTCCCTCATTCCCTTGTTTGTTCCTTTCTGTATTTAAACCCTGGTTCTTTGTTCAGTCATTGTCGATCGTTGTTGAATGTGGATGTTTGTATGTAGACTCTTTAATGTTAGTGTTATTGTTACCTTTGCCCTCCGTGGATGTTTCCCCAACCTGTGTTCTGGATGTTTTTTCGTGTTTATGTTTTGTTCTCCCATCGTGGATGTTTTGTTTGTACCAGTCTTTAGTCTTGATCATCTT
Source organism: Xyrauchen texanus (assembly GCF_025860055.1). Classification (NCBI taxonomy): domain Eukaryota; kingdom Metazoa; phylum Chordata; class Actinopteri; order Cypriniformes; family Catostomidae; genus Xyrauchen; species Xyrauchen texanus. The sequence continues at coordinate 49,048,855 of NC_068281.1, read as the reverse complement.
TTCAATAAAGCTGCACCTAGATCCCCACTCCTCGTCTGCCTTCTCCTGCGTTCGTAACAACCTGGATGGCAAACGGTGGCAAATGCCACCCTTAGAAAAGGCTGCCACCCCATCTGTAAGTAAACTGATCTTGGCATTGTGTAGGGGTACATTCATGTCAAACTGCCTCAACTCTCATCGAACGGACAAATGACCACGCAGACTGATCGTGTGATTGGTTAGAGCAGCAGTTTTTTTCCGTGTTCCCACTGCTGATGCAGAGAGTTTGTGGTGGTCGCTGTCTGAACTTCGGAGTTGGCTGTTATTTCAAATAAATGTGTCTGTATTTCCGCTATTCTCATCTCCTCCCTCACATCTTTTATTGCATTAACACCCATCCGTTGATATACAGATTCAATCTTGGTGTATTACAATAAAAAATTACATTTGGGCCAGTTAGATACTGGAGGCAAAAAGTCACCACTAAGCCAATCAGTCATGTTCTTAATTAAAGTGCTGATCTATGTGTTAATCTGATTAACAAAATCCCAAGACTAATAGTGGCAATTGTAGAGATGAAAGTACTGTATTATGTTAAATATTTATTTGAGTGCTTGAATCAGTCATTAAAATAATATTTTACTGTGCAAAATTTCTGCATAAGGTGTGTTTTATGTCAAGTATGTCAAGCTAAGGAGTATTTAGAATTTGATGATTTGTTTAATAGACAATGTCTTGGTGCTCTGGAGATATAATTTTTTTAACTTATTTTTGTTTTATGTGATTTTTTTAATTTTATATACAATTTTTGTTTTTCATGTTCGCAAATCAGTAGTAAAATATTTACGATAGTCCTGGTTACTGCCATAACCTCCATTCCCTGATGGAGGGAACGAGACGTTGTGTTGATGAAGTGATACTAGGGGGTCACTCTTGGGAGCACGAGACACCTCTGATCTTTGATAAAAGGCCAATGGGAACTGGCGAGTGGTATTTGCATGCCACTCCCCTGAACATGTGGGTATAAAGGAGCTGTCGTGCGAACCGCTCATTCAGGTTTTGTGCTGAGGAGCCAAGAGAGAAGCAGCCTTTTCTTCGGGTAGTCCAGCATTGTGGCAGGAGGGACATGACGTCTCGTTCCCTCCATCAGGGAACGGAGGTTACGGAAGTAACCAGGACTTTCCCTATCTGTCACTCACTCGACGTTGTGTCGATGAAGTGACACTAGGGGTCCCTATACAAAATGACACAACTAGCTGAACTGTGTTACGTGAACTGGCGGTGCGAGATGGGCAGACTACTATGCCGACACGTAACCTCCCCCAACGCTGTTATGAGGGTCGAACGGCCTTTCGGGGACAAGTCGACTTATCGCATGGGTTTACCTACGGGGGACCAGCTCATGCGGAGCACCTACCCCAGTACAGGGCTTAGTTAGCACATGTACTGAGCTGCCACCCAGAGTTTCTCCGCAAACTCATGCCAAAGGGCTAGGAGGAAGTCATCCAGGGAGCACATTTTGTGAACACTACTGGGAGTCAACAGCACATGTCTTCAGCTCAGGGGAGGTGAATGGAGCTATGCGCAAGCGATAAACCCGGCCAACTGTCCCGGACTTACCTGTTCATTCCTGCTAAGACATGGGACGAAACTGGATCCACCTGGAGATTGTAGAACCTCGCAAAGGTGATCACCCTGAGATAAGCCGGCGCACTCATCCGGAAGCACCGATCGGGACAAACAAGTGTGCTGGGGAATGGGAGGTCCATGGGAAACTCGGCGGAGGTGGTCCCATTGAGGTCCCCAAATTGCCCCCAGTTCTAGCCGCGATGGCCTCATACCCATAGGTAGAACGACCGAGGCGGGTAGCTGCTGGGGTGGCTTGCTTTCTTATTAAGGTAAGCCGTAACTGCAACATTAGAAAGAAAACGTTCTCATAGTTTACTCACCCTCATGCCTTTTTTTTTTTTAAAGGATTTTGCATATGCCCACCTAAAATAAGTTAGGATACGTATGGCTGTCAGAACAGTGTGGAGGCTTTTGACCCATAACGTTTAATTATACTGAGATGCTGCCGCAGCACCATTGAGTGAATTGTGATTATTATATACAGTCAGGTCCATAAATATTGGGACATCAACACAATTCTAATCTTTTTGGCTCTATACACCACCACAATGGATTTGTGAAACAAAGAAGATGTGCTTTAACTGCAGACTTTCAGCTTTAATTTGAGGGTATTTACATCCAAATCAGGTGAACGGTGTAGGAATTGCAACAGTTTGTATATGTGCCTCCCACTTTTTAAGGGACCAAAAGTAATGGGACAATTGGCTGCTCAGCTGTTCCATGGCCAGGTGTGTGTTATTCCCTCATTATCCCATTTACAAGGAGCAGATAAAAGGTCCAGAGTTCATTTCAAGTGTGCTATTTGCATTTGGAATCCATTGCTGTCAACTCTCAATATGAGATCCAAAGAGCTGTCACTATCAGTGAAGCAAGCCATCAATAGGCTGAAAAATCAAAACAAACCCATCAGAAAGATAGCAAAAACATTAGGTGTGGTCAAATCAACTGTTTGAAACAACTGTGGTGGATGACCGAAGAATTCTTTCCCTGGTGGTCCCTTAAAAAGTGTGAGGCACATATACAAACTGTTGTAATTCCTACACCGTTCACCTGATTTGGATGTAAATACCCTCAAATTAAAGCTGAAATTAAAGCCTGTTTCATTTAAAATCCATTGTGTGGTGTATAGAGCCAAAAAGATTAGAATTGTGTCGATGTCCCAATATTTATGGACCTGACTGTATATATATATATATATATATATATATTTTATACGTGTACAGAGATGCTCTTCACTGAGCAGCGGGAGGCGGGACCGCAACTGAAGGCACGAGTGAAATAAGACAGTTCGAATTAGCTGAGCTACCAATCAGACATGATTGGATATTTTCTAAACCAATCATATCTTCCGTTTCAATAAGGGGCAGAACATTTCTAACATCTACAGTGAGATGCGCCTGCAACGCTGGAGTCACCATAATTATTTTGCACTGTATATTTACCTTGCTGTTACAAGTGAAAATATCAATGCATTTAAATGAAAATCTATGATATTAAACTTTGAGAAAATACTGCACTGCACCCGTGCAAATTCTATGCAAATTTTATTGCTGATGATGAGTTGTTTCTCGATAAAAACACAGTATGCCCACCTCTTCAGTCACTACAACACTGGATATGATACGTGTTGGTGAGAAGCAGAGACAAACTTAAGTCTTTTTTTCTTTAAATATCCTCTTTTACTTTTACTTCCAGATGTGAAAGTGAAACTAAACAGGCACCATATGTGACTTTCAGATAAGTCATTTAAAGATAAATGTGGGGGCCATGGGTAGCTCAGCGAATACAGACGCTGACTACCACACCTGGAGTCGCAAGTTTGAATCCAGGGCTTGCTGAGTTATTCCAGCCAGGTTCCTAAGCAACCAAATTGGCCCAGCTGCTAGGGAGGGTAAAGTCACTTGGGGTAACCTCATCGTGGTCGCCATAATTTGATTCTCGCTCTCGATGGGCATGCGTTATGTCTCCACGGTAATACAGTCAACATGCTACATGACAAGATGCGCGGATTGATGGTCTCAGATGCAGAGGCAACTTTGATTTGTCCTCCACCACCCAGATTGAGGCGAGTCACTAAGCCACCACAAGGACTTTGAGCACATTGGGGAAAATTGTGTAGAACAGGGGAGAAAAAATATAAAAGTGAAAGTGGAGATTAAGAGAAAAAAAAGGACTCACTCACACCTATCATATTGCTTGTGAAGATATGGATTTAACCACTGGAGTCATATGGATTACTTTTATGTTTCCTTTATGTGATTTTTAGAGCTACAAAGGTCTGGTCACCATTTATTTGCATTGTATGGACCTACAAAGCTGAAACAGTCTTCTAAACAGCTTGTGTTCTGCAGAAGAAAGAAAGTGATACACATCTGGGATGGCATTAGGGTCAAATTTTATTTAGATTTATCTAAAAAGCCAGGTAGCAACAAAGAAACAACAGCTTTACAAACTCATCAGCTTCTCATCTGGTCCCTATGTGTCAGACACTCTCTCCTGACTGGAGGTACTGTGGCTGTTTTTATGCCGCTCTCCCTGTGCTCACTGAAATTAGAGACAGGTGTTATACATAATTTAGCTCAGGTGCAAGCGCCCTTATCACTTTCTCCCCCAGACGAGCGCTTGACCACGCCCCTGCTGCCACAATGATGTTCATTGCAGGAAGTGCTTCGCTTTGTACATGGCAGTTTCCAGTGGTTGTGTAAATATGCGCCCACTGAAATAATTCCTTGAAACACCTGGTACAATGCAAATCATCATTGGCTATCAGAAAACAGAGTATGGAGTCAGATTATTACAAGATTGAATAAAAAAAGCACCCCCTTTTTTTTATGAGTTTTCCATCCCACTTCTTATGTACAATGATGATTGTGAGACCCTTAACCCCTTGGGTTCCAAAACTGCTGAATTAGGATGTAACCCACACACACACACACAAGACGAGACAGTCACAATGTTGAGTCAAGCTGGTGTTTATTGAAGCAGGCAAAGGTACAATACGGGAAATCCAGAGGAAGAATGGTCAGGGGAGCGATAAGTCGAAAGCCGGGGAATCAGGATTGGGTAAAGGGGCAAATCCGGGAGAGAGTGGTCAACGAGAGCGGGAGGTCGAAGCCGGGAAACAGGACATAACTAGACGGGACTAGCGGGAGCAAAAGACAGAGGAACTAGGGGATGACTAGTGCTGGCAAAGCGAAGGGGAAAACTAAACAATAACCAACAGGAGTGAGACGAATGTGCTGTGATATATATAGAGGCGAGTGCAGGTGTATACAATGATGGGGTGATTGAGACGAGTGCAGGTGTATACAATAATCTGGCGATGGGAGCGGGCATGTGAGCCCGAGGGAGCAGAGCGAGCGTGTGAGCTCGAGGGAGCAGAACGAGCGTGTAAGCTCGCAGAGTGAGCGTGTGAGCTCGATGGAGGGAAGCGAGCGTGTAAGGTCGCGGAGTGAGCGTGTGAGCTCGATGGAGCAGAACGAGCGTGTGAGCTCGCGGAGTGAGCGTGTGAGCTCGATGGAGGGAAGCGAGCGTGTAAGCTCGCGGAGTGAGCATGTGAGCTCGATGGAGAGGAGCGAGTGTGTAAGCTCGCGGAGTGAACGTGTGAGCTCGATGGCGCCGAGCGTGTGTGCTCGAGGAGCGTGCATCTGTGCCCGACGAAGCGGGGAGGGCGTGTGAGCTCGACGAAGCGAGGTTCGTGACATAGGATTGATTTACTTTCAAATAACTCTCCTCCTGTCACGCATGGAGTTCATTTTCTCCTCCTCCATCACACCTAATGCCACCATATACCTGAAACATCTAATTGAGGAGCTTTACCTCCAAATACACCTAAAACCTAACATCACTAATCATTATCCAAGAGCCATTCAGAATATTGGTCCATTGAAACAATTTTAGGCAATGCGATTTGAGGCAAGACAGTTTCTTTAAGCAGCTGAGCCACATAGTGTGTCATTTTAGGAATCAACTGATGTTGTTCTACCGTTCATTGACAGGAAGAGTTTTCCACAAAACTACAGAGTTTGGATCACAGCAAGGCTCATTTATAGCCAGTATAGAGTGAGAATTTGAAAAGTATTTTGAAGGGTGTTGTGTCCTGTAGAGGGCGCTCCTGAGGAGAAGAGAGAAGAGAGGAAAAAGAGGAGAATGAGAGAACAGAGACGGGTAGTGAGTGAGGGTATGAGTTTGTGTTGTTAGAGAAAATAAAGAAGAAATAAAAACGTACTTCTGCCTTGTCCTGCTTATTTAAGAATATAGTTCTCCACCCAACTTCTGGCAACATTCAATACAACAAAGGGCTACCCCTTTTGCTTGGATACCTGATTGGGTAGTAGTTAATGTGACAAAGGACAACTCAACACAACTCATCTTTATTTACAGTACATAGCCTTTTTCAACTTTTGCATTATCCAAAGTGCTTCACAATTTTTGTGGAACAACAATAAAAAGAAAGGAAACAACATAACATAAGAGACATACCTTTACAACACACTTGAAACTTTTTTTACTCACTTCAATATTAATTCATTACTCAGACTTAAAAGCTAATTCAAAAAGATAAAACTTCAACTTTTATTTAAAAATCTCAGTTGAAGGGGAGGATGTGAACACGGAGATCATTCCTTGGGGACAACCACAGAAAAGGCTCGATCACATTTACATTTCTGTCTAGATCAACTGCTAACAGCATTTGGTTGCATGATCTCAGTAGCCTAGAGGGATTGTAGGGCCTAAGAAGGTCATTGATGTACTGTGGAGACTGGCCATGTAGTGCTTTGAAAACAAACAATAAAAGTTTAAAGTCGACACTGCACTTAACTGGCAACCAGTGAAGGGAAGACAAGATGGGAGTAATATGTTTCCTTTTCCTGTAGCCAGTCAGTAACCTGGCTGCCGCAATCTGCACAAGTTTTAGAAAGAATAACGGCTTATGATCAATTCCCGAGTAGAGGGAATTAGATTAGTCATGTCGGGATGAAATAAAACCATGAATTATCACCTCCAGGTCTTTATTCCAAGACAAGTCTTTCTTTTAAAATAACTCTAAGATGACAGTAACTGCTTTTAACTATAGAATTGATCTGCTTATTTAATGTAAGAGCTGAATCTAGTCTTACACCAAGATTGCTCACATTGTCCTTTACACTAATCGCTAGTGGTGCAAGTGTTTGGACTAATGCCTTTTTAGATTTAGATGGGCCAATAATAATAACTTCTGATTTATGTCATTTAACAGAAGAAAGCTTTTAGATAGCCAACTCATAATATCCTTGAAATAATTAATGAATGACATTAGCTATTGACTGTCTCCTGTTTTTATTGCTACGTGTTGCTGAATCATGATGACTAAATGCAGCCGGTGCCAGCCAAACATCACTTCAGTCTATTGTGATGGACTTCAGAGGATGAACTGATGCCAACTCCAACCATAAGACATGGGTTACTTCATATGCCATTCTCTGAACCTTGGATTTAGGATGGACCACACCGAACCTCACCGGCAAAATTACTGGCCAGGTTGAACTGCGTTTCACATCCCTGATCTCTGCCTGCATCACCTTGGTCTATTGATATATTACGATCTTGAAATGGAATGCATAGACTAACAATTGCCAACAAAACCTTCATCAGCCAATTAACAAGGACAATTGCATCTATGTGAACTTCTGCAGTTAATCCAGGATGGACTTCAAAGACATTGGTCATTAATCTTACAGTTCAAACAAAATCGATGTTTAAACACTGACCCTTAACACTTACTTAAATTTACATTTACATTTACATTTATGCATTTGGCAGACGCTTTTATCCAAAGCGACTTACAGTGCACTTATTACAGGGACAATCCCCTGGAGAAAAATTTTGTAAAACTAAGTAAAACTTACTTAGTTTAATAATGTTAAACCATGACTTTAACTATAAATAAGTAATATTTACATTATATTCATGATGTTAGCCAGAGGGGGACTGGCCCCCACAGTGAGTCTGGTTTCTCCCAAGGTTATTTTTCTCCATTAATCAACATCTTATGGAGTTTTGTGTTCCTTGCCACAGTCACCTTCAGCTTGCTCACTGGGGTTATTAATACAATTATTATTTAAATACTTAGTTTTAAACATGATTAACAATCGTATTTTATCTAATTACACAATGATGATTCATCGACATTATAGACATTACAGTTTCATCGTCTGTTAATGCTGATCTTCTGTAAAGCTGCTTTGAATGATGTTTGTTGTGAAAGGTGCTATACAAATAAAATGTACTTGATTTGAATAGTGGGAAGTAAAGCAGTGTGTTGTCGGCATACAATGATAAGAAATTCCATGTTGGTGGCAGATAGATCATAGAGGGTACAAATATAATGAGAATTATATGGGGCCCAGCACAGAGCCTACAGAAAGACCATTATTTTAAAGGAGCTGAAGATTATGTTGAATTTCCAATTTTATCAGAAAAGTTTCTATCTGCTAAATTAGACAATTTTAGCACAGTCCCCTGAATGACAACATCATACTTCAACCGATCCAAGAGGATAGCATGGTCAATATCGTCGAAGGCAGCGCTATGGTCTAACATAATTAAAATAGCAGAGAGACCTGAGTCGACAGCTAATGGCTTGATAAAAGTGAAACTTACTATATGATTTTCAGCCCTTGCATGCTGAGAAATCATTTTATGTAGAGGATGACCATACTACATATTTTGAAATCTGTCAGTTTGGGGATTTCACATGAAGCAGGGTTTTAACCATAATGGTATTCAAAGCACTTTACTCTGCATCTCATTCACCCATTCACACACACATTCACACACCAATGACGGCAGAGCTGCCATGCAAGGCTTTAGCCTGCCATTGGGAGCAACTTGGGGTGCAGTGTCTTTCCCAAGGACACTTCGGCATGCGTAGTCGTGTGGGCCAGGAATCAAACCACCAACCCTGCGATTAGTGGACAACCCGCTCTACCACTTGAGCCACAGCTGCCCCATTAATCATTATATACTTACTGTAAATGTACATACACAGGCATACTGTACACAATTGACCATATGTTAATGTAACACACGTTAAAAGTTTGGGTATGGAAGAAGATGGGGAGCAGTGGTATGCTTCATTAGGCTTTTATTTAGCTCTGTTCCCTCCATTCTTAACATCTTGGCTCACCGAGAAATCTCTCTGGCTATAAAATCAATTTAGAAAAAAGTGAGATGTTTCCTCTTAATCAGGCAGCCACTTCAATCCCTGCATCACATTTCCCATTTAGAACTGTCAATAAGGGTTTCAAATATATTGGGGTAGAGATCACTCCTTCTTTTTTGTCCCTCTTCACTAAGAATTTTAACATCTAGTTTGAAAAATGTAAAAAAGACATTTTAGATGGATGAATCTCCCGCTGTCCTTAGCAGGCCGAATTAATCTTATTAAAATGGTTATGTTACCAAAATGTCTTTACCTCTTTCAAAATATCCCCATCCTGATTAAAAAATAATTCTTTAGTTCATTGAAGAGGAGTGTATCTTCGTTTATTTGGAACGGAAAACCACCCAGAATCAAAAGAAGCACCCTCCAAAGACCTAAAAAGCTTGCTGGCCTAGCCTAATTTTTTTCACTATTATTGGGCATGTAATATAAAGACAATGTTACACTGGATTGGAAGAAGTTGTCCTTCCAATCCAGTGTAACATTGGAGTTTTCCTCTAGCTCATTTGATCTAGGCTCCATACTGTTATGAATGTAGATGAAGGCAGACGTGGAGTGAGGATCTATTTGCAGGTTTATTGAAGAAACGTGAAAACAGACAAAACAGGAACAAAGGAAATACCCGCGATGGGGAAAATAAAACAAAAACACGGAAAACATTCAAAGGTATAACAAGCAGGATAAACATACAACGAGCACGGAAAACAGGCGTCCACAAACATCAACAATCGACAGGGGAATGAAGAAACAGCAGGGTTTAAATACACAGGAGACATGATGATGACAAAACAAGACACAGGTGAGAACAATGATGCAATGATGGCAGTGATGAGATCAGGGAATTGTGGGAAGTGTAGTTTTTTGACAGACAAGTGAAACACGGGGCAGACAACAAGGAAAACGTGACATGGAATGTGAGGGCAAGAAGGCGGTCCAAGGGGGCACAGGGAGCAGACAGGCAGTCCAAGGAGACACAGGGGGCAGACAGGCAGTCCAAGGTGGCCACAAGAGGACTGGATCAGGTGGCCTGGGAGCTGGCCACAGAGCAAAGACAGGTTCAGGAGGCCTGAGAGGCGGCCTCAGGTTCGCAGCCATGGGGAACTCCAAGGGTGGAGCCGAGGTAGGCGAAGCCGTGGACTGCTCAGGAGACCACGTCGTAGAAGGCTCCGGAAGCGGAGCTGAGGGAGGCGATGACTTGGAAGGCTCAGAAGGCGGAGTTGAGGGAGCCACTGGAGGCGGAGCCGAGGGAGGCTCAGGAGGTGGAGCTGAGGGAGGTTCTGGAGGCTCAGGAGGCGGAGCTGAGGGAGGCCCTGGAGGCGGAGCCGTGGGAGGCGGAACCATGGAAAGCCCTGGGGGCTCAGGAGGCAGAGCCGTGGAAGGCTCATGAGACAGAGCCGAGGGAGGCTCTGGAGGCTGAGCCGAGGAAGGCTCAGGAGACGGCGCCATAGGAGGCTCAGGGGGCAGAGCCATGGGAGGCTCAGGAGGCAGAGCAGAGGGAGGCTCGGGAGGCGGAGACCTGGAAGGCTCTGGAGGCGGAGCCGAGGAAGGCGGTGCCATAGGAGGCTTTAGAAGCGGAGCCCTGGAAGGCTCAGGGGGCAGAGCCATGGGAGGCTCAGGAGGCAGAGCAGAGGGAGGCTCGGGAGGCGGAGACCTGGAAGGTTCTGGAGGCGGAGCCGAGGGAGTTGGAGCCGTAGGAGTCTCTGGAGGCGGAGCCAAGGGAGATGGTGCCGTAGGAGGCTCTAGAAGCGAAGACCTGGAAGGCTCTGGAGGCGGAGCTGAGGGAGATGGCGCCGTAGGAGGCTCTAGAAGTGAAGACCTGGAAGGCTCTGGAGGCAGAGCCGAGGGAGGTGGCACTGTAGGAGGCTCTAAAAGCGAAGACCTGGAAGGCTCTGGAGGTGGAGCCGTAGGAGGATCGAGAGGCAGAGCCCTGGGAGGCTCGAGAGACTTGAGAGGCGGAGCCCTGGAAGACTCGGGAGGCGGAGCCCTGGGAGGCTCGAGAGGAGGAGCCCTGGGAGGCTCGAGAGGCTCGAGAGGCGGAGCCCTGGGTGGCTCGAGAGACTTGAAAGGCGGAGCCCTGGGAGGCTCGAGAGGCGGAGCCCTGGGAGGCTCGAGAGACTTGAGAGGCGGAGCCCTGGGAGGCTCGAGAGGATCAAGAGGCGGAGCCCTGGGAGGCTCGGGAGGTGGAGCCCTGGAAGGCTCGGGAGGCGGAGCCCTGGAAGGCTCGAGAGGAGGAGCCCTGGGAGGCTCGAAAGGCTCGACAGGCGGAGCCCTGGGAGGCTCGAGAGGCGGAACCCTGGGAGGCTCGAGAGACTTGAGAGGCGGAGCCCTGGGAGGCTCGAGAGGCTCAAGAGGCGGAGCCCTGGGAGGCTCGAGAGGCTCGAGAGGTGGAGCCCTGGAAGGCTCGAGAAGCTCGAGAGGCGGAGCCTGGGTGGCTCGAGAGGCTTAAGAGGGGTGGCTCGAGAGGCTCAAGAGGTGGAGCCCTGTGAGGCTCGAGAGGCGGAGCCCTGGGTGGCTCGAGAGACTTGAAAGGCGGAGCCCTGGGAGGCTCGAGAGGCTCGAGAGGCGGAGCCCTGGGAGGCTCGAGAGGTGGAACCCTGGGTGGCTCGAGAGACTTGAAAGGCGGAGCCCTGGAAGGCTCGAGAGACTTGAGAGGTGAAGCCCTGGGAGGCTCAAGAGGCGGAGCCCTGGGAGGCTCGAGAGACTTGAGAGGCGGAGCCCTGGATGGCTCGGGAGGCGGAACCCTAGAAGGCTCATGATGCAATGATGGCAGTGATGAGATCAGGAAATTGTGGGAAGTGTAGTTTTTTACAGACAAGTGAAACACGGGGCAGACAACAAGGAAAGCGTGACATGGAATGTGATCAGTGACGAGTGAAACAGAAAACACGGGGCAGACAACAAGGGAATCGTGACACATACTATGTGCCCCATCTCCTCCCCCTCGAAGCCAACTCTGCGCTAACCCAGTGGTCTTTCACATTATTAGAATTTGGTCTCAATTTAGAAGACATTTTATGTTGCAGACAACGTCTGTGCACTCTCCCATAAAGAATAATTATAACTTCCCTCCTTCTCTCTCAGATTCTACCTTTGGAACTTGGTCCTCAAAGGGCATTAAGTCTATTTCCAATCTTTATGTGGATGGCAAGTTCGGATAATTTCCCAACTCTCTCAATTATTCGATATAGAAGTCTCACTTCTTTAGATTTCTCCACATTAAACACTTTGTCCAGAAAAGTATAACCCTCTTTCCAGATTTTTCAGTGAGCAACACGGTTGACCATATCTTTCGTTATCCCCTTCACATAAAGGTCTAATTTCGATTCTTTACAACAGCATATGCAATATCTCCCCGCACTCTTTGCAAGGTGTCAGGAGACTTTGGGAGAACGATCTCGGTGAGGAATTTACAGATGATCAATGGAAGGTTGTACTTGACTTAGTACATACATCTTCTCCTTGTGCCAGACACAGCGTGATACAACTCAAAATAGTTCTAAGAGCACACTTGACCAAGGCGAGGCTGGTGAAAATCTTCCCTAATGTGGACCCTTCGTGCCCTCGCTCTAAAGGTCGACCAGCAGACTATATACACATGTTCTGGTCCTGCCCCAAACTTAGCACTTTCTGGGCCAAGATCTTTGGCACCTACACTAAGATGCTTCAAAGAAACATCACCCCCAACCCTGTAAGTGCACTATTTGGATTTACCCTTGAAAATCGCCCCCTTATAGCATTCACTTCCCTGATTGCCAGGCGTCTCATCCTGCTCTCCTGGAAGGAATGAGCACCCCCCAGCTTCAGAAGGTGGATTAGAGATGTTATGCATTTCCTGAAGCTTGAGAAGATCAGATACACCCTTAAAGGCTCCTTGCAAACATTCAGGAAGGTCTGAGTCCCCTTTTTAGAGTACTATGAGAACTTGCAAACACCATTAAATATGGATGACTAAGGTGTTAATATCAGAGTGAAGCAGAGTGTCTGCCCCGTGTTTCTCTTGTCACCTGTCAAACTGGGTAAACAAGGTGAACCATCAACTTCCAGACATCCACATACAACGATCGACAGAGACCGAACAAACAACCGGGCTTAGGTACAGAGGGATAGTGAAGATCAAACGACAAACAGGTGAGAACAATGATTGAATGCTGGCAGTGATGAGGGCCGGGAATTGTGGGAATTGTAGTTTATGTCAGGTGACGAGAAACACAGGGCAGACAACAGGGGATCATGACATTTCCATTGCTCCAATACTATTCCATCACAAGCATAGTCTAACATTTACAAGAAAGATGGAATTTGTCAAATAGGCCTATAAAAAGTAAGCTTGATCACAAATACAGAAAATTACAGATGTTGAGAATGAACGTGAGTGCGAGAGGTAATGTGTTTCCACAAGCAAATAATCATTGTGGAAATAAAGACTTGTAGCATGAAAAATTACAAACTTCACCTTTCACATTGGAGAAAACAAAGAAGGTTATATATATAGATCAGTGGTTATAATACATCTTTCTCCTCTTTTAGATTAGTAACCTATTGGCCACGCACATTATTTTAAATTCATAAAGGCTGATAATACATTACGCTTGCAAATTCCCTATGGATGATGGACAAACATGACATAGATTTCTATAATCGTATCCAACTGTATTTGCTGATTTGGATTAAAACGTCCCATAAATACTTACCAGTATAAATTGTTCAATCTTTCTATTTTATTTGATTTATAAATAAAATTGGAGTGATGTGAATCTTAACTAAAGATGTTTACAGATGTTTAAAGTAAATTTATTAAAAGTAAAATAGTAATTCTAATAACGTTGTAAAGAAAATGCATGATAAATTTAAAGAAAAATAACGAGAAAATGCAATCATTTATTTAAAAAAAATTTGTAAGCTATTTATTTAATTCAGAGATTAATGCTTTCATATTGCTGATGTGTTACAATTTCTCGAAGTATTTTCTGCTTATTTACTTATTAAAACATTTGATATAAAATGAAAAGAAGAAAAAACATTGAAAGTGCTTGAGTAGAGTGATAACTGGGCACAAATGTTGCTACACTGGGGCAAACGCGGAGCAAGTTTCTTTCCAAGTAGGTTGTGAGAGAGAAGAACAATATTTCATCCTGTCGTAATAGCAGTCACACTATATGGCTACGATGCTAAATTTCAGACACTGCCAGAACTTCGTCGGAGGCTGAAGATCATCTCAAAGGTTATTAATCGGCCGTCTGTGAACATGTCACACTGAACATTGTAAGATTGCCGATTTTGCTATGCGACTAGAACTTTTAGGATTCCCGAAATTTGTCTCAGACAGCAGAATCGTGGCCAAAATCGTACAGTGTGCACCCGCCTTTATTGTAGACTCTACAATAGACTCTACAATTTGCTCAGAATTGTGCCAAAAACAAAAATCATCCAGTGAGGGGCAGTTCAGTGGACGAAAATGCCTTGTTGATGAGAGAGGTCAATAGGGAATGGCCAGACTAGTTTGAACCGATAAAGTCCTGCTTATCAGGCAAACATTACAGAAAAGTATTTATTTGCTTCAATTGACAGTCATGTTCTGATGAAGACAGTAGCCATAACACAGCAGTGATTTCGTAGAAATATCGGACCCTGGCAAATGTGGTAAATACTTTTATCTACATGCATCTACAAATAAACTTATTTAAAATAAAACAATTTATTTTAAACAAATTAAATTAAAATCTACACATAATACATGGATTGTTTAAGCCCAAAACGTGTTCTGTTGCTTACACACTCATATAAGTGAAGTCTTAATCAAAAGTTAAATGTTAACCAACTATGTTTCCTTGTTCTTACAGTCATTGGTCGTGTGCCTGACATTTCCAAAGAGGTTGTTTCAGCCGTCTCCACTGTTGAGATGAAGTTGTGTGGTGTACTGCCACCCAAGGTATTTGCACCAATGCTTCGTCACCTGACAACCTCACCATGTCTACAAGTGCTGCTGTCATTATTGATGAGTCTCTTACCTTGTCAAGTGGAACTTCTGGCATCTCCAGTGGCAATACCCACAGCTTGTCGATTGGTCCCACAATCAGTGCGAGTGGACACAGGCATTTCTCTGCTTATAACACCTCTGGGGTGTCCCATAGTCTCACCCAAACCAATGCATCCAGCACATCCTACAGGTCATTTTTTTTAAAACATTTTTATCTCTTTTCATACAGTATTTTCATGGTCTGGGTTTAATATCAATGGGCCTTATTTACAGTACAATTTTGTACTAGGCTAGAGTTACTTGACAGTAGACGATTGTGCTCCTATTTACACACTTAAATAATGCACTGTCCATTTGAGAACATTCAAGTTATTATTACATCAAGGAAGTTAGTTGTCCTGTGGTAATGCAGTTGTCTGGGTTAACATCAAATATTTATACATTAACCATGTCCTTTATAAAATATTTATATTTACCGGTAATTTTTTAATACATGCCTTGGCCTATTTGAGGAAGATTACCTCTCTGATGATGACACTGATCTCCAGGAAGCCATTTCAAGGTCATTAGAGTCAGCACAAGTGAGAGGTCAGTAGAAGATCTTATAAAAAAAATATATATATTTTAATGGTAATGCAGGATAGCAATAACGTATGTTGTCTAGAAGCAAGATGAGTCAGCAGGCTGCCACATAAATAGTTTAGAAATTTATATTTCCTTGCCACTGTCTCTTTATTAAAACATGCTTGATTTTTTGCTGGGAAAGAGAAGACTTTAGTTTAGCCAACGATGTGCTTTGGTTAAGTCACATGACATTCAGTACTTTTCTGTGGCGCGATTTCTGACAACCTGTGGTCTTTAATTTGAAGTTGCTGAAAGCTGACTAAAAGGTCAGTAAGAAAGAAAGACCAGCCGATTTCATCTCAGCAAAAAAAAAATGTAAACATCATATCAGGTAAGCTATGATAACATATTCATCACTCAAAAAATCTTTTTGAAAATAGTTTTTGGTAAATCAATCAAACCAAGCGGCAACACTGTGCAGAAGTGGAATGACATTACTGCAATAGTTTAGCTAGCTAGCGGGAATCTGTTAAGCTGTTCAAACAATAACAGCATTAATTCTAGTGATATAATGTTGGTTAGTTTGTTAAGGACCGTCTGGCATTTGTATAATGGATACATTGAATTTAAACTGCACTTTTCCTTCTGATTAGATATAAATATTGGTAGAACAGATGTCACATTATTTAGCACGAGCATGACACACACACACACACACACACACGTAGTGTTTCCATGTTTTATGGGGACTTTCCATAGACATAATGGTTTTTATACTGTACAAACTTTATATTCTATCCCCTAAACCAAACCCTACCCCTAAACCTCAAAGAAAACTTTCTGCATTTTTACATTTTCAAAAAACATAATTCAGTATGATTTATAAGCTGTTTTCCTCATGGGGACCGACAAAATGTCCCCACAAGGTCAAAAATTTCAGGTTTTACTATCCTTATGGGGACATTTGGTCCCCACAAAGTGATAAATACACGCTCACACACACACACACACACACACACACACACACAAATGCATAATGTTGAATTTTCATGAACTGTAATGTTTTTGGATTTATGGTTCCCAGATATTCAATGTTTTATGATACATGATGAAAAGTATATTTGTTTTTAACAGTATAAGTTTGAATTTAAATAATGGATTGTTCAGCAAAAAAAAAAAGAGTAGTGTTAAAGCTTATAATGCACCAATTGAGTAAACACAAATTACATTTCTGAGGAAAAATTGTAAGTACACTTACACCTATTCCAAGTTATTTCCACTAATGTATGTTGTTGCCGTATGGCAACATATCATAAAGCACTTTAAAATAATATTTCTTTTTCAAAAAAGTTTTTTTTTACAGCATTTCAAGCCATTCTAAGAAAAGAAAAATATTCAAATACTTTTTTTCTATGTATCTATCATAATGCGGTAGAGGGTTAAAAAAAATAAACCTCACACCGATAGGTGGCATTGTGACATGAACTTTATTTTCGATGTACCCATTTGAAATGTGATGTTTTAATTTCATTAGAAATAACAGCGATGAAAGACAATGCATACTTCAATGCTGGCCAGATCATGGCCGTGTCAATTGCCCATGGGGGACGGAGTGCATGTTTCCTGTCTGAACTCCTGTATGAATGTCTTCAAAAGGGCCCAGACAATGTAAAGATCAAAACATATTACAGATGAAGAAACAAGGTCACAGGTGCAGTCAGTAGGCATATTTTCCTTTAATTGTATTGGATTTAGATATAAATTATTAATTTAGCATGCACTCATTAACATTCAAGTTAAACAGTAAAGCTAACAGTTGTATCTTCATTCTAAATAATGTTATTTTAATATTTTTAGATTTTACAGGCCGAGACTGAATCACAACTACAAGATGCAGTTGCACAGGCAGCCAGCTTGATCAGTCTTGCTGGTCACAATGTTTGCATAAATGTATATAGTATAAGAAAATGTTAATGATTGACATCCACTTCCATGTTATAGTGCACCAGTACAAGTGAAAGTATAATTAATTTGATCTAGAATTCATTGTGGGAACTCACTTAAATAAACATGAAAAAAATGTCTTTTTGCACCACAGGTTTCAAATCACATGAACTACACACTTGTTTCCTTTTTATTAGGTGCAGAGATGGCTTAACGTCTCTGGGTGTCCTAGATGCTCCCAGAGATACCCTCTTCAGCTGAAGTGCCTTTTTGTGAAGGCTGAAAAGGCCTTAACAGCAAATTATATCGAGAATCTCTTTCAGATAATTCATTCCGAAAGAGGGAGTAATGCATTCTAAGATGATTGCCGGACCCTGGGTTTCTGGCAAGACTATCTTCAGGATGCTGAATGTAAGTTTGGCATTTCACAGTGTTTCAATGCAAGACATTATTTGCTAAATTGTTTTTGGCTTCATAGTGGTACATCACATTGGTAAAAAAATATATTACAATGTGTGTTTGGTAAATACATTAAAATAACATTTAAAGTTGAGATGCATTCATTTTGGCCACAAGGTTTAATTTTTATGGCTGTTGTGCTCAAATTATAGCCTGCACTGGATTTCAGTGGTCAATACTTGCGGAAATATTATTTGCATACCAGTTCATGCAGTACACACTGCTTTCAAATCTGACATGGATTTTGCCATACGCAATTCACAAGGATTTGGAAGAGTGTGAGAGGTAATATTATCGAGGGCTTGTACAGCTTGAGTTATGTTAATTTTTTTAGGCTGTTGATGTTATTTAATTTTGTTATTCCCTTATACCAAAATGCAGTATTTTTTGTAACAAACACATGAAGAAATCAAGAAATCATGAAGTTCTTTGTTACATTTGAAGATATATTTCAAGCCATGGTTTTACGTTCCAGTCCACCAACCTGAATGGAATGTTGCCCAGTTCCATTACTATGGCAGAAATTTCCTTTTCTATTGGATGTGGTATGGCTTTCCAACAAATAAATTGTTCGATGTTCCTACTTTGTATGTACTGGCTTATTGTCCTTTTAGTGTTTGTAGAGGTGGGATATGTGCATCGCAGAATTTAAATGTCACATTTTTCTATTTTTATATCAGATACTGTAGTTGAAAAACTGTACAAAAAATGAATTTGTATAATAACTTAAAACAAATATACAAAAACAATGTGAAAATAATAAAAAATTTGCAATAATATAATATACAATATTTACATGGTGATACACTTTTGGTTCATCATGAAAGAAAAGTGTATTTTTAGCATTTATGCATCTTCTGACCTAGGGATTCCTCTTGTTCATTGTTGTATTTTAAAAGGCTCAACTGAAAGCAGCTGCCCCCACGACCCGACTTCGGATAAGCGGTTGAAGATGGATGGATGGACAACTGAAAAAGATTAAACTAGTCTTTTCAAATTGAGTCTTTAACAAAAATAACAGCATTGGATTTTGTGTTTTTCTCAAAATTATTTACTATCGTTTGTCTGACACCACAATAACTTCAATATGATGAACATCAACAAAATTACTTAGCAGACTAAGTATTTATTTGAAGCAGGTTACATGCTGTGAAAAAAAGTTATATTCCATGATTACCTTCATCAATCAAGGGATTAACTGGCCTTAACTCAGGAGGACACTGGTGGTGATCATGAGGTGGTACATGCACTTGATTGAGTGGACTTTGATGTTCAGGAAGTTGGAGCATTCCAACAGTCCACATTTGCAGTGGGGATTTACTTTCCATTGTCCTTAAACTATGGTGGTTCCACTGGCTTACAAACTCATCCACAGATCTGTTTATACTTGGAAGGTAATCATGGTGAAAAGCCCTAATGTGAAGTGGCTTGTTGCTATCTAAAATTTCCATGTAAACGAAAAGGTCTTTAAAGTAAGCTGACAGCACCCTGTTTAGTTCTGCCCACAATCTTTCAATTCGTTGATTATAAACACTATGTCCAACCATAATGCTTCCTCTGTTTGCCCCTTGATTCTCAATCATAAACCTTGCAATATCAATATTCTCACTACCAGCATCACCATGATGTGGGAGTCCAAATAGATCAGATCAGCAGAGAACAGCACCCTGGAAAAGTTGCATGGCAGTTGATGCTCTGTTGTCTGTGCAACATTGACACAAATCCCCATGGGTTTAACTTGTGGTTTGTGTCAATATGCCTGGAATAAGAAGAATTATTATAAAACACATTGGATGTACATCAAAGTTTTATTTATTTGGCTTTGTTGTCTTACTTTTTCTATCAAATAGCAATTTTTACTTAGTGATAAAAATGTTACAACCCCAGAGATTGTTGAGAGAAGTGGTTCTCAAAATTAAGGAAAAAAATATAAAACAATGCAAATATGAAGAAAGAGGAAAAAAATTACAAATTCACCTCAATATTATTAGATGTTCTTTCATCGTATTTATATTTCATAATATTTTTAAATTATGCATACTCACATTTTCATGTTGATTTTACAAATATTCATGTTTTATATTGGCATTATTTATTTAGCATAGTTTTGGTCCTCCTAAATCCTTTCATCAATCGTCCTTCATTGACCAGCTAGGGAGTAAGAACTGTATTATTAGTATTATTAAAAAAATTTCTTTTACAAAAAGGCATACCACAGCTGATTTGGGACAGAAACATTGTAGACCCTCCATTGAATAGCCCTTCGTCCTCTTAATGCTCTTCCCACTGGATCAAATATTCTTAAACGCTCTCGCACTTGCCATCGCTGAACTGATCCCTCTTCCTCTGAAACTACTTTGTTGAAGAACCTCAGCAATAAGACTATCAAGATCATCATTTGAAATGTTGGTGAAACTCCCATAGTCCACTAAACCAAGTTATCTCCTGTGGTTGTACAGTGTTCGAATGTTTACAGACACCATTCAAGATAAGGCCATCCAGCTAAATCCTAAGTCCCACATGTGAATCAGCAGAGCAGCTGGTATGCTGTACCTTAAAGTAGAAAAAACAAAATAACACAAATGTGTTAATTCACATATATAGTGTTAATGAATTTTCCTAATATCTTGTATTAATCATTTTGTTTGCAACATGCAAAGAGGTCAGGTACAGTATTATTGCATCATCCTCCATCAACATTCACTTCCACTATCATCACTTACCCCAACCTTCCTCTCTGTGATGCAGAGTGTGCACCCATACCATGCACTTGTATATCAGCTTCTACCTGGAGTGCTATTTCAGCCAACATCTCTCTAAGAGATTCGTAAATTCCTTCGACAATGATCCATAATTTTCTTTCAGCAACATTTTGTTGAACATGATTACTCATGAGCACTAAGAATGTTGCAATAATGGAAATATGATCCTCAAGATGGCGGGATGTAGACTCCAAATTCTTTGTGTTGTTTGGAGTATGACCAGCTGTTGCTAAAAAGTTTTCTAGTTCAACAAAGTATTGGAAATTTTCTGGGACTGCCATTTTTTTGTCATGGAATTCTGATGGCTATTGCTCTGATAACAAGGATATAACTATACATTATTCATTAAGTACTGTCAAATTTGCAGTTTCATTCCATATATTCAGAGTTCCCCTTCTGTCACTTTACTCGACATTGTGTTGAATGAAGTGACACAAGGAGTCTTCCTTGGGAGCCTCGCATACCTCTGAACTTGAGAAAAGGACAATGAGAAATTGGCATCAGAATTTGCATGTCCCGCCCCCGGACATACGGGTATAAAGGGAAAAGGGCATTTGTCTGTCAGTCAGATTTTTTCTTCAGAGCCGAGCAGTTGTGCAGCAGCAAGCTGAAGTTCACCACTGTTCCACTCACCTCTGTTGGCAAGAACCACTGCGGTTGGATCCTATGGTGCATTTCCAGCGGCGTTCTCCCTCTCTGCACGCTGTGCAGTCCATGACCTTGGGTGCTTCGACAGTGCTTTCTCATTCACTTTCTCTTTCGACAGTGTTATCCCTCCTAAAAGAGTTTGATTTCGCTAAAAAAGTTTGTTTTCACTCATAAAAGAGCAGTACACAAGCAAGTGTTAAACGTCCTATTCAGCACACGTCTTTTTAAAGATGCCCCTACGCCTCTGTGTAGTTCCTGGATGTGGTGGATATCTCTCCAAGACGGACGGCCAAAGACGCTGCCTCATGTGCCTGGGCAGCGATCACACTGAGGCGGCGTTTGTGGATGCGGTCGCGGTTCTCCTTCCTTAAGGTGAACAACACTTCAGCTCCCCCAAGTCACTCCTTCTTGCCACGGGATTGAGGACGACCCGGCTGGCGATGAAGGCGAATTGGGATGATGACGGGCTTGGTTTTGCCGGGTAAATCCCCACGAACCACCCGCCCCCGACATGCTCGCTTGCTTCCGTTCAAGCTCGGGATGAGTGTGGCTCGCCTCGCAGCCTGCCGGCATTCTCCCTTGAGCCCCCAGAATTGGATGAGGACATCACCGCTGCATCGGGGAGCGTCCAGGCGTCTGACGCAGAGGACTCGACTAGGCTGCCGCCTTTGGGCCAGCCCGCCCAGTCTCAAGTCTTTTTGTGCATGATGCTATAAGCTTGGCACACCAATTTTTGGGCAGTTTCTCCCATTCTTCTTTGCAGGACCTCTCAAGCTCCATCGGGTTGGATGGGGAGCATCGGTGCACAGCCATTTTCAGATCTCTCCAGAGATGTTCAATCGGGTTCAAGTCTGGGCTCTGGCTGGGCCACTCAAGGACATTCACAGAGTTGTCCCGTAGCCACTCCTTTGTTATCTTGGCTGTGTGCTTAGGGTCGATGTCCTGTTGGAAGATGAACCTTTGCCCCAGGCTGAGGTCCAGAGCGCTCTGGAGCAGGTTTTCATCAAGAATGTCTCTGCACATTGCTGCATTCATCTTTCCCTCAATCCTGACTAGTCTCCCAGTTTATGCCACTGAAAAACATCCCCACAGCATGATACTGCCACCACCATACTTTACTTTAGGGATGGTTTTGGCCAGGTGATGAGCGGTGCCTGGTTTCCTCCAGACATGACGCTTGCTATTCAGGCCAAAGAGTTCAATCTCTGTTTCATCAGACCAGAGAATTTAGTTTCTCATGGTCTGAGAGTCCTTCAGGTGCCTTTTGGCAAACTCCAGGCAGACTGTCATGTGCCTTTTACTGAGGAATGGCTTCTGTCTGGCCACTCTACCATACAATTTTTTATTAATTTTAAATGAATCAATTATTTTGATTCCATTCACCAAAAAAAACATGTCAGATTCATTCACTGATCATCTTGAAATTAGGCCTTTGCGCCTGCAGATAGCACCAAATGATCATCTTTTAAGTAATTGCACTGTGCCAAGTCTAATTATCCTTTATTAAATTATACTAAGAGACTAAAGCACTGCAGAGTGTTAAAGTGTCAGAAGTCTTTGCCCACAAATAACAACAAAGCATACTTTGTACTGCTGAGCACTTTTTTTATCAAGCTATAAAAAAAAAAGGACAACAATACTAAACTAAAATAAATGAGCTTTAATAACATCCATATGTTATTGTAATGTGTGGTAATCATCACTCACTTTTATTCATAATTCATTCAGCTAATTTTCTTGTTGGACTAGATTGACGATATAAATGTACAACATGCAGCTCCTCCTATCGGTCAGCAGATAATCGTTTATGATGACTGAATCATTTATGTCAATCTCGAATGAGTTTACCAGTAATTCAGTTCATTCACAAACTAGATGACCGATTCGTTCTGTTAAGGGGTGTATTCCTTCAGTGGGTCCAACCAATGATATGCTCCTTCACAACCCACTTTCTAATGCTATTGACTCACGCTAAAGTCAGTCTGTTGGAGCTCTTTTCAAAATGTATGTATTATTAGGTGTGTTCTCGAGTTGAACGGCGTCTCAATTTACCGATCGGTGTGATTTGCCATTTGCAGTCAGGGGAGGAGTTGAAAAGAGAGCAGCCAAGCTGGACACTTTGCTCTTCCAATCGTCTGCTGAACCTACACCAGTCACAGAAGATCACGCGATGTTTGCAGAAGAAATGTGATTCAGATAGACAGATGCTTGAATTTTACACAAAATAATCAGAAACATTATTCATTTGAAAGTTTTATGTGCTGCTTAATACAGTGCCTGTTGTTTATGCAAGAAGTATAATAAAAACCTGTATTAGTTTAATACCAATAAATGAGTCAGTATTTGAAATCATTTTGTATGTTTTAATGAATTTAATATTACTATGACAAACATAATAACATGATGTACTTGTTGGGCCTCATGTACTCAGATATGAGACAAAGGCAGGCCTACAAACAGTCATAAAGTCTGATTGAGGCCTACATTCTGTCATAAAGCCTGATAAAAAATAACTGTGCCAAAATCAAACAAAGGGAGTCCAGATCAGATTACAGATCCCATGAAGCCTTGCTCACTTTACACCTATGTGTGAAATTCTGAAGGATCGAACTCTCAACTCCTTTTAGATGAGGCCACAACAGAATTCATCCCTCAACCATGACGTCATCGGGAGTATAAAAACCTCGGAGATCTTTCTGAGTGTTGCTTCCAACGACAGTATGCACCGTGACTAGTTGCAGCTCTGCTGCTCCAAGGTGTAGCCTCGTTGCCCAAGGAAATAACGTACCTGAAACTTTGGCCATACAATCTACATATCGCTGGACGAGTTGAGATTTATCCTTGTTCCACAGAGCACCCTAACAGATCCGAAGGATACTGCAGAGCAATCCGGGTCTTCAACTTTTTGCCTGCAGAAGTGAAGAAAGAAGATTCTCTTCCTTCTTCAACCGAGTCGACTTCACTGGTTTTCTCCACCGACAATCAGCTGTCGTAGCGACCACTGACTTTGCGAGCTCATCGTGCACTTCTGTGTTTCTGGGAAGTTCGCAATAAATTCAAAGGACATTAGTACAGATCATGAATGCAGGATGTTAACAGCCAATGTTGGGTCTTTGAGCACTGGTAGTATGACAAGGTTAAGAGGAGTCCATACAAGTAGGTGACAACTATTAGCTCTGGTCAGGTGTAGGTTACCCTTGATCTGATGCCAATAGTTATGAGATTGTTTTAGTGTCAGGGAACCACCCACTTCATCCAACTCCAGACAAAAAGTCCCTACTCTCTGCTGCCTGCAGAATAGTATTGGTTCTGGCTGACAATGGACACTTTACCTCAACAATGCTATCAGCAGATACTGTCCCATCTGAAGATCCACAAAGCAGGATGCTGTCAGACAGCAACTTCCCTCTCCTGGATAATGACACCAGTGTGCACCATGTATTGCTGCTTTGCCCTCAGCTTGGCCATAACCTGGAATAGTAACCAGACCATCAAATGTCTTTATAGGGAAAGTCTAGACTCGGGAGGCGGAGCCCTGGGAGGCAGAGCCGTGGAAGGCTCAGGAATTGAAGCCATGGAAATCCGTGGCACTAAATCACTGACATGGTCCTCCACCGGACGGCCCTCCTGCCTCAAATTCAGCAAACGACAGTTTGCCCGAAGAACTGCTAGATCCATAGCGGTCAATCGTTCTGTTAGGAATGCAGAAGAGGGCAGATGAGGAGTGAGGATCTAGATGCGGGTTCTTTATTAATTAGAGTGAAGACAAAACAAACAGGAACAAATGAAACATCCACGGTGGGAAAACAAAACCAAAACACGAAAACCATCAAAAAATAAACAGGCTGGGGAAACATCCACGATGGGCAAAGGTAACAAAAACATAAAAACATCTATTCATCAAAACATACAAAACATCTGAAACATACAACGATCAACAAAGGAATGGAGAAACAAACAGGGTTTAAATACACAGACACAGGATGATCACAAATGACAATCAGGTGCGAACAATGACACAGGGCTGGCAGTGATGAGGGCCGGGAATTGTGGGAAGTGTAGTGCATGACAATGACTAGTGAAACACAGGGCAGACAACAAGGGAATCGTGACACATTCCTTGTCCTCCTGGGTGACATTTCTTTTGATTTCAGCTGAAATAATAGTAAAAAAAATAAAAATGGGTACTAAAAATAGTTATAGTAATTGAGATTAGGTAAGAATTGAGGTTTCAGGTAAGAATACTATCTCAACTTAGCCTTTAATTAGCACTATTCATTTATTGTAGGGATGGGCGATTCTAAAGTATCGATACTTCAGATACTGATATGGTATCAAGAATATCCATCCTCACATAAAAATATAGATTCTGATTTTTTTATTTATTTTACAAGTGATCCTGTTATTTAGATAACATGAATCTTATAAGTTTTGAAGTGGAAAATAATAATTAAATGAGTGAATTGTTGCATGGCACCGGAACAGTTTTTTCTTCCGCTCATCTTGATGCTTTCATACAATCTATGGTTAATTGTATGAAAACCTTGTTTACTGCCAAAAAAAACATGGTTACTACAGTCGTGGTTACTAATCATGGTAAATACAATATTACTACAGTAAATCCATGGGTAGTTTTCATAAGGGTATCATTTATTAACAAGGATTAAAGATCATTATCAATGTTTTAATACCCGAATTAAATAATCCTGTAAAAATGGTCACACAAGCCCATTATAATACATGTCATGTCTATGTTTGTCATTGCTTGGTGTGAATAACTCCAGATGCTGTTTTTCTGTCATTGTCTCAGGAAAACATTGCTCGCTCTTTGAACAAGCGCTGTGACTGAAAGGGTGAGCGCTGTCTGCTGGTGTATTTTAGCTTTTGCTACATCAATCTGTAGTATCCATATTGTAACTTGGTTTTAGTAATAGTAGACATATAATAATATCTATGGTTAATTTTGTGGTTTTATTTGTTGCTTATACTTACTATTTTTTAAAAGGAAAACAAAGCAGCCTAATAATTTTCTGCTTAGGCCTATATATAAATATATTTTAAAAATGATAAATTACGTTACTAATTTTTTCTAAAGAAGAAAAAAAAAATAATTAGAGGTATCAGTATTGGTATCGATATCGGCAATACTGGCCTAAAAGTACTTGGTATCGGATCGAAAAGAAAATAAGTGGTATTGCCCATTCCTAATTTTTATTGCACTCCTTTAAACTAACCTTTAAAAAACTCATGGAGTACACTAAAGTCTCCAGGCTCACGTTGTCCCAGACACCAATATTTAAAGCTTCAGAAAAGATAAAGCACTGTCTGGCCAGCTAAGATTTCAGTATGGAGATAAAGGCAAGCTCAGGATCATGATTTTCCTGTAGTACTACAGCACACCATGAGTGTATGTTAGCACCGTTTGATAAATACAATTAATCTTCACATTATACAATGGCTTGAAACCACATAATGTTAAGCAAATAATTCAAACCACGCAACAATTTCAGCATCAAATACAAACTAATTACTAACCTGGTGTTGTGGATGGTGTCATCTCAGACATCCTCTTGGCTGCAATTCTTAAGTCTATGGAAGAAATGAATGGGAAAAATACTTCCGGAACCCAGATGCTGAATAAATGGGTGGGGCACTGTTGCACTCAGGAGTCAGTCCTGTATTTTCTAAACACATGGAACCATAATTTAAGGGATTCACTCACGTGTTTAAATCCAATTGTCTCTTCCAAATCTTTGTAGTGTTTCCGTGGCTAATGTGCTGTTCATTTTCATTGTGGACTAATCGTCATTAATGCTTTTAACAGAGAGTCTATTTGTAACCTGGTGTAAACAGCATGTGCCACACGGTGCAGTTATTTTCACCCCAAGAGTCTGGTGAAACCACAGAAATATGCGACAAACTAAAAAAATAGACGTCATTGCAACGGCTTGGGGTGTAAAGACGGTGTGTGAATATGAACTGTTGTCCTAGAGTCAAAGGTTTGAATCTGCGTTTTGTCCCACTTTTTTTCCCCATCCAACTTTGTCTCATAATATTTTCTTTACTGCTACTTAAAATAATAGATAATGTTGATTTCATCACAGTGTTTTAGTCTAGGTAAATGTTGAGTACTGCAGACAAGGGTTTTATTTGGAGGTGGGGGTCTGTTGCTCCTGCAGCTCAGCATCGCTTGTGTAGATTGTATCACTGTGCTACTAATATTGTACCATATTCAAAGATCAACATACTTCCTCTACTGAATTCCTGTCTTGGAGCCCTGCTGGTGTCATTCTACTGGTGGGATAGAGTGCTCGTCCAATGCCATGAGCTTCTGTGGACTGCATTTTTTCCAACTCGATGTTCAGCGCTCCCAACACACCACCCTGTACCTGCACACTTCCAGTTGTCTGCTGCCTCTCAATGATAACTTCACTCTGGTTCTGCTTCATTTCACGTTTGGTAGCACTACACTATGCAGCATTAGATTTCTGCCCCTCTAGCAGCATGCTTTCTTAATATTTCCTTTAATACTATTTAGTTATGGGTCCAAAATGTATTTGACTCTATTTTCTTCGAAGGCTGAGGAAAGCACATCTCCCAACCCCCATCCTCACTACATTCTATAGAGGGACTATTGAGAGCATCCTGAGCAGCTGCATCACTGCCTGGTTTGGGACTTGCACCGTTTCGGACCGCAAAGCCCTGCAGAGGATAGTGAGGACAGCTGAGAAGATCATTGGGGTCGCTCTTCCCTCCATCAAAGACATTTACAAAAAACACTGTATCCGCAAAGCAACCAGCATTGTGGACAACCCCACACACCCCTCCCACAAACTCTTTACACTCCTCCCGTCTGGCAAGAGGTACCGAAGCATTCGGGCCCTCACAGCCAGACTGTGTAACAGCTTCTTCCCCCAAGCCATCAGACTCCTCAATACTCAGAGACTGGTTTGACACACACGTGTCCTGAGTTGCACTTTAATTACTTTCACTTTATAACTGTCTGCTACCTCAATAACTGCTATGTGCATAGAACACTATCTCATAGTATGTTATGTTTACATTTTTAGAAACTGTCATCTTTTTGCACTACTGAGTACTGATCGGCGCTGCACTGTCTATTGTCCTGTTCATTGTCAGAAATTTGTTGGACTGTCCCGTACTTTTTGCACATGTTTGCACGTGCACTTTATATAGGTATATATAGGTTTTTTTATATAGGTATTTTATTTCGTTGTGTTGTCTCATGTGGTCCTGTGTTGGTCCTTTGTTGTTTTTATGTAGCACCATGGTCCTGGAGGAACGTTGTCTCGTTTTGCTGTGTACTGTACTAACTGTATATGGTTGAAACGACAATAAAAACCACTTGACTTGCACCAGGGTGCAATTCGTATCTACCATTATCTGCACCAGGGTGCAAATAGCATCTGCCTAAATTTAAAACCCCATTAATGTATGCCATCATAAAAAGGTACTATATTTAAACAAATTAACAGTTTAAACATGATCTGAAGGATAAACAGTCTCATTAAATAGTTAATAAACACAATGACAGACATTATATTTTGAGTGGCTGGTGGAAATGACGAATCCAGCAGCTTTGAACAACATAAAACTCTATGCTGTTGTAGGAATTGATTTAGAAAAGGGGTTCAATTTGGATGCTTTCAAGCTATATATAAAAGTTTGTAACAACTGTCTAGTATCACAACAAATTGTCAAAAACAACATCATTACATGTTGCCTTTATTTACATGGTGCTAGACTATCAGACAATTGTGTTATACAAGGCAACTAACAAATGAGGAAAAACAAGCGATTGATCAATAAGGAGCAACAATATTATCACTGCACTGAATTTCAATTCTATACCATATTAAGTACACAGTTTGAGCAAAAGTGCAGAACAGAACAGTACGCTTTTTTTTTCTTACTTTTAATGGTAATTTATGAGAAAATGCTTTGATAGATTCCCAGGAATGGTTTAGTGAAGTGGTCATGGAAGAGGTCTTCAGTCTTTTCTGCAACATTGACACTGCAGATGAATGTGACCCAAATCAGATTTTCTGCTCAAATCAAAAGGTTGTTCACATGACATTTTAAAAGTAGCCCATATCAGATACTGAACAGTCAACACTCGTTGACTGACCCACATGTGTATAACACTCCTTGAGCATGTGTATCAATCTCTGGCATGTTCAATATTATAATATGAATAATCTAATCAATTTTATTGTCTAAACTCTTTTTTGTGATCTTGGACACTGACACCTTGGGGCCTGGATGCAGCATAATTCAAAGTGTGTAATTTTCAAGTACAGATTGTAGAAATTCGCTATTTAGTTAGCAATAACCAATAACCAGGTGATTAAGGAGATTAAGCAAGTAATATGTAGTAGGTCATGTGCTCTAACATGGCAGCTCCCATGAGTGGACCCTCTCCATGTAAAATAAAACAGCTTTTATAAGTCAAGTCATTTTTATTTGTATAGCGCCTTTCACAACACACATTATTTCAAAGCAGCTTTACAGAAGATCAGGCATTAACAGAAAATGAAACCGTAATATTAATAATGTCTTAAGAGTCATCATTATGTAATTTGATAAAATACGATTGTGAACTGTGTTTAAAATTAAGTAAATAAATAATAATTGTATTTAAAAACCCAGTGAGCAAGCCGAAGGCGACTGTGGCGCAAGGAACACAAAACTCCATAAGATGTTGTTCAATGGAGAAAAATAACCTTGGGAGAAACCAGGCTCAATGTGGGGGCCAGTTCCCCTCTGGCTAACATCATGATTATAATGCCAATATTACTTAATTATGTAGTGCAAGTCATGGTTTAAAATTATTAAACTAAGTGTTAAGGGTCAGTGTTTAAACAAAGATTTTGAAAGAACGGTAAGATTAATGACTAATGTCTTTGTTAGACAAATAAGGTTACTGATATGACTTGAGTCTCCATCTCTTGTGAGAGGTCTTGTTTGTATACATATGTTTTACAAATACAATTAATTGATTTAGGAGTAAAACTTTTTTAATGAGCAAAAAAATTACTAAGTGCAACTTTAAGCAGATAGGACACTTAATGGCTATCTAATAATATTTCAGCAAGTGATGGCGAAAGGCCGTCTTGATGGATAAAGTATTTTTAAATAAAGTTATTTGCTTTGGTATGGTCCAATTTAATTATCAGAGTGTGATATTACTTAAGAGCGAAACACACCATTAAATCGTAGGACAACAGGAAAAACAGCATCACATATGTAAGGTAAGAAGAGTTGTTGTCTATAATTATTTCAGATTTCCATTGACTTGCTTGCATTCACATTTTGATGCAGTTTGAAAAATACAGAAACTGTTTTTGCGCAACTGACATGAGTAGAGCACTCATAAATCTATCTCTGCATCTTTTCATGATCTTATTTGACTATATGTAGGCCAAACGAATCACTGACCCCAACTGTTGAGCCTTCAATTTTATTTGATTTCCTCAAAAAATAAATGAATGCATTAACTAGAAAAGATATGACTCGCAATTATACGTTTAAACCATAACACCCCTATATATAATGGAAATCAAGTGCAAAAATTACAAATGTGAGTTAGATTGATGTAAAAATCACATTAAATCTGACCTGGCTGTTCACACTGAAGGCACATTGGAATAAATCAGATATGTATCTGATTTATTTCCACATATGAAAGTGGCCCAGATCGGATTTAAAAATGTCAGATTCAAAGTGATTTAGTCTGTTTACATGGTCATCCAATTAAATTAATCTGACTTACCTACAAAAATTCTGCTTGTTATAAAATACTTTTCTTTTTTACATTATTGAGAAAAATCTAGAGTGGGCAGACACAGAGTAAATTGGGATAAACTAACTGGAGTGGATAGACATATCAGTCCTGCTTGGAACTGTGCGAGTTCGAACAGACTGAGACTTCATGGGGCTGTTTACAGACTCCATATCCACCATATCCAAAGATCAACACATTTCCTCTACTTGATCAACACAGACTTCCTATCTTGGAGCTCTGCTGGCATCACTCTGCTGGTGGGATAGTGTGCCCGTCCAATGCCATGTGCTTCTGTGGACTGCATTTTTTCAGATTCGATCTGCAGCGCTCCCAAGACACCACCCTGTGCCTGCAGACTTCCTGATGTCTGCTGCCTCTCAACGACGACTACACTCTGGTACTGCTTCATTTCACGTTTGGTAGCACTACACTGGGCAGCATTAGAATTCTGCCCCTCTTGCAGCATGCTCTCTTCTATGCCCTGGACTGGTGTGGCATTTACTAGCAGGGCAGGGTGGGAATCCAGCACATAAACCGGGGAGGCAGTGGTGTAGTATAGTGCGGGCTGCTGGACTAGCAGGGTCGTGTTGGGAACCACCACCTTTTCCTGGATGTAGACCCCTGAAGAAGACACTCCACTTGCCTGCTTTGCTCCTGAAGCATGAATGATGGAGGACGAGACAGTTTCCTTAGAGTGTACGCTACTAACTGCCCCTTGATTGCTGACATCAATGTGTGTGGTGGGAAGCACAGGTTTGGAGGTCACCTGGAGGCTTGAGCCAATTTCAGTCTCCATTATGGAGCCAGAGCAGATCTCAGCCAGGGTCTTGAACTTCAGGTCAAGGTCATTCAGAAAGGCAAGGTTGTCTCCCTCATGCATGAGGCTGCAGATGTCTTCAAACGAGCCTGTGCAAGATTCTTCCTCACCCTCGTAGTCAAACACTCGCAGACAGTCTTCTAAATCGGTCTTCTTAGACATACAACTTGCCTTCTGAAGTAAAACAAATCACAACACATTTACCAATTCAAAAACGCTTGTAACCAATGATCCAAAAATACATTTAGAAGGGTATATTTACAGTGTTATGGAGCACAATTTTTTTTTTTCATTACATTACTGTGTTACTCAGTAAGTTCATTACATTACTGTGTTACTCCTAATAAAAGTTACTAATTGTGATACATTGTAACTTATGGAAAATAACATGTTAGATACTTTTATACTGTCAGTTGGCTACAGCACTCATTCTCTAAAAAGAGTTATTGAGCAAATGTAAAAAATCATTATGCAGAAACATTTCTGAGTTCCCTCAAAAACTCTTAAAAATTATCCTCAGAAGCATTGCTTTTTTTATTCAATGTAAATATGTTTGCTATATGCAAAAATATTTTCTGAGAGAACTACTAATTTCTTGTTCAGCCAACTATCAATTCACAAATACAAGAGCTTTCTTTTTGATACCATTTGAATTACTTTTACATTAAGTTAACTGCAGTCTTTTGCTCTGAAGAGAGAGGTATGTCTTGCATGGTAGTACGTACAATTGATTGACACAGACACACTTGACCTCAACCCTCAACACAAAAACCTTAATAATGGTGACAATCAACAAATCTCGTTAAGGGATAGATCACCCAAAAATGAAAATTCCCTCATGATTTACTCACCCTCCAGGCATCCCAGATGTGTATGATTTTCTTTCTTCAGCAGAACACAAATTAAGATTTTTAGAAGAATATCTCAGCTTTTTAGGTCCATACAATAAAAAATAATGGCTGTCAAAATTTAGAAGCTCCAAAATCCAAATATAGGGAGCATAAAAGTAATCCATTTGACTCCATTTTTTGGGGATTTAACATTTTGACACCCATTCTCTTGCATTGTATGGACCTACAGAGCTGAGATGAGTAAATGTTTTTATTTTTGGGTGAACTAGTTAAAAAATTAGCTCCTAACATCACCACACAATATTTGACAAACAGTGGTAACTAAAACAATAACAACACAACTAACGTCAGCAAACAGCAAAAAAGCCTATAACACTATATAAACACTAATTGATTTATGTTGCAATGCATGCTGGGAACCCACAAATCAGTAAACATTGTTTAATATGAAATTGTTTGTTCAGACAACTCTGGGGAATATTGTTGGTCCAACGTGCTTTTATGTTGATGAAAAGTTATTCTCATTCAATAGTAACTGAAAAAAAATAAAAAATAACTAAATTGGATAAAATGCTATTACATTTTTAGGCACAGATTTACTAAGATAACAAATAAAAGGTTGCTATTTTGCTTTTGCAATCTATCAAATTGCGTGTGATCTTCAAGCACTTACTGTTGGTGATTCACTAAGACTATATGTGAAAAAAGCAAAACACCATATAATGTGCAATTTGTACTAAAATTAAAATATGTGCCACTCATATTTAAAGAAAGCTTTTTCTTGTGGTAATTAACCCAAGCAAAACTTACACCTCTCACAAAATGCAATTTTTTCCTATTAATTTGATTTAATATAAACAGGCCTACAGTTGAACTCATAAGCTTACATACACTTAGGTTTAAGTAATTTTTTTTTTTTTTTAACTAATCCACAGATTTCATATTAGCAAACTATAGTTTTGGCAAGTCTTTTAGGACATCTATTTTGTGCATGACACAAGTCATTTTTCCAACAATTGTTTACAGACAGATTGTTTCACTTTGAACTGACTTTATCACAATTCCAGTGGGTTAGAAGTTTACATTCACAAGTTAACTGTGTCTTTAAGCAGCTTGGAAAATTATAGAAAATAATGCCAAGCATTTAGGCAATTAGGCAATTAGTCAATTAGCTTCTGATAGGCTAATTGAAGTCATTTGGAGGTGTACATATAAATGTATTTTAAGGCCTACCTTCAAACTCAGTGCCTATTTGCTTGACATCATGGGAAAATCAAAAGAAATCAGCAAAGATCTTAGAAAAAAAGTAACCTCCACAATTTCCAAATGCCTTAAGGTACCGTGTTCATCTGTACAAACAATAGTATGGAAGTATTAATACCATGGGATCACGCAGCCATCATACCGCTCAGAAAGGAGACACATTATGTCTCCTAGAGATGAACATAGTTTGGTGCGAAAAGTGCAAATAATTCCCAGAACAACACCAAAGGAACTTGTGAAGATGCTGAAGGAAACAGGTAGACAAGTACCTATATCCACAGTAAAACGAGTCCTATGTCATCATAACTGAAAAGGCTGCTCAGCAAGGAATCAGACAGAAAGTTAAATCTCGTCGCAAATGGGTCTTACAAATGGACCCCAAGCATACCTCCAAAGCTGTGGCAAAATGGCTTAAGGGTAACAAAGTAAAGGTGTTGGAGTGGCCATCACAAAAACCTGAACTCAATCCAATAGAACATTTGTGGGCTGAACTGAAAAAGTGTGTGTGATTAAGGAGGCCTACAACTGGGCTCATTTACAACAGTTCTGTCTGGAGGAATGGGCCAAAATTCCACCAACTTATTGTGAGAAGCTTGTGGAAGGCTACCCTAAACGTTTTACCCAAGTTAAACAATTTAAAGGCAATGCTACCAAATACTAACAAATTCTATGTACATTTCTGAACCACTCGGAATGTGATGAAAGAAATAAAAGCTGAAATAAATATCTCTACTATTATTTTGACATTTCACAATCTTAGTAGTGTAGTAGTGACCTAAGACAGGGTTTTCTAAGATTAAATGTCAGGAATTGTGAGTTTAAATCTATTTGGCTAAGGTGTATGTAAACTTCTGACTTCAACTGTATATGTAATAATAATATAAATGTATTACATGATATTACTGACATACTTAAGACTCCTTGAATTTTAACAGTCCACTATCTGTAATGAGCAATTGATCAGATTATTCGGGTGCAAAAGTCTTGAACCTATTTCAAAATGATTGCAGTGCAGAGGACACCTAAATTCACTCAACACAACAAAGGGATGTGATTCTTCTGGAGGGTAGGGTTGTAATTTTGGACTCTATACCGATACCTATCGTCCTAGATACTATTGGTGGTTATTTTGATTAATTTCACTAACTCGATTCTCTTGATTTCGTTCACAAAAAAGATTTGTTCAAATTGGTTCATTGACCATATTTGCAAGTTACTGTAGATGGCACCAAATGACTGTCTTTTAATTAATTTCATGGAACCAAAAGCATTCATTCATGTCCAGAACAATTCTAATTATCCTTAAGTAAAATGTGCATTTACAATTCTACAAAGAGATTTCAGACCT
Organism: Xyrauchen texanus; assembly: GCF_025860055.1. NCBI lineage: Eukaryota > Metazoa > Chordata > Actinopteri > Cypriniformes > Catostomidae > Xyrauchen > Xyrauchen texanus. Next base: position 49,013,605 of record NC_068281.1, on the reverse strand, counting down.
GCAGAGTGTTTGAACATCATAAGTGTTTCCCCCAAAAAAGCATATTTATCATACTTTGAACTGCTGAGGATGACTATTTATCAAACTATACAAAAAAGACAACAATATAAGCCTACAAAATAACCATGAGTTTCAAAAACATTCGTATATGTATTAGGGTTGTGCCGATGGACGATATCATCGTCCATCGTGATGGCTGACCAACATCACGATGTCGAGCCACCATCGTGATGCCACGCCCCCTTTTGCGAGTCTTGCTAGTGTGACTCACTAATCCTAGTCTCTTCTATAGTTAACCTAAAAACTTTGCAGGGATTGCTCTGTAAATTAAATTGAGAATATAACTAATGCATATATGCTATTTTAAATACTGTATATGCCAGAGACGTGACGTGTTAGTCTGTGAAAATACCGTGTCAGGCAGGCTACACAAATATTGATCTGGACATTGTTAGCTGCTTCTCTTTTTTTACATGTCTTACACTGTACATTTAGATTAAAATATTTTATGTTGTAGGCTACAAGAAAATAGCCTTTATTAATGAATTATTAGTAGTTGTAGTGTCTCAGAAAATCTTGCTCATCGTCACATAGCTCTTGTATACACTGAAGCGGCAGTTTAAGATAAACCCAGACCAGCGAACGTCAAATAACTTTCGTCTGGTTAATACTTTTAAAGAAAAATTTCCTTGGCCATAAATCCATAATGTCAAATCAAATGAAAGAAACAAGGTGAATATGAATAACACACATTTATTAAAACATAGAAGAACAACAAATAAAGAACAAGAAAACGGAACAACACTCAGACCGAAACTCGCCATTAACATTTCACTTATAATTAGCAGCACAATTAACTTCAGCACAGGCTACAAAATAAATTATGTTATTGAAATATTGTAAAGTGGTCATATGAACTACACAAATGAACGTTTAAAAAATAATATGCAAAATTGAATAGCTCCGCAACGGATGCCGAAAAATGCGTAAAGAAGTCTAATATCTTTCACCATAGACCATGTTTAAATTTCGATGTTTCTGGCCAGAAATACCAACATATTCACTTTATCTGGTTTTAATAAGCTGCGGATTGGAGTAAATACACTACCCGCTGTGCTGAAGACACGCTCTGATGGAGTACTGGTAGCACATATGCACAGATATTTCCGTGCTAATCTTGCCATGAACGGAAACCTTTTGTTGTTCGTTTTCCACCAAGTCAGCGGGTCCTCTTGCCCATCAATGGCCAATTCCTGCAGGTACATGGTCATTTCTGCCTCGACCTTTTGCTCATCAGTGAGCGTGGCTGTGGCTGCTCTCTTCGCAAGAAGGCTGCCCAAAGACGACTTTTTTTTCTTAGGCGCAATATATTAAAAAGCCCGGATGAGTACTAATTAGTTGAGCTAGTAAAATAACGAAATTATAGTTTTTCAGTAAAAAAAAAATATCTATGTAAAGAGATATATTAAAATAAAAAGTGCTTAAAAGTGCACAACTCTTCTTAAGTGGAAGAAATATTTTTCCCCCTTACGTGCAACCTATTGGAAAGCGCGGATGAGTCAGTTGGGATAGTAAAATAACGAAATTATAGTTTTTAAGTGGAAAATAGTATTTATGTAAAGAGATATATTAAAATAAAAAGTGCACAACTCTTCTTAAGTGAAAGCTAAAAAAAAAAAAAAAAAACATCGTCCATCGCGATGTTTTACTGTCAACATCGTCAACTGCCAATTTAGGGGACATCGCCCAACCCTAATATGTATCTCTTTTAGTCATACTAATCCAGTGCATTTTCTCTCAGAATGAGATTGATGAACTGAACGAACAACATGCTGCTCCTCATTTAGTTTAGCCGGTGAGCAGATATTTGTTTATGGTGACTGATTCATTGGTAACAGTAATCTTAACCTCCCCTACACCTACCATATCACGTCTTAACACATAGATTTAACCACTGGAGTCAAATGGATGACTTTTATGCTCCCTTTGTAGGGCCTCATGTATTCAGATACAAGACAAAGGCAGGCCTAACACAGTCGTAAAGCCTGACTGAGGCCCACAAAAACAAAGTCCTAAATCTTACTGATAAAAACCATGCCAAAATCAAACAAAGGGAGTACAAAACAGACTACAGGTCCCAAGAAGCCTTGCTCACTTTACAACTCTGTGAAATTCCAAAGGATCGAACTCTCAACTCCTATTCGCTATGTGCACAGGTGACGCGACGAACGTTCGAAATCTGCGTGGTGGGCGGGGGGACTTCCGGTTTAGGTTACTACCGGTATTTCCGATGTAGATGTTGTGAAAGAGTGAGTGGCAAGCTATCAGTGAGTACCGTATGTAAAATGTTAACAGTAAATAAGAAACGTCTTACATATCAGTATCAAATTGGCAACTCTAAATTACATTGTAGTGTTCCTCAATGTGCCGTTTCATCGAGGTATAATTCTGAAGTTTTCATCGTTTTCCGCGATCAGCCTGAGGTACGAGCTCAGTGGCTAGTCAAGATAAGACGCGAGAACTTCACTCCTACCGATAACACCCGCGTATGCAGTCGACATTTTAAGCTAGAAGATTTCATCATAACCACAGGACGTCGAAAACTTGTTCAAGGAGCTGTGCCATGTCTTTTGAGTGGAACAATTTTTGTTTACCAGCGCCAAGGACTGTATTTTTCTCTATGAGCTTCCATATACTGCTTATATATTTTGTAATTTACTATGCTGTTTGTTTTTTTGTATCTTGTGATATACCTTTCAGAAAATTGTCTGAAATATTGACAATGTTTACATGTCATTTATTGTCTTTTACACTACCAGGAGGAACACAAATACATGAGTTAATTCAGACATTTATTATACAAAGACACAAGCTGTCATACTACACTCAACAATAACATGGCTCCTATAATTGTAACATTGTGATGCAACGTTTGACATTTTGTATGAGTTATGAGTTTGTAGATAACTAGTCCACATAACTGCACATAATACAGTACTCAACAGTACTTTAATGCTTCTTTGCACTTCTGGTTGGATGTCAACTGCATTTCATTGGCTCTGTACCTGTACTCTGCTAAATGACAATAAAATTTAATGTAATCTAATAACTACTAACACTGAATTCATAATAACAAAAGGTACCTCGTATAGGTTTGTTGTTTATGTACATACATGTGCATTTCTTAAAGAGAACTATTTACATTGATTTTCACACAAACACATGTTTTGTACAGTCTGATGCAGTAATGCAACATTATGATTAAGGCTCTGCCAGCCACACAGGAGCACTCAACCTCATAGAGCTGAACAGGAGTGGAGTCTTCTAGGACAATCTTTTAAAAAACAAAAAAGTGTGTTATCAGCAGAGATCACAAACTGATCAGATATCTCAAAGTCAAAAGTGCATTTTGCATTATTTTTCAAGTTAGCTACTATGAGTTAGAGAATGAGGTTACTTTAGGGTTAGTAAGAAAGTAAGTTAGTTAAACACAACACAATATAAACAGCAAAGCAACTGTCTCAACAACCAGCTTCTGGGGTTTCATATAGGAATGGTAGGTCTACTAGAACACTAATAGGGCAGGCAAGTGTCATCATAGTGTTACCTACTTCAAACGTTTGGCTAGCTAGATAGTTGTCTAAGATGTTCAACTTGTTTAGGTAATTATACATTTGTTTGCCAGTTTAACCCATCATTGCCAAATTGAAGCCCCAGAACAGAACTGGTTGGATCAGACGAACAACTGAACTGTCTTTCATCCTACTCTGATGGTGTGAGGTTTCTCATGTTTCCTCAAAGATCTATGACAGGTAGCACGGATGCTGACTCTCCCTGTCTGTCTTTACTTGATACTGGGGATAACCAAATACTGTCAATACATGTAACTGAACAACACAAGTCATTAGTATATGGGTGATTCTTAGACTATGGGCACTTTTATGTACTTTGTAACCAAAAATGTCATTTTTAAAAAATATGACCAAAGTACAATTGATATGGATTGCAAGAGTAGATTTGTGTAATACTTTTTATATTATAATACATTACAATACTTTTTATATTTAGATTATAATATTATTTTTATTTCTAAATTATACTTTTATATTAATTGATTTCATTTAGATGAATGAAAATTAAATTTTGTTGCATCATTTATTGCTTATATTTTTGCCTTGCCATAAGTTGTGTCAGTTATTTACACGCACTGTAACCGTTCATCTTTGAGACAAATCAGTTGTATACATCAAACTCAGCACTACACTAAAAACAGTTGTGGTTATGTTTAATGGTTTGTGAATTGAGTTTACTGAGTGTGATGAGTTTAATTGTTTTTCTAATAAACATCTCCACTGTTTCTCTACATTCACGTTAATTCATTGTAATTTCCATCACCACCCACATTTTTAAAAAGTATTTAAAAAGTTCTCATCACACATTAAAAATGTATCCACAATTTACGAGATCATGCTCTATTTAATATAAAAATGCAAGTCATTTATTTTCTAATAAGCTCTTGCCCAAACCAGTATTACATTTCAGAGTGTGACAGGTGTACTGTTCACCGTTTGGTCCTTAGGGCAGTTAATTTATCTCATTGACAAATGTATAATTATTGTACATTGTGGAAAAACTGATAAAACTAGTTACAAAAATGATCCTAGACAATTCATGACTGACATAAGTTATTCTGTTTTTAAATAACAGCATTGAGATGTGGTGGAAATGACATTTCACTGCTGTTATCTAAAAACAGAATAACTCATAACTCTTAGTTATGAGACTAACACAGTCTCATAACTTCTCTTATAATCTAAGTTTGTCCTCTTACAGACCTTAAAACTAGACAAATAATTTAAACTTATGAGACGGTGTTACGTGACTTTTGAACAAGTTTTTTATTCAACTTCACAAGCCTAAAAGTGCCCCTTGTTGAAGAAACGCCCATACATTTATTCAATGTCAGATAGTAAAATGAACATATAATAAACCACATGTGACCAACAACTAAAATTAATCGTTTAATAAGTATTTTGTAAAGGTTACTTTCTAGCCTAACGTCACCTAGCATCATCGCTAACGTTAGGGCTACAGCTAGCTAAAGACATAGCATAACTTACCTTCATTATTGTCAATGAATGAAGAGACGTATATCTTGAAACCCTTTTCCCTCTTGCTCTTGGGAGCCGGTGATGACGCTTGAATTATTCGGTGTACGTCATTTATCGTTATCCTTGGCAGATGTTGAAGGGATCTGGTGTAGAAAGCCATGTTTATCTGGTCCTAGTCTAACCTGACAATTACCGGCGTCGTCGATGAACCTAACGTAGCGTTAGACCGGAAATACCATCGCCCACCAGTGACGTCTGACAATCATGGAACGTTCGTAAAATCAACTAGCCAATTGGATAAGGCACTCAAAAGAACGCACCTCAACTATGATGTCATCAGGAGTAGAAACACCGCGAAAATCTTTCTGTACCTCGCTTCCAGTGACTTCGCCCGCCGTGCATAGACGCAGTCCCACTGCTCTTAGGTGTTGCCTCGTTGCAAAAGGAAGTAACGTGCAACTTGAAAATGCGGCAATACAATCTCCATCTCGCTGGACGAGTTGAGATTACATTGTGTTCCACCGAACACTTTAAAAGATCCGAAGGAAACCGCCGAGCAATCCGCATCTTCATCCGTTTGCCTACAGAAGTGAAGAAAGAAGGATTCCCTTTCCTCTTCAGTCAAGTTAACGTCGCTGATTTCTCCACCAGCCGTCGAGAATCAGCAGCCGCCCGCCAACAGAGCGAGAGAACGGCCTCCAGTCAGTACTCAAGCCTCAAGGAACCGAGTCGGAATCGAACGCGTCACTCACACACACACACACACACACACACACACACACACACACACACACACCGTCTCACTGTTTAGTTTGTCGTTGAATGACAGAAGTTTATTGACTGCATTGTATTGATTATTAATTGATATTATATTTTCAATAAACTTTGTTATAATTAAAACAGAAGTATTTTGGTTTATTTTGCATACACATGTGTCAAAGGCTGGCAGGGGATGCCAGTGCTCGAATTCACCCCTTCGTTGTTCCTTTTTTAATCTTGATGATCTACGGACATCAATTTTCCTAAGAGAACAATCTAACATTGAGACTGTTATACGGTCTGGTTATTAGTCCCTGATTCCAGGGTGGTGCCCCGTCTACATTAATCCTAATTAGTATTCTATTCATTTTAATAATTAATTATTATCTTTGATAATAATTCATATTCTGTTAAATTTGATGATTGTTGATTTAAAGGATTAAAAAAGCTAACATTGATTCAAATCAATGTTCTATTGATTTTAATAATTAATGATTATCTATGATACTTCTTAATTATTGCTAATAACCAAACCCGCTTCTAAACTGTGAGCCCTACACCTTTATGTGGATTTTGGAGCTTCTAAATTTTGACATCTATTCACTTGCATTGTATGGACCTACAGAGCTGAAATATTCTTCTAAAAATCTTAATTTGGGTTCTACCGATGAAAAAAAAGACAATTTTTCTTTTTTGGGTGAACCATCCCCAGGTTTGTTGATTGTCACCATTATTAAGGTTTTTCTGTTAATGGTTGAGGTCTATTGTGTGTCTCTGTCAATAAATTGTACGTAATTGCCAATTCTCTTGGACAGTCAGGTAAGCAAATAGGTAGATTTTTCAGTAGGAGATATTTTTTCATATTGTAACCAATAAAATATATGATTAAAATACATACACATCATATTCTGAAATGCATAACATATAATCAAACATTTGTTTTCGTATCTCGTATCACTTCTCGCATGTAATCTGTTGTGAAATGTAATTTGGAGTCCAGGCAGAGTCGTTGGATATTGAATCAATAGTGAAATATTTTGTAATGTTTTCACCCCTGTCGCCGATTCGTCATGTAATTTGAAAACGATCCGACGTCTTTGAAAATTGTGTAGTGTGTAGGAGTCATAAAGGGGTTTATTCCTTCTGCAGGTGAAAACCATGACATGTTCCTTCACATTCCGCACTCAAATGCTATTGGTTCACGCTATAGTGAGTCTTTACAGGCACGTAAAGCCACCAAAAAATTTTTGTGAACGAGAAATATGAGTTAGTGTATGGAGGTGAACAAGAACAGTTTGTTCACTTAAAAGCAGGGCTGTCGAGTTAACGCGTTAATAACGCGCGATTAATTATAAAAAAAAATAATGCGTTAAAATAATTAACGTATTAAATCGCATGCTTGTAGTACCACCTGTATACTCCAGAGGGCAGTAAGTGAAATTTCAGCTGTGTGAGCAACACAGTTTATACAGTGAAGAAAACAACACAGATATGCATTACTAAAGGTTCAAAAGCAAACTAAGGGATCTCAATATGTGTTTAAAGATTGAGTATTAAACTATATTTAACTTGACACAGTGACCTAAAAATTTAATTTGTATGACGCAACACACCCGAGACAAGCATGTCTGACGCAGGTCGTATGGTAGGGTGACCACCTGTCCCGCATTTTGCGGGAGAGTCCCGAAATTGGAAGCTTTGTCCCACAAGTCATAAGCGGTGTCCCGCATTAAAATTTTGTCTGTATAATTTTTTATCTTAATTATTATTTCGGCATCAATTTATTTCATCGTCCTTTAATTACAAAATCACTATAAAAAATTGTTAATAAGAAAACACGTGCGCCTTTTTTTTTCTTGCACTGGGGAAAAATGGGTCTATCCGGAGCTCCCGAGAAGAGAAAGTGTCTTTGTTCGTATAATAAAGAATTGGAGAAAATATATACATGGTTAAAACCAGTTACAGGTGACCCTAAAAAAGGACAGTGCAGGTTATGCCACCGAAGTTTCACGGACAGCTCAGCTGAAGCAGTTCAGTGCCCCAAACATGACAGCTCTGATATCTTTGGCTTTGAGCTTTCCTGAAACCAACGCGTTCGTGGAGAGGGTGTTTTTACTGATGACCGCTGCGTGGACCGAGACAAGGAACTGAGCATCTGTGGACCTCATCAAAAGTGAACTCCTGGTGAAAGTGAACACCTACACCTGCCAGGAGTTCTACTGTCATAATGAATGAGAAGGCCCTACTCGAAGCAGCCAGATCAGACAAAAAAATTTAATTCAAGATGCACTAAACCGGTAAGAACGCATTACATTTTTCTAGTCTTTAATAATGGAATTTATGTGCTTATTTGGAAATGTGCTTTTTAACGATTAGATTATTATTTTCACTTCATTATATTTACATTGAGTAGGTCTGTGCTGTTAAAATTAGTTTGTAGGCCTATCGTAGAACTGAGGGACGTTCACAGCACCGTCATTAACATTTAACAACACTGCAAAAATACATCTAATATAAAATCAATATTTATTCACCTAGTACATTAATAGTAAGTTATCTCTCCCTCGTGTCCCTGCCCCTCACCTTTTTTGGGAATGTGCCCACGCTGTAGTATTTTGGAGATTTTGTTTTTTATATACAGTATATTATTTAAATACTCTTTGTACCTCCAACAACTCCAAAGTATTGAAAAACATTGCACTATGTAATGCATATAATGTCTTGGCATTATTGTAAAATATATCTGTAGTATTGTGGTCTATGTATACACCTGGCTTGTTTCCAAAAAAAAAAAAAAATGTACATTGACGGGCCCTTAAACAAGCCCTCCTAATAAATCTCCAACTGACTGACAAATTCACTTGTGAAATGGATTGCTGTGAACTGTATGCCAATGATTAACTTATGATCAATAATATGGTAGTAAAAAATACATTGTATTCTAAAGCCGCTGTTATATTGTTTTAACAATTATTAACTCTTCTGCTACAAGAATATAATGCATTTTAATTATCTGAATATTTTTTTATTATATATATATATATATATATATATATATATATATATATATATATATATATATATATATAAATAAAAATATTTAAAGATAACTATGTGTAATTTCATGATTACGTATTGAATTATTGTTATATGAGGGGGTTTCTCAGCAAATATTTTTATATGCGATTAATCACGATTAATTAATCGGGACACCATGTAATTAATTCGATTAAAAATGTTAATCGATTGACAGCCCTACTTAAAAGATTTGTTCAAAAAGACCGATTCATTCACGGACATGCATCACTACTAGATACTGGAAGTTTGATTACTACGTTTTGCCACTTGACACTAAAGATATTTATTTATTTATTTATTTTTATTATTTATTTTTTTACTTAGTTTTTTTTCTCAGTGCTCAGGACTGTGACTGGCTAGCCTGACAGGTGAGCTCTCTTGTGGCTGAACACCGCTGTGTGCTTGCGTTTGCATTTTTGAAGTTGCGCCGTTTATCCGTGAGCCGCGCTGTGAGAACTGTAGGCCGTAGCGGTTTCATCACTCCGGCAGGTACCTCTTGTTTCAACATTTTATCTTTTTACTTGCCCTCATTCTGTTTAGACTGTCTAGTGACTCACACTCCTGCTGATCCATACAATCACTCTGGAATATACGGTTGACTTGGGCTCCATTGCAATAAGTATATTGTGTTGTTGTTATATTGTTTTTTTTGCTTATGTTTTCATGTACTTTTATTTTTGAGCATTGGCCAAAAGAGCTTTATAAAGTATACATGTTACTATAATTGTCATTCTTAGTGGTAGTAACATGTCATGTGCTGTCAACATGGCAGCATTCATGAGGGGGCGACCCGCTCGATGTTAAATTTAGTTAAGCTTTTATTGGGTTCCTGATATGACTGCAATCTAATGTACACATAATTTTCATCATATTTCTAAAAAATGCTATTCATGTCTGTGTGTAAAAAAAATTTAATTAACCAAAACTCATTGAATGTACAAGTTCTTCAGTTGTATGAAACTGATACTTACTTGAGAATAGTAGCTGGCAAAGAAAGCATCAGATAGTGTGAGCCCCTCATATGCGTTGTGCCCTTCAAAGCTCCCCTTCACGTGTTCGTCTTTTCCTTGTGTATATATATACATCCCATTCTGCTGATGCGCATGATGGTGTGCTTTACCTTGCAGGTCATACCAGTAGAAAGAGGACCGATGGGAGTCCAGTGCTCCTGCAGCACCATCTGCTCCATCAGTCCATTTTTGTGCTTCAGTCACAGTGTCCACTTTACTGTGCTTGAGGTGATCTGAATTTTTAGACATCTGTAACAGGGCCATCTCCTGTGGGCAGAGTACAACACTGTTCACTGCAGAAGGACACTTCACAGGGTTATTTCTCCTTACACTGCCTGATAGATGCCGGTACTGATACTTGCCAGTACCTTTATAAGGAACTGCAGCATAATACATGGTTTAAATTGAACTAAGAAAGATAGTCTGACCTTTGCTCATGTGAGCGATTCAAGTCAAACACATTCAAACTACAAACTAACAAATTAACATGTTACATGTATGTGGAATATTCCTTGTTTTAAGGCAGCAACACAAAAATACAAGGAACAAAATCACAATGTGTGTTTTTGTGATAGGTGTAGTTTCACTAAAATATGGAGACTTGCTCTTGAATGAGACACAGAGAGCTGCAAACACTGTTTGGCACAAATATGCAAGGAAAAACAAATAACAATTATCACAATGCTGCCAACGAATAATAAATTAAACAACAATAATCCCGTTGCAATAATGAAAAAAAAATATTTTCTTTTTTTTTTAAATGGGACCTATTATGCAAAATTCACTTTTACATGGTGTTTGTAAAATAAATGTGATTCGGCAGTGTGGGTACACCACCACCCTACAATGTTAAAAGTCCACCAACTCCTCTTTCTTATATTTCTATAAATCAAAAACAGCGTGTCAAAATGAATGGTTTTCGTTTCTGCTCTAAAGTGACGTCACGTTAGAGCAGGCCTCACCCACGACTGGTGACAGACTCCACCCTATCATCATAGATCCTACCCTGAGTGATCTACACACATTCCACCATTTTTTCTGCGCAGGAGCGAATTATTTCTCAGCTTCGAAAGCATCATAAGTGTTCTGTTGTTGGCTGTAAAATTGAACATAAGAGTCTTCATGTAATCCCGACATCAGAGCTACTGAAGACGCAGTGGACAAGTTTTGTTTGTTTTGTTTTTGTTGAAGGAAATGTGCCCCAAATCATACAGAAATATGTGTATGCTTGTGCAAATAATTTTATACCAGACTGCTTTGTGAATGAGTTGTGTGATGTGATACTCAATCATGGATCAGTACCAACTGTTCGTGTTCCAGCTTTATATCCTCAAGATATAAGTATCTACTTCACAGACACATTCTCGGGGCACCGGAGACTTACAGCCATGGCCAAAAGTATTGGCAGTGACATAAATTTTGTGTTTCGCAAAGTTTTCTGCTTCAGTTGTTGTGGTGTTGATTCACATTGTTTCTAGATTATTGTGCAGAGTGATGCACTTTAAATAATTGCAAAAAGCTTAATTGGCCAAAAGACGGAACTTTATCACAAAAACCCAAATTTGTCCCTGGCAAAAAATTACCAGCTAACATCATTTCAATAATCATATCAGCAGCACCTGGGAAAGTGTGAACGAGTACTAGTCAGGTGAAATCACTCTATCATTCTGATTGGATTATAAGAGCAGACTGATTGCTATAAAAGGAGGGAAGAAGCACTTCCAATCATTGTGTTCTTGTTAGCAATGGCTACCTCTAAATAAAAACATGCAGTCATCATCGATTTGTATCAAAATGGCCTCACATGCAAGACAATTGCTGCAAAGAATATTGCACCTGAAAGAACCATTTACCAGATCATCAAGAACTTCAAGGAGAGAGGTTCACCTGCAGTGAAGAAGGCTTCAGGACGTCACAGAGTGTCCAGCAAGCGCCATGACCATCTCCTCTTGAGGAGTCAGCTATGGAATCTCTGTCACCACCAGTGCAGAGTTGCTCAATATTGGCAGAAGGTTAGTGTAAGTGCATCTGCACACACAGTGAGGCAAAGACCTTTGGACAATGGCCTGCTGTCAAGAAGGGCAGCAAAGAAGCCACTTCTCTCCAAGGAAAACATCAAGGATAGACTGAAATTCTGCAGGAATTACAAGGATTCGACAGCAGAAATCTGTTGAAAAGTTATTTTCTCTGATGAAGCCCCCTTCCAACTGTTTGGGACATGGAAAATCGATAGTCCGAAGAAGAACGCTACCATGGGTCCTGTGTTGTGCCAACAGTGAAGCATCCTGAGACCATCCATGTGTGGGGTTGCTTTTCATCCAAGGGAGTGAGCTCTCTCACAATTCTGCCCAAAAACACTGCCATGAATAAAGAATGGTGTCAAAACGTCCTGCAAGAGCAACTATTCCCAACAATCCAGGAGTAATTTGGCGATGATCCGTGCATTTTCCAGCATAATGGAGCACCATGTCACAAGACAAGAGTAATAATGAAGTGGCTCAGAGATCAATACATTGAAATTTAGGATCCGTGGCCAGGCAACTGCCCGGATCTTAATCCCATAAAGAATCTGTAGTCAATCCTCAAAAAGGCGAGTGGACAAGCAGAACCCCACAAATTGTGATCAACTCAGAGCACTAATAAGGCAAGAATGGATAGCCATCAGTCAGGATTTGGCCCAGAAGCAGATATCCAGCATGCCAGAGCGAATCGCAGAGGTTATGAAGAACAAGGGTCAACACTGTAAATATTGACTCTTTGCATATATTTAATGTTTTTGCCAATAAAAGCCTTTAAAACTTATGAAATGCTTATCATTGTTTTTCAGTATACCATAGAAACATGTGAAAAAATAATCTACAAATACTGAAGCAGCAAACTTTGCAAAACACAAAATTTATGTAACTGCTTTTAATACTTTTGGCCACGGCTGTATATTACACCTTGTAAAAAGGAGCATAATAGGCCTCCTTTAAATCAAAACAACAGTAAACACACTGTTATGGCCAGTCAGAAAACTTTAAGGTTGGTAAATGATCTCAATTCACCCAGTTGAGGCAAAAAGGGTGGACATTTTCTGGCATTAATGAAGCCTTCATTATAAACTATGCATTAATTATTACTTATAAACGTAACACACATGTTCTCCTTAAGTTGACATTTTATTATAGCATTATAAATACAGAAGGTTCGAGAAGAATGAGAGGAAGTAGATGTTGTCTGTGTGTGTGTGTGTGTGTGTGTGTGTGTGTGTGTGTGTGTGTGTGTGTGTGTGTGTGTGTGTGTCTAAGTGAGTCAGGAAGGAGAGAGAGAGACTTCTAGTTTTAAACAACAGGAAGAGTAAATGAACGATCTTTATGTCTTAAGAGTATAGTTTAAGGGAAAATGCTATCTCATACTATACAAGGAAAGAGAATGTATTTGAACCCATAAAAAAGGCTACCTTGTTTAAGCAAAATGCATGAGTATCAATATTGTGTATGTTGGAACACAGAGACACTCCACAGAGCTCTTTGAATAAACTGGAGAAAGAAAATCCTTATGTGTAAGAGTTTTTATTCATACCAAAACTTTAATCCAAAATTTCCACCACAAGTTACAGTAATTTTGGGCCTGGGAACATGTGACAATTGGTCCATCATCTGAAGCTGGTTTGTAGACTGCATTGCAAACTTCTGACTTATTTCTTTCTTGAGTAATAATTTTTGGTCTCATTTATGTTACTAAATTTGTTACGGAGATCAAAACTGAGATCCTGTGAGCAGGAAGTATTTCTTTTCACAATGCAAAGTACCTTTCAGAAAACTTAAAAAGACAATGCATTGCTGATTTTATGGGTGGTGATTAAATGTGCTGTGTTGGTGGTGTTGGTCTGGAGGATGGGAAATTCCTTTAATCTTTTTTATTGTATTTCCTTGATATACTCCCAAATTCCATTTGTCTGATTGAATCTTTATCTGAGAAAAAAAAAATGCTTCCGAGTTCATAACTCACTTAAAAATGTACTCTAGTGATGTAATTTGTTATTTGTGCTGTGCTTATCTTGTGGCTTTCTGATCACTCACTGGCATTTCTGGATATGTTCAGTGGCAAGTTATTTTCTATCTTTTAACTGTTGCAACCGTAAGCAGGGAAGAGTTGTGCTTTTCACAAACAAAGTACCTCTCAGAACACTTAAAAAGAGAATGAACCATAATATTTTATGGTTGGTGATTATTAAATGTGATTTGTTGGTCTGAAGGGTGGGAATTTCCATTCATCTTTTTATTGTAATTCCTTGATCTATTCTGATGGAGTTTATCTGAGAAAGAAAAGACTTTTATTAGTCTTTTAAAATACTTTTATTTACTGAATAAATACTGCCAACAATTACTTATGACTAATCTAATGTCACCTTGCATGTGTGGGAAAACAATGAACTCTTGATTTGAGTGAGATTCTGCTACATCTATTCGTATTCTTTTTAATATAAAATACTGTGCAAATATCTATAGATGTTTCACAAAAACATGTCTTATGATGGTTGTTTTTATATATTCTGCTTAGTGTGTCGATAGGAAATATCAATTTTGTGTTTCCAAAAATTCCTTTTGCAATAGAACAGAAGAACCAACTAGGAGTCCTGCAACAGATCACAGAGCCAGAATCTCAACAATGAGTTAGTCTGGGATTTCATTAAGAGACAGAAGCAATTGAGACTTTCAGAAAGGCAATTAAATACATACAGTAAAAGAACTGTGGCTAGTTCTCAAAGATGATTGTAACAATCTTCCTGCAAACAACTTTGAAAAACTAGGTGCTAGTATACAGTACCACATGTGGGCCACGGTACAGTAATAGGGTATAAGGGTGCCTAATTATATGTCCTCTTTTTCCTGAACATGTCCGGAATTTGGCTTTGATTTGGCTTTGATGTGCTCAGTACTGTCGTCACAACTGTGTGTGCGTATTTGCCATAAAAAAGCCATTTAAACCTACAGTAGCACATCAGTTTTATTTTAATCTATGGACCTCTCTCTCTTTGCTACAAGCATAAAATAGCTATGTTAATACAGAACCCACACAAAAGAAAAGACAAAGGAAGGTTGTTGCTTCTTGCTTAAAGGTGCACTAAGTAACTTTTCTGTTTGTGTCATCTTGGATTTACACTGCATCATTTAAAATCAACAGTTTTCGTTTCAGATGCCATTGTAGAAATTCACTATTCACAATCAGCCATATTTATTTTAATCAATGAGTGAAAGTGTCAAATAACAGGACGGTTACTCAGATTAAGCTAGTGGTATTCTGATGGTCATGTGATTCTAACATGGTAGCTCCCGTGTGCGGACCCTCTCCATGTAGAATAAAACGGCTTTTAAAAGGTTACTGATATGACTTGAGTCTTCATTTTAATGTGAGTGGCCATGATTTTCTACATATATTGCAAAATTATAATTCATGTCTTTAGTAGTTAATGAGTGCACCTTTAACTTATTTAAAAAGGAAATTTGGAGGTAGCATCACCATTAAAGTGAAAAAAAAAAGCATGCCGGCAAGCATTTTTCCACATCAATGTGTCATTTATTTTGATTTAGCAATCTATCGAAGAGAGTGAGAAATGGTGGTACTTTCATCTCAGTAAAGATCAGAGATTGCAGACTCTAAGCGACAAACATCAGCTACAGCTAATTGGTTCATTCGGTCTGGGTAATTGTAATCATACACAGCAAAATCGTTTGATGTGATGTTTTGTATGTATACAAAATGAATATTGATTTATCCTACACTGGCTACATTAACTTGACACTTAAATGGTAGGCTAGGTTCTCTTATTCCTGTATATTGCTAAAAACCTTTATCTCCATATAATTGGGCTGTTTCGGTTAGTGGGAGAGGTAAATGCATCCCTAACTAAGTTTACAATATTGAAAACACACTTAAGATTTCTATTACCAGTATAGTAGGACTACTTGCAGTTCGAATATCTCAGTGTGAATATGCTGGATTCAGTCACATTATGCCTTCCTCAAAGATGTCAGAATGTTCTTGTCCCATAATAAAGATCTTAATTAGAGCTCTGTAATGCCAGCAACAATGCATAAAGTCAGTTGAAACATTACATGCTATTTAATTTGTATGAAAACTTTGATTTCAGCAGATCTTGCTCAAGTTTCAATGGAACATTTATGATACAGGAAGAAAGTTTACCCTGCGAGGGCCACCCCAGGAAGCGAGATCTTAGGGATTTAGGAGTCTAATTTAATCTTAGGGATTTAGGAGTCCTCATGTCAACTTTTAAATTGTCATGGGTTTAGGAAGTATTTTTTTTTTTTGTTAAAATGCTCCATGAATTAATCTTACATGAAAATCTGACTAGTCCTAAAATTTGAAGCGACATGCCCATCATTTTTAATATTTTCTCCTAAATTTCTGTTTTGAGCTACTTTTAGTCCTAATATTTTTTGGGTGAATACAGTCTTGAAGAAAGTACTAAAGTTTCCCACATTTTACCATATTTTGCAAAAACAAAGGAAATGCCACATTGATGTAGAAACATTTGTTCCCAATTCCCATGCCCCCTTTTACGTTGATGCAACCTCCAAATTTCCTTAAATTATGTGTTTCCATATATACAGTAAATAAACATGCTTCTTCCCTCTCTTTTCTTTGATGTGGGTTCTGTATTATCCATACCTATCTTATGCATGTAGTTTTCTAAAAGCCAGTAATAAATTAATAAATAAATATAATAATATACACTTCCCACTATCTATAATGAATTTGCTGACAAATAGTGCTTCCCTGTATATCAAAGCACTCATAGAATGTGACGACATCCAAAGCAATAAGGTCAACTCCACCTTACACTTACCTTAATGTTTATTTGGTAAAACTTGGTCTTTGCAGTTTTGTGAACATGTTTTAAGCAAAAATTCTTAGCTAGGAACTCTTAAGAGAACTACTAGTGGTAAGATAAAATTCTTTGTGAATATGAGCCCAGATTTTACAGTAAAAACATCTAGCTTGTAGCATTACATACCTTGTCCTCTCCCTGTCCTTCAGTGTTATATAGGATGAGATGCTCTTTAGCATCAAAAGGAATGCTCTTGAAATCTACTGCAGATGCCATGCCACCACAAAGACAGAACATGAGCAGGAGAGGTACCACTGCAACATAACGGACATCAGGAAACAACAGAGAGAAACTTCAATAAACATCTGTAAACATTTGTCATATAGTCAACAGAACATTATTCAGAAAAACACACCAATTCAACAACAGCGGTCAACGGCTAACCAACATCTTCTGCTATATTCACATGTTCCTATTCAGTCAGTTCACACGGTCCAATACACTGACTATGGGATATCATACTCTTGCGTACTTGTCCTGAACCCATCTGAAAAACAAGTCACCTGCATCATTCCTATCAATCTTCAGGTCCTTGCCTCGCTGAAAGAACACAGTACGCGTATGTAGATCAGCAGTGATTGTGGTTAAGAACAACACAATAGAGCACAACAGTCTATTTCTGGACATAAAAAAATCCCATAAATTTTTTCTATGGGCAAATTAATTTTTAACAATAAATTATAAACCTTAAAAGTGAACTCTGAGGTTGTTAATCAAAGGCCTTCTCTTGAAGCCATCTGTCTGTTATTTCAACTTCAACATGTTTTAAAAATTGTGTTTAATTAGCAGAATTTCTGGTGAAGAACTACACTACCTGTGAATCCTGAAGAGAAAGATCCACCAATCAGAAAATCGTAGCCAAAAGATCTTTGTAGCTAACAGCAAATTACTTGTTTGTTTATATCTGAATATTTTGCAATAAACGTGATATGTATTGTTCCTTCACTTATAATCAACAAATTTAAATGAATAGATAATTTTTTTGTTTAAGTTTATTTTCTATCCTTGTTAATTCGATTACATCATTCACAATGCATCATGGGATTGTAGTGGCATGTTTTGCCTTCTCGACTGGTAACAGAGCTGACATACAGTGGCTTGCCTGTACAAAGGCGACATTCACCCTGTTGGCTAACCAGGTTGTTTTATTTATACCCATTCATAGTTTACAGTATAGGTCCCATAGTCGATGTGTTGTACCGTGTGAATCGACTGAATGGGAACATAAAGTTATGCATATAACAACTGTTCCCAGAAGAAGGGAAACTAGTTAAAACACATCGCAGCCACATTCAACTTTGGCAACATAGAAGAGCCTATTTGAACAACCGGAATGATGCAGGCGACAGTATTAGCCAGGTTGGCAGGGCTATCCAGTGTTGCCTTGCGTGAGTGGCCTTTCAGACTTGAGGTGTCTTCAGTACAAGTGAGAGAGCATGAAATCCCAGTGAGAGAGCATGAAATCCCACAGTCAGTGTGCTGTACTTAGTTTCCCTCGATATGGGAACAGTAAACTTAACATTTTTATTAGAAGTTTTCCAAATGCTGGATGTTTTATTGCAGCATTCCAAATGGATGAATTTTGTAGTTGACACTTTACTAAGCTCTGCCCCCCTTGGCTACCGTTGCTAGCAGAACTTTGCATAAAGGAATGGGAGATTGCCATGAATGGTGTGGTCTTTGGCAAAATATTCTCAATAACAGAATTGACAATATTCTTACGTGGGCTGGAATAAAGAGTGACATTGTAAAGCACATTTATCTGATGTTATTTGTTAAAAGAAATTGTTAAATTACACAGAAAATGTATTGAAAACCTTTTGGTACCTCGTGTCTCTATAAAAAGTTATATCCGTCTCGGTCTCTGTGACAGCTGTAGACTTTGTAAGCAGCAAACGTCTCGTTACGTATGTAACCTTGGTTCCCCTTTGACTAAGGGAATGAGACATCGCGTTTACTAATACATATGGGGAGTGTCTTCATACACAACCTATTTGAAACCCCTCTGAAATAACGGCAATATTCTAACATTGGCTATGGTGTTTGGCGCGAAACTGACCGCTCATTTTGGCGTGAGCTGATCGCTATAAAACAGGTGCACAGACACAATTTCCTCAGAATTTCTGACTGATAACAAGGAGCACATTGCAGAACTCTGAGTCTTGTGGTGCGGCTAGCGTTCGCAATGTCTCGTTCCCTTCGTCTCAGGGAACCGAGGTTACGTACGTAACAGAGACGTGCCCGTACTTAAAAAGGGGGCATAAGTATCTATCTATCTATCTGGCCAAAGAATAGCAAGTGCTCTAAACAGAGAGGACTTGTGAAGAAAGAGACGTTACATCTAGGTTGAAAAACCTTGCGAACGTGTTTTGCGGGGACCATCCTGCCGCAAAACATGTCTTGTAAGGACACACCATTCGTCCATGCCCATGAGGAGGCCATGCCTCTAGTTGAGTGTGCTTTAACACCAATTGGGCAAGTCTGTCCCTGCGATTCGTAAGCCAGGGTAATTGCATTGACAATCCATTGAGAAAGTCTTTGCTTGGAGATGGACTTTCCTTTTGCGTGTCCTCCATACCATATTAAGAGCTGATCAGACACTCTGAACTGGCAAGTACGCTCAACGTATGTATGTAGCACCCACATAGGGCATAACAAATGCAATGATTGTTCCTCATCTGAATTAAACGGAGGAGGGAAGCAGGCCTGAAGGTGATCCATCTGCGCTTTGAAGGGTGTGGTCAGGACCATGGGTACATAGCCTATCCTGGGTTTGACAGTGGCTCTTGAAAGACCGGGGCCAAACTCCAGACAAGAATTGTCGACTGATAACGCCGACCCATTTTACTGAGGCCAGAGCCAGCAGTAGTGTGGTCTTAACGGAAAGAATGTGCAAATCAACAGAGTCCAAAGGCTCGAAGGGGGGCCCTGTGAGAGCTTTTTGGACTAAAGTTAAGTCCCAAGTCGGGACTGTAGCTGGCCGAGGTGGGTTTAATCGTCTTGCTCCTTTTAGGAACTTTATGATTAAATCATGCTTGTCTATAGAGGCGCCGGCTTCATGTGCGTGATACGCAGATATAGTTGCCACAGTGGTATTTCCCATGGTGGGCTGTACAACATCTCTATCATTTCCGGAAACCATGGCTGGTTGGGCCATCTCGGCGCAATTAATAGAACCATTTCTTGTCCTCCCAGACTTTGCATATGACCGAGTGGATCAGGCATACCGGAGGAAAAGCGTATTTGCATTTCGCCAGCCATTTGTGTGCCATTGCATCCATTCCAAAGGGGCTTTGGAATACCAAAGGGGACAGTGGGCATTCTCCACTGAGGCAAATAGGTTGATTTCTGCTTTGCCAGCCATTTGTGTGCCATTGCATCCATTCCAAATGGGGCTTTGGAATACCAAAGGGGACAGTGGGGATTCTCTACTGAGGCAAATAGGTTGATTTCTGCTTTGCCAAATATTTCCCAAATCCTCAACACCGTCTGAGGATGAAGTCTCGAATAATCGCCTGGTGTCAGCCCTTGGCGTGACAGTAGGTCCGCACCGTAATTCAGGTGGCCTGGGATATATGCCGCTCTCAGGGAGAGGAGATGACACTCACTCCATAGGAGGAGGTGCCGCCACTATCAGTCTCAACAGTAGCGGTGAATGAATTCCACCTTGGCAGTTTATATATGCCACAACTGTCATGTTGTCTGAGCGAACCAGGACATGACAGTTCGCTATTTCTGACTGAAAAGCCTTCAAGGCTAGAATTACAGCAGTTGGTTCAAGGCGGTTGATATGCCACGCCCTCCTCGGACCGGTCCAGGTGCCGAAAGTCGGGCGCCCATCTCACACCGCCCCCCAACCTGTGTTGGAAGCATCCGTAGTCACCACTTTCCACCTGATAATTTGCCCCAGCACCACACCAGTCAAATGCAGGAGCTGTCCATGGTACCAATGCAGCTATACAGCGGCGGGATATAGTGATGCGCGTGCGCCCTTGGCGCCAAGCATTTTGTGGCACATGACTCTTCAGCCAGCACTGAAGTGGTCTCATGTGTAAGAGACGTAATGGGATGACGGCCGATGCTGCCGCCATAAATCCCAAAGCTTTCTGAAACAGCTTCAGAGGAAGTGTTCTCCCCAGTTTGAACTGAGTTAGACACTGCAGAATGGCCTAAACACACAAGCTCGTGAGGTGCGTGCGCCCCCTCGTGGAGTCGAGGCGGAATCCCAAAAAGGAGATATTTTGGCTGGGAGAGAGCATGCTCTTTACATTGAGGCCCAAGCTGTTTAGATGCTGAAGCAGTTGGCATAACAGAGCCTCTTATTGTGCTAGTAACAGCCAATCATCGAGGTAGTTCAAGATGCGTACGCCGCTCAGTCTCAGAGGGGTGAGAACCGAATAAATGTGCGAGGAGCCAGAGACAGTTCGAAGGGCAGGACTTTGAATTAATACGCTGTTCCCTCGAACGTGAATCTTAAAAACATCCTGTGGTGTTGTACAATTTGGATATGGAAGTACACATCCTTCAGATCTATGTACGCAAATCAATCTTGTGGGCTTACATGTAATAGAATCCGTTTCTGAGAAAATCATTTTGAATGGGCGCTTTATAAGTGCACGATTTAAATGCCTCAGATCCAGAATTGGCCAAGTCAGCTGACTCAATTTGGGACAAGAAAATAATGGCTGTAAAATCCTTTTTGTGCTTGACAATTTGGCACAATCGCATTTTTCACGATTTTCACAAGGAATTTGTTTTGGTGTTGTAGGTGCGTGTCACATAATCTCTAAATATATGAAACAATAATTAAAATATAAGCAATATAAATATAAATGTCCACACAGTATCAATTAAAAGTATAAAATAATAGAGCAGAGTAGTACAGTGTAATGTAGAGCCAGAGGTGGAGTGTGTCAGGGTGGGTACCGGGCATTGTTGATAAGGCAAGTGGCGGATGGGAAGAAACTGTTCTTGTGGCGTGAGGTTTTTGTCCTGATGGACCTCAGCCTTCTGCCAGAGGGGAGTGATTCAAAGAGATTGTGGTCAGGGTGGGAGAGATCAGCCACACTCTTTCCAGCACGCTTCAGGGTCCTGAAGGCGTACAGGTCCTGGAGCAGCGGCATATTGCAGCCAATCACCTTCTCTGAAGACCGGATGACATGCTGCAGTCTGCCCTTGTCCTTGGCAGTAGTAGCAGTGTACCAGATAGTGATGGAGGATGTGAGGATGGACTCGATGATGGCTGTGTAGAAGTGGCAGGAAGTACATTCTCTGATGTTCAGCTCCCACTTGAGGTCCTGGGAGATGATAGTTCCCAGGAAGTGGAAAGACTCCACAGTGTCAATTGTGGAGTCGCAAAGGGTGATGGGGGCAGGTGCAGGTGCTTCTTCCTGAAGTCCACAACCATCTCCACTGTCTTTAGAGCGTTGAGCTCAAGGTTGTTTTGGTCGCACCAGGTCACCAGGTGGTCAACCTCCCACCTGTAGGCAGACTCGTCACCATCAGAGATGAGTCCGATGAGGGAGGTGTCGTCCACAAACTTCAGAAGCTTGATGGACTGGTGACTGGAGGTGCAACTGTTAATGTACAGGGAGAAGAGCAGAGGAGAAAGAACGCAGCCCTGGGGGGGATCCAGAGCTGTAAGGTGGGCATTGGGGGGGGGGATGCGCAGGCCCCTGCTGAGGTGGGGGAGGTGGAGGTGATGCACTGTGGCTGGAGCTGTTGGGAGGTGTCGTGGGGGCTGGTTTCAGGACTGTCCCTTTGTCTTTCAAAGCGGCAGTAGAACGCGTTCAGGCATCAGTCGTTGATGGCCTGGGGGCTTTAGGCTTGTAGTTGGTGATCTGCCTAAGCCCTTTCCAGACAGATGCAGAGTCGTTGGCTGAGAGCTGGTGTTGGAGCTTCTCAGAGTACCGTCGTTTAGCCTCTTTCACTGCCTTGCTAAACTTGTACTTCACCTCTTTAAATCTGTCTTTGTCCCTACTCCTGAAGGCCTCTACCTTATCAAACCTTAACCTTCTGAGTTTGGCTGTAAACCAGGGTTTGTCATTGTTGTAACTCACCCTAGTGCGTGATGGAATACAGCAGTCCTCGCAGAAGCTGATATATGACGTCACAGCCTCTGTGTACTCATCAAGACTGTTTGTAGCAGTCCTGAACAAATCCCATTCAGTTGTGTCAAAACATGTCTGGAGATCCTCCACAGCCTCACTGGTCCACTTCCTTGATGTCCTCACTACAGGTTTGCAGAGCTTTATTTTCTGCCTGTACGCAGGAATCAGGTAGACCATGACGTGGTCAGAGTTTCCCAGTGCAGCACGCGGCACGGCATGATAAGCATTCCTGACTGTGGTGTAACAGTGATCCAGAATGTTCTCCTCTCTGGTCGGGCATTTAATAAACTGTCTGAATTTAGGGAGTTCATGAGTGAGGTTTCCGGGTTGGTCCGCTCCACACAAAGTATCTGGTCGGCGAGCATGCGCTGTGCGACCTGCACGTTGGCTTGCGGCAGCATGTAAACACCGACCAGAATGAATGAAGCAAACTCACGGGGTGAATAAAAAGGCTTACACTTTATGATGAAAGATTCCAGGTCAAGAGAACGGTGCTGCTGGATCACTGTCACATTGTTGCACCAACCACTGTTGATGTAAAAACAGATTCCTCCACCTTTATTTTTGCCAGAAAGTTCCGTGTCTCTGTCCGCTCTGTAAATTTTGAAGCCTGCCAGCTGCAGCGCAGAGTACAGTATTAATCCACAAAGTCACGGCTCCGTGAAGCACAAAACAGTAGATGAAGAAACGTCCCTGTTTTTCCCCAACAGCAGTTGTAATTCCTCCAGTTTGTTGGGCAGTGAACGCACATTAGAGAGAAATATTCCCGGTAACGGTGTGCGTAATCCTTGCTGGCGAAGACACACAAGCGCACCAGCCCGTTTCCCTCTCCTTCAGCGTTTCACTGCATGAGCAAAGGTGAGCGCACCTTTGACCAGAATGTCCAAAATTTCCAGTGTAGGGAGAAGAAAAGTAGGAAATAAGTCCTCTGGAGTTGTACCCCTTATGATCATGAGCTCATTTCTAGTGAAAGAGCTCCCGGTACCGACGCAAAAAACAGAGTTAAAACACAAAACAACGCGCGCACACACACACACCGAGGCGGTTGTCTGTGGCGACAGCTTGTGATCAGTTTTGGAGAGTATGCATGATAATTGTATGCATGAACATTTTTCCCTGAAATTACAATGTATACAAATATGTAATGGGAAGTTTTACCTTTATGTATGAAGAACATCTTTTTTACAAGTTCTCTGGTGTTATTTTATTATACTTAAACATAATTCATCATATTTTACCAGGGGAAAAAAAGCTCAAATACTTGATCTCGGGCAGCAATACATCAAAAATTAGTGTGGGGAAAACAATCCCATCAGACTGCATTTACAGACTTTATTTTATTTGTAATAAAATATGCAGTCTTCTGCAGATATGCTTATGTTTACATGTGAAATTCCACATGCGTTTATCATCTTGTCATTTTTATTTTAATAATTTTTATTGAATTGACTGGTGAAAAAAAAAAAAAATCAGCTCAGGATTTTTTGCTTTATTTGAAGAGAACCACAAATGTTTTTGACTGTTTTTCTTTCAAAAAATGTCCAAATCTATTGGATATTTCACTTCTTTTAGTAAACAAATGGCAAACTATGGTAGCCAGGATTTGTTTTCCCCCACGTTAAGCCACACCCTGACGTGCTGCTGACTGTATGTATAACATGTTTGAATTTCAGTGGTTGGATGAGACGGGACTCACACAGGAGGAGCAAAAGTCCCAGCAGCATTAGAAGTACACCAGACCCTCCAAATCTAGTCTCCCGCTCTCTTAGACAATGTTTAGTCCCGTCACATGTGCAGACATCTACCTGAAGTACCTGACCAGCACAGAACTTCCCCTGCTGGTCCCGCACCTCCACAAACACACGGTACTGGCCCGGCCACAGCATCTCGTGAGAGCGCAAGATCGTTGTAGTGTCTGAGAGGAAAATATTAATGCAGATGACATATACAACAGGAACAAATTAATGTGCTTAGGAGCAGCAATCTGTTAGTATTCTTACATTTTCTTTATTTATTGACTATAATTGAATTGTGCAAAATTGAAATCCCTTTTTACTCTAAATCTCCTTTCACTTTCAGATGTGGGTGTGGAGATTTAGAGTAAAAAAGGACTTAAGTATTGATCTGTTTCTCAGCCACACCAATCATGTCGCTTCTGAAGATATGGATTTAACCACTGGAGTCTTATGGAATACTTTTATGCTGCCTTTATGTGCTTTTTGTAGCTTCAAAGTTCTGGCCACCACTCACTTGAATGGTCCTACAAAGCTGAGATAACTCATAAGCTGTACTACAGGTATAGTGGCACAAAAAAAAGACAATCTGGGTTACAGTGAGGCACTTACAAAGGAAGGGCAATACAACAAATGCCCATCATTGTGAGGGGTTGGCAGGGGTGTTGCTTTGCAGTTGCTAATTTGACCTTGATAGTTGCTAGTCAAGAGAGCCCACTCCAAGTTTCTATGATATTTTATTTTCTAGTTATGGCTATGATTGGCGGTATCTTTCATATCCATGCAGATTATATAATGGTGTTTAATACTTGGGCTTACATTTAGTGCACTTTAAACTGGGATACAAGGAAGTATTTTAACATTCAAAAAATGACACACTGCACTTATAAAAAGACAATAAGCTATTGTACAGTTTTCTGTTTTCTGGTTGTTTATTACCGTTGAGGTGCTCGACACTCCATGACTGCAGTGTGCTCTTTGTGTTTACTTTGAATTCAAAGGGTGCTGCATTGGGGAAATGATCTCTGTCCACAGCAGTGATATACAGCACATGCTCTTTGTAGCACAGTGTTTGAGACACTCTGCTCAGGATGGGACAGTGGTCATTAAAGTCCTCCACCTGAATGGCTATGGTGCCAGTAGCAGTTTTAGCTGGGTAATCTGTAACAGAGTTGATATACTGTATTACACACAATATGTTGTCACAACTTTGAATGGCATTTTATACTTTTGCAACACATAAAACTATACTTTTGAAATTAAATTTTTTTTTAAACGGGCTCCTGAATAACATTTGAGAGGGGCCATCAAGTTTGATAGTTGTTGGCACCCATCCGCACCTCATTAGGTATAGTACTGGTGAAGAGTGGGGGTCTGTGGCCCTTAAAATGAAAATGTATGGACATGAATTTTACAGAAATGTAAAAGTGATATTATTATTAATTCCAAAACTATGTGCAATTACCAATAATATTTCATACTTTTATTATTGTCTTGATCAATACGACTATAGTTTCTATATTATCCAAAATAACTTTTAATATCTGTGAAAAGCACCCTCGCCCTCCCCCTCTCTCGCTCTCATAAACGGACACATAAAGATGACACGTCATCTACAATTATTTTTTAATAATTCAATGGTCCGTCGTCAATTATTCCTTACACCCCTTACAAAAATCAACAGTTCATGGCAAATTTGCTGCAAGATTGCCATAAACTCTCGGTTTTTGTGAGGGTTTACTTACAGTGTTTTCATAGAGGTTTGCACCAGTGAATTCTGTGCCAAATTCAAATGCTTCACTCTTGTTCTCGCGCTGAAGTAAACAAACAAAAATGTCTTCCCTTAAGCCAGCTATACACTGTAGGATTTTTACAGTCCTTTAGGATTGTTGCTTGTCAGTCTGTACGATATGAACGCATTGGTATCAGCATGGCACACTGTGTGACATTATGTCAGACTGTACGACATGTCTGGAAGTTATGGTACTGTTTTATATGTAAGGAATAATTGTCGACCATTGAATTATTGAAATATAATGCACACCCTGAGGTGGTGATGCAGCCACAAAGCGTTATTTTTAATAATTCAATGGGCCAGAGACAATTATTCCACTAATACTATGGTCATCATAACTTTAACAGCTTTCAGTGTTTTCTCTCAAGGCATTTTCTTTTTTCGTCCCGAAATCTATCTTGTGAGTGAGGCCTTTTACTTCCACCATAGATTCAGCGTCTTGGCTTGACACAGACCAAGCCTACGTTGCTAATTAAAAAACGTCAGGTTTAACGGAGGTTTAAGGCTTGCGCAGAGAGATATTGCGTGTGGTATTATTACCTCTGTTTGTGCGGCTTGCTTCAAAATTTAAATGTAAGCATAGTTCTCAGCAGAAATTCTTGTATATAGCTTTCCCATTGCGACACAACATTTATTAAATCGCAGGGGTCCGTTGGCATCAAGGCATGTGTCCGGCTCAAGAGTATGTGTGCGTGTCAGCGTGTATGACTGTGCGTGAGTACGCGAGGGTACTTTTCACAGATATTAAAAGTTATTTTGGATAATATAGAAACTGTTTTATTGATCATGTCATACAGGGATGCTTTTACATCAAAGCTCTGTTGCAAGACAAGTCTAAATGTGGTTTATGAGGACATTTTTAGTGTCCCCATAATTCAAATCACTTTAAAAAAAACAATGTTTTTGTTTTTTTTGAAAATGTAAAAATGCAGAAAGTTTTTTTGTGAGTGTTGGGGGATAGAATCTACAGTTTGTATTGTATACAAATAATTATGTCTATGGAGAGTCCTCATAAGGATAGCTGCACCAACATGTATGTGTGTGAGTGTGTGTGTGTGTGTGTGTGTGTGAGTGTGTGCGTGTTTTTGTGATTTACGAGGACAATTTTGTAAGTTACAAACTGGTAATTACAAGGTTATTATGCTATAAATGTGATTTATGAGGACATTTCTAGTGTCCCCATAATTCAAATCGCTTAAAAATCATACTAAACAATGTTTTATTGAAAATGTAAAAATGCAGAAGGTTTTCTGTGAGGGTTAGGTTTAGGGGTAGGGTTAGGTTTAGAGGATAGAATCTATAGTTTGTACAGTATAAAAGTCATTATGTCTATGGAAAGTCCTCATAATGATAGGTAGACCAACATATGTGTGTGTGTGTGTGTGTGTGTGTGTGTGTGTGTGTGTGTGTGTGTGTGTGTGTGTGTGTGTGTGTGTGTGTATGCATTTAGAAGAGAGTGAAAGAGCAAGGGGCGCATTTCGTCTGTCTAGCAATCCGAATCAAGCATTCAATTTTAGTATAAATAATTTTCTAATCAAGTTACTATATTTTATCAAGTATTCCAGAGAGTTGTGTATTAAGAAATGGTAGTTGAAGTTCAAGATAGTTATAATATGAAAAATGACCAAGTAAAACAGAAAACAACCTCTTCCCTATTACTGTATTTCACATGTGGCTTTTGAAGATCAAATAGTCATGCACAGTACATGTTCTTCTGCAGTTAATAAAGTGATCAATACATTTTTTACTGCATAATAATCAATCTTCTGGTAAAACAAAAGGGAGCACACACTCACTGATCTTTGCTAGCTGGAACAAGCCATATGAAACAAAGTAAGGCTTTTCACAAAAATAAATAAACAATATGGATCATTTTAATTACTGGTATGCTTCTCAGTCAAAATCCGACAGCAATCTATACTACTGCACCATATCTAATAAAAACGGAAAACAACTGAGAAAAAACTTTTGAAATCTATTGTTTTTCCTAGAATGTGTCCATCATCCATTTTGTCAGTATTGCCATGAGTGGAGAGAAATTAATGTCACGCATAAATCCAGTTTCAGTTGGCTCATGTGGTAGAGCGGGTTGGACTCTGATCGCAGGGTCCCGGCCCACACGACTCCACATGCTGAAGTGTCCTTGGACACTGAACCCCAAGTTGCTTCCAATGGCAGGCTAGTGCCTTGCATGGTAGCTCTGCCACCATCGGTGTATGAGTGTGAATGTGTGTGTGAATGGGACACAGTGTAAAGCACTTTGGTAACCTCCAAGGTTAAAAAAGGCACTATATAAGTGCAGACCATTTACCATTTCAGATGAAAAGTGTGAGGGCAAGAGGAACAGTATAGGTAGGGATATTTGACAGCTACAATTAGTAGTCACTCATTATTGTGGTCTGGGTGCCATGCAACAGCAAGCCCAAAAATGGGACTATATTCTGGAAATAATTCCAAATGAGCCCAAAATAATGCAAACCTCTGACTACCCATATTAATAAGTCACTTTTAATAAGTAAACTTATTACCCCGTTTGTAAACTTATTACCCCACCCCGTTTGTATTTTTTTTAACTTATTTACATGATTCATTTGGGCCAAAGAAAATCTGGAATTATGAATTAATATGGAAAAATCCAATGTCTGAATAAAATATAAAGACAAAGAACCAGTTTAGAGCTTAAAAAAAACAGTTGTGTTGATGAGGAAATGTTTAACAGAGCACATTCTACTGTTTTCAAGGTCACTGAGCTGTGAATTATTTAAGATGTGTTGAATTTTAAACAAATCACATTTCAAAATGTACTACTCTCTCAAAGGAAGCCACTGGCACTGACCTTTGGTGATGCAGATAATCTGAGCGGAATATGTGCCATTGATGACAAACTTGGACTCATAATCTGGGATTTTATTGAGTTTAATATCCGCTGTGCGTTCATCTATAAGCAGCCAGTTGTCAATATCTTGTCCCTTTGCATACCTATAATACATGAACATTGTTACTAATGTATCTAAACATAAACAAATTTCCTTCATGAAGGCATATTCATAACATGCCTGATTACTTTATTCTCACCTCACATTAGTAGCAATCTGCAGTGTGTCACTGTCGATGGCTGCATAGTTGGTGATGACTTTGGTGATGTCAATAGAGGTCTTGTCTTCAGAGATGGCAATGACTTTGACCGCAGGTTTGAAGCGTGGGCCCTCGGGTTGATTAATCACGCTCACTCTGATGGGATAGATTGTGCGTTCTGTTATGATCACTGATGAGTGATATTCGGCCTTGTTTGAGACAGACACCGCCAGGTTGATATGCTTCAGTTCTTCATAGTCCACTTCCTGTGAAAGCAAACACAAATCCATGAGAATAGCAGGAAAAGCTGGAGTTAAACAAAAGGCCAGTGTAGCAAGCACACATCCTGCTAAGAACAAAGTACAATGCTGCTCAAACATTTAGCGGTTTCTTGTGTGTAGTGCAGGATGGGCAGTTAAAAACTAAATTGTAATAGACAGCAAACCCACAGCAAAGTTCTCCTTTCAAATGTGAAAATGTCCTGTTTAATTAAAAATGTAATTGTTTCTTTTAAAATGTACTGTATGTATTACATAAACCTTTCATTGACAATGAGAGCCTGATCAATATACCTTAATGAGCATGAGGATGCCTTCATTGGTGTTCACATCTGTGGTTATGAAGAAATAACCACCCTCATTTCCTGAAATAATGCTAAAGACAGCCAGCCAGTTGTCAGTATGGATGAGATCAGCATCAATCACTTGAATTCTCACCACTTCCACATTCTTAGTGTTTTCCTCAACACTGCACTCATACTGTAATGACAGGATATGGTACAGTTAATAAAATGAACTTTCTTAGTTAACTATAAATTATAAAACATTTAATATAAATAACTCTTCTAGTCCTTTTGATGCTTTTAAAGTGCAATATAAATAATGAATACAAAGTATAATGCTTTGTCTTTTAACAGCTAAAATGGCCGCAGAAGTATTCTAATCAACTACAGATATATAATTTCCAAATCACTCATCATGTGTCATAGGCTGCAATCACACAATGCTTCAGTCCATGATGGACTTCACAGAGGATGAACTGCTATCAACTACAGCCGGACAACAAGGGATACTTCACAGGCCGTTGCCTGCTAAATTCGGTTTTAGGATGGACTTCACCAAAAATTAACCACAGCTATCTTCCAGCCGGACTCCAAGATATACTTCACGACCAATGCCTGTATCATTTGTGTCTTAGAATGCACATAAAATAAGCTCCTATCAATCACAATCTAATTGAACAGCAATCTGATCACTGCTTACATTACTTCTTAAAATGGAATACATAGACAATAAATTATTGTCAACTAAAGCTTTACCAGCCAAACAGCAGGGGTGCTGCATCTATGTTAACTTCCAGAGACAATTTGGGATGGACTTCAAAGACGCTTAAACATTATTCTTACAGTTCAATTAATATAAATTAGGTTTTAACATAGCCTAACTAAAATATACTCTATTTACTCAATAAATATATGTATTGTATTATATAACTAACTAATGCAGAGGGGACTGGCTCTCCCAGCTGAGCCTGGTTTCTCCCAAGGTTTTATTCTCCACAAACTAAAATCTTATGGAGTTTGTCTTTGCACCAAATTAGCATCTTTTGTAGTTTTTCGTTCCTCACCACAGTCACCTTTGGCTTGCTCACTGGAAGGCTAAAACAAAATTTTTGAAGGCACTTTCAATTACGTTTTTTCAATGAAACTTCTCAATGGGGACTTTACCGACATTAAAACATTGCTTTGAAACAATGTGTATTGTGAAAAGCATAATACAAATAAAAATTACTTAACTTGACAAAGTTAAGTTAAATGACTTTCAGTGACTTTAAATGTTTTCCTGTCTCAACCACAAGATTCATATCCGAGGTTACCAGAGCAGGTCAGATCCACTGTTTGGTTTCGGACTCCACTGCTATGTGTCTCTGAGTGATGACAACAAAATGCAGCTGGTGCCAGCCAGACATCACTTCAATCTATTACGATGGACTTCAGAGGATGAACTGATGCAACTCCAAACATAAGACATGGGATACTTTATATGTCATGGCCTGAAACTTGGGCTTAGTATAGACCTCAACGAAATGACCTGCCGGTTGAACTGCGATGCACCTCACTGATCTCTGCCTGAATCACCTTGGTCTAATGGTGGACTACACTCTTAAAATGGAATACATGGACTATCAATTAATTCAAATTTAAAAATATTATCCCCACCAAATCATGTGGTGTAATCAACATGGTAGACATTTCGTTGTCATGTTACAAAAATAAAATAATTATATATCAGAGATAACCCTAAAAAATAAAACCTTTAAAACCTTTATTTAAAACCTTTATTTTGTCATATCATTAAACATACAAAAGCACATTTTGTTCGGGTCATATGGAGTAACCCTGAGAAAAATTATTTAATATTCTTGACTCAAACCTTCATGATATTTGTATAAATAAAAATTAACCTTGAAAAAATATTTTGAAAACTTAAAACATCGCATTCACTCTCACGTATTCAAGCTGCAAGGAAATACTTTCATACCTTGATTACAACACATTAAATTTCATTAAAAAGTAATTAATAAAAAATGTTTTGTAGAAAATTCTACAAATCTTTGTTTATATCGCTGGTACTTGACAGAGAATGGACTATATAATGTGACGCAGACAGTGCAATAACTGGAGAAGAACCTCTTATAAATTGAACTAGACCCAGCCCATTAGCGCTTTGCATGCATAATTTCGCTTGTGCCTAGAATTAGGGCATGCTTGCATGAAAATACCAAAACTTCATGGCCAAGCCCATTGACTTTGCACATATAACTTAAAGCATAGTGCTGCACGTAGCGCTTGCACTCTTAAAATAGGGCCCCATGATTACATTTCTACAAACTTAATACATCTGTTTTAACAACTGTAGATCTTTAAAAACTTCACTTCAAAAATCCTTTTTTGTCAATGACCCTGCAAACCAGTAAAAGGTGGCGCAACCACAGATGCTCCAAAAGCATAAATCTGACACATGTACATAGACAAACAAAAATAGCTTAGACAAATGCAAGAACGTGCAGGCAGATTTATGAAATAAATTGCAATCTGGATTTGCTGTGGACTGCAAAGAATGATAGTCAAAGATAAGGAAATAAACCAAACAATATACTTACATCTTAAGCAACTTTCTGTATTGTTTAATCACTCATCTGCCACAATGATGTAATGTCTTTGAATTATTATTTATATATATATATATATATTTATTTGGGTGACTTTCTCAGCAATTATTTTATACGTCATAAATTAATCAGCATCTCATGTCATTAATTTGATAAAAAATTTTGTCAATTGATAGCCCTAATTTTTTACATGTACATGTAATTTACTGACATCTTAACTGTGAAATGTCATGTACAGAACAGTATAAAGTATGTCAGCATTGCATAGGCCACCCTGATCTCTAGATATTGTTATTGGCCATTAAAAAACCCATATTGGTCAGCCACTAATAAATTCACTTGAGTAAAAAACACAAAAAATATCTTACAGAGTTTTTCTCCAAAGTAGGAATGTTGTCATTGACGTCAAGTATACTGATGACAACTTTCCCCATTCCTGTCATTCCGTTTGGAGCTCCATGCATATCTGTCCCTTTAATGGTCAGCGTGTATGTGTCTTGTTTCTGTCATCAGATAAACACAAACATCTCTCTCATGTAAAAGTAAAACAAACTACCTTCCAAGCAAAGTCCTGACAAATATTTACCTGTTCTGACTACTCGTTTGTTATTCAGTAATTTATTATCAACACTACAATTATGAAATATCTCAGCATTTTCTGATAACTTTTAGTAAGAACAATGCTTTGAAATATTACAAAACAGAGACCTAAGGAAAGGCACTATGTACAATAAATATTTTGATTATTTTCAACTATTTTAACCAAGCATTATTATTAAAAATTCTGATAATTCTACACATATAAAACCAAGTCAATGCAAAATTAACCTACCTAGCTATATTTATATATTTTGAAATATGTTTTTGACAAATAATGTCTTGTTTTAATTTAACTAAAACTAGTTTTGTAATTCCTTGAGGAAACAGCAGTGCATGCACGGCTACAAAATAAATATCCAGCAAAGGAGAAGAAGGCCAGAGCAATAGGATATGCTTTTCACATACTACATTTCAGCAGTTTTCTGTGAACATAAGCGAATTATTTGTCTGTATGAAATAACCAAAATGTGATTTTGTGTCACGTTTTCTCACCACAATGAACATTTTGGAAAGAAACAATAGACTCCTATGAAGGCATTCACACAATGAGCGAACATTCACAGGCAGATAAAGCTTATATATAAGTTGTTTTGTTTTTCTAAAACATATTCCTTCAAATTCAGTGACCTTATGTTAGTGTTTGCAAACCTCTCTGTCAAGCGAGTTGTACTTGACATATATCCCACCAGTCTCTCGATTAATGTAGAACATGTTAGCATGACTCTGTTCAACGATACTGTAGGCAATTTTGGAATGCAGTGTTCCTGCCTCATCTTCATCTGTTGCTGTAATGGTGATTACAAATGTGTCTGAAAAACATGCAGAGTACAGGTGGTGGGGGGGGGGTCAATATTTCAATTTATAACAATATTATTTACACATGGTACTGTATTGATTTTCTAACACCAAAAATCTAAATCTTCAGTTACATTTTTCACATGAATATTTTTAGACACTATTCATAGCATGTGTGTGAGTAGACTTACTGCAACATTAGGTACATTCAATTATTAGACATTCAGTTAGTTCTATTTGACCAAAATGTTAAATGTTAAAAATGTTAACTCAGAAAGAGCTAAGAATATAAGTCTATACCTTGTTTTAATTATAAGTAAGCGAGCAAAGATGGCAAAACATTCCAGTAAATAAATATAACAGTTTTTAAATCACAATACTCTACACAATATACATCACAATATTATTGAAATGTGACCCTGATACCAACATAATATTAGGTTTAATTAATAGCTGCAACCTTTTTAGACTCCTAAATACAGTACCCCATAAATTACTTGACACTTAAAGATTTATAAATTGCATTAGATAACAAAATATCAAAGTAACATTTATTGTCAAGAAAGATAGCACAAGCACACTTGTCAAGCAAAATGTTTGATAATAAGTTTGTTAGGTTTCAAATAATAAAACAACAGATATAGTATTGAAAATGAAGAAACTACAAAATTGAAGAACTCCACATGCGGTTACTCTGTTTTGACACCTGTGTGAATTTGAGGGAAACTGACTTACATCTACTAAAAGTCACATTGACACTAGTTGTTAAAAATCCATTGCAATTTATTTTTTCACTTGCCACTTTTATCATTTCTATCTAATGCAATTATCACAGCTCCGGTGAGTTTGTTGGTTTGTTCTGTTTGTTTTGTTATTTCTCTCCCACAGGCACTGCTGGCATGCATGATCGGGAACGCTGATCATGCCATTAAGCAGCACCTGGTTTTCCACTGATTCACTCCCTACTTAAATCTTTTCATGTTGTCAGTATCTTTGCTAGATTGTTGTTTGATGTGAAGTACTTCCCTCACTATCTCTGTCTAGTTGGTCCTGTCTTGTGTATCTGTTTGTTTGCTCGTCTCCCACGTGTTGGGAGAGTGATTGCCTTAAAAGGCTTTGCAGAGGTTTATGGGGTTTGCTAATTTCAGCCAACTCGCCATGCCTCTGATGGATCTCACCTCCACTCGCACTGATTTTGTTTGTACCCCCGGGGTGAGGCCACGTTTTCTAAATTAAAGAAGCAGTTTTCTACCAGACCCATCCTAGTAACTCCCACCCTGCATGTCAGTTTGTGGTGGAGGTGGATACTTCTGATGTTGGTTTCGGAGTGGTCCTGTCGCAGCGCACTTTCTTGGATGGAATGATACATCCATGTGCCTTTTTTTGCTCCGCTTAACACCAGCAGAACGGAACTACGTTACTACTAGTAACAGAATTGCTGGCTGTCCAGCTGGCTTTGGGCAAGTTGTGTCATTGGTTAGAGAGTTCAGGGGTACCTTTCGTGGTCTGGACTGGTCATAAGAAACTAGAGTACATTCGCAGCAACAAATGTCTTAACTCTAGACAGGCCCGCTGGGAACTATTTTTCACCTGTTTCTATTTAGTTTTCTCATATCATCCGGGCTCTAAAAACATCAAGCCCGACTCATCACAATGTTTTGTGGTCAAGACGTCTTCCGTCCCACTTCAGTGGTAGGCACGGTATCTATCACTGTCACGGCTCCGGTGAGTATGTTGGTTTGTTCTGCTTGTTTTGTTATTTCTCTTCTCATTATTTCTCTTTGGTGTTAAGTAACTTATCTCACTCTCTCTGCCTAGTTGGTCCTGTCTGTTTGGATGCCTGCCTGCATGTCGGGAGTGTGGTTGCATTCCAGTTTGCTGTATGCTTGTTCTCTGCGCTCACAAATTTTCAACAGAGGATTCCTATCTCTGCCCGCATGTCGAGAGAGTGATTGCCTTCCAATCTACTGTGCACTGGTTATCTGCACCTCACTAAACTTCAACGGAGGATTCCTTACGAATCTGCTCCTGACTACTACCAAGCACACACACACACTCGCCTACAAACACACTATCCGAGTCCTCACGGATCTGCCCACTGCGCGGCCATGGCGCGCACACATCCACGAGCTTCTCCCTCTGCTACTGCATCCGGTACTGTGTTCTCCATTCACCAGCATAGTTTAAGATGCTATTTATTGTTAATAAATCCTTTGAACTGTTCCTCTGCTCTTTGGTCTCTGTCTCGCCCTGTGACAGCAATGGCATTTAGAAATGTTTAGGTATAAGTAACCAATTACTTTTTGGGGCCACTGTATGTAGCCATTTATGCTTTATAAAGCTAATTGAACATTGGAATTGGTCTGAGATGTTTGTTGCGCTTCATTCAAGCATTTGTCTTTAGGGAGACATATTCCATTGTTTTCAGAAGTTCAACTTTGTTTTGTACAGTATATTGCCTTGCTCGATTATATTGCGATTTATTTTAGTCTTTATTTGATTCATGAAATAATAATCAATTTATGTGCTTTTATTATTATTATTTCATTTTCATGAATACATCAAAAATGTTCACTAATCTGATCTGAGAAAAAGCTTCAGTTAAATTTTCAGATTGAATTCAATGCACAGTATGATGAATGATCTTAGTACCTTGTGCACTGAGCTCATGAATGGCTCCAATCATCTGAATGTTAAATACAGGAGGACAATCATTCTCATCCAGCACCACTATCCTCAAGTCAATGTCTTTCTCAGCGTAACTGCCATTCAGAAACTTGGCAACCCCTCGAAGCTGGAATACAGGACAGTCTTGATGAAATACAATAAGATGTAATTTTTTATATTATACATGTACATAATTTAGTGTTGCATCAACTAATCGACATAATCGATAATGAATACATCCTGTGACAACAAATTTAAATTTTTGGGATATGTATGTTGTGCAAGGAGAGGCTCTGTCACTTTACTGTAGTGAAAAGAGTGTTTGCATGCAGTAACTCATTTGTAAATTGGCTGAGGGCATGGGTGCACTTTGTTGCATTATGTTCTATTAATAAAGGTTGGTTGTCTGGTCAGGTGCATTGACAGAACACTTGTGCTGTTTAATGCAAAATGTAAAGTGTGTTTTTGTGCACAGTATGCACATTTTCTGTATACATACACTATCCAGATGACCTATTAAAATGGCAAAAATATGGAGTAGACAACAGACCACACTGCACGGAACACTGTATCCCACAGTGCAATATGCTCACGTTGACCTTCATTTCATGATGCCACTCATTTGACAACAATGTATAGTTTATTTTGGAATAATCCCTGCTGTTTCAACTACTATAAAAATAAATAAAAAAAAAAAGCAGGGAGCATACTGTGCATACTGCACAGCATTCAGTAA
Organism: Xyrauchen texanus; assembly: GCF_025860055.1. NCBI lineage: Eukaryota > Metazoa > Chordata > Actinopteri > Cypriniformes > Catostomidae > Xyrauchen > Xyrauchen texanus. The sequence goes on along the minus strand of NC_068281.1, from coordinate 48,976,070 downwards.
CTATTCCATTCTAAATATAGCACGGGTGTTGCACTCATGTCAAATGTAGCTGGGAGCCGCTATCTTTAGTGCTTTATACTTTCACTGATTACTGAGGGCAGGACAGGCACACATGTAATAAATGTTTATAATCAGGTAGAACAAATGAAAGAGGGTGTGCTCACATGGTAAGTGGGTGTTTTCTCTCTGTCTAACACTCCATGGATTTTGACCAAGCCATTCTCACGTCCAACAGTAAACAAGTTGACAGGGTCCCGATCAGCCCCTGGTCCAGTCAAAGAATATCGTATCGTGGTCCTGGTCTCCTCATCTGATCGAATCTGAAACACAAAAGTACATCTGACTCCACAATTGGCTCCACTTCAAGGAAACACTTGTTTTAGGTTTATCCTCTAATGATCACTTACTACATATTGAATGGCCCTTAATCAAGAGTGCAGAAATCAGGAGGGGGATGGGGCAACAACCCCCACCCTTAACCCAAACGTCAACAGAAATTTGTCTGACATGAAAGAGTGTAGTGGTGGTGGGCTAAAGCACATAACTGTTAATCAGAAGGTCGATGGTTCGATCCCCACGGCCACCACCATTGTGTCCTTGAGCAAGGCACTTAACTCCAGGTTGCTCCAGTGGGATTGTCCCTGTTATAATGCACTGTAAGTCGCTTTGGATAAAAGTGTCTGCCAAATGCATAAATGTAAAATATGTGCACTTTCTAGCACATATTTGGAATAAATACAGTGGAAGTTGACTAGATAGAAATTACTAGTCCTAGTGAGTCATGATCACACTGATGAATTGCACTAGCAATAAATGTATCAACCTTCAGTTTAAACAGGATCACACCTAAACCAAAGGAACACTTATATCAGCCAGGGTAACTAAAAAAATAAACCTGTCATAACATAAAACGAAATAATTAACTTGAAACAGAACTTGAAACAAACTATAACCCATAGTATCCCCTTCTGTCACTCACTCGACGTTGTGACGCATTAGCGTCGAACGTCTTTTTAAAGACGCGTCTTTGTCAAGATGCCCAGATATGGCCCAGATATGTCCAGATGTGGCAGATATCTCTCCGCTTCTGACAGTAATAGGCGCTGCCTCGAGTGTCTGGGTCGTGATCACACAGAGGCAGCATTTGTGGATTTCTCATATACTCATTGCGAGGACTTAACCATTGCATCGCTGCGGTCGCGGCTTTCCTTCCTTAAGGGGAACGCCACTCCAGCCGCCCCCCGCGTCTTCCCAAGGGAGTGAGGATGACTCAGCTGGCGATGGAGGCGATATGGGGAGTTCAGCTGGTGCTGTTTCACCGGGTAAATCCCCACAAACTACCCGCTCCCCAGCACGCTTGCTTGCTTCCGTCCAGGCTCGATGTGAGACCGGCTCGCCTCATGGCCGGTCTGATGTCTCCGTTGGTGCCATGGAGCAGGATGATGATGTCACGGCTGCATTGGAAAGCATTGCGGCGTCTGAAGCTGAGGCCACCTTCGGGTTTGCCCGCCAAGTTCGAGGCTGACGCCCAGATGTCCGATATGCCATGAGCGTGGGCTGGACTGGAACCCTCCGTCCTGCCCTCAACCCTCACGGCTAGACGATTGGTTCCTCAGGTCAGATGTCATGGGGCATATAGCATCCTCAGCCGCAGTCCAGTTCCTGGTCGGGACCGTGGTTACATTGGCACATCATCTGCCTAGAGTTGCTGGCTGTATTTCTTAATCTGTGGAGGTTTTTCCCACTGATCCGAGGCAAGCACGTCTTGATCCGTTCGATGTTAGAGTACATAAATCGGCAGGGCAGCGTGCGCTCTCGTCACATGTCATGAGAAGTTTACATGCAGTCTGATGCCCATGCTCCTTTTGGCATGCTACAGCTTGCTGCTCCAGCATCAGTAGATCACGTAACGCGGTTCAGTGTAGGTGGTGCTATTGAATAGGGTACCCTTGTGTCACTACAATTGACACATCGTCGAGTGAGTGACAGAATGGGAACATCTAGGTTACTAGTGTAACCCCCGTTCTCTGATGGAGGGAACGTGACGTTGTGTCCCCCTTGCCACAACACTGTACCAAGCCGCTGTAATGGCCGAACCTTATTCTCGGCTCCTCAGTGCAGAAACTGAATGAACAGATACACAATCCCCACCTTTTATACCCGTATGTCCAGACTGGACATGCAAAATTCAGTTTGACAATTTGGCATTGGCCTTTTTCATATTCAGAGGTATCTGAGGCTCCCGAAAGAAGCCCCTTGTGTCACTACAATTGACACAATGTCTCATTCCCTCCATCAGGGAATGGGGGTTACACTATTAACCTAGACGTTATTATGAAAAGACAACAGCCAATAGCAAGTCCCCAAGCAAACGCAACATCAGACGTTACAGTATATTCCTGGTAAGGACTTTAATTCAATGTAGTTTTACCACTTGACATTTAAATAGGTTAACATGCCATTTTGCCCTTTGCACCAACTAAAACTAATTAAAATGCAGACAACTGATCGGTCCATCTAATCCAGAGGTGGGGAACCCTGCTCCTGGAGGGCCACTGTCCTGCAGAGTTTAGCTCCAACCCTAATCACACAAACCTGAGGACACTTATCATGGTCTTGATTACTTGGAAGATTTAGGGGCAGGTGTGTTTGATTAGGGTTGGAGCTAAACTCTGCAGGACAGTGGCCATCCAGGAGCAGGGTTCCCCACCCCTGATCTAATCACTGATCTACAAAAGCCCCAGACAATGAATGAAAAAAGCCTGGACCATGAATGAAAGAGGAAGAGAGTGCTGGATATTTGTCACTGTCATTTTTTTGTTTGTAGATGCATGTAAGGAGATGTTCCATAATAAAAAAGTCTAGATGTTTATGTAATTAGTCATAACTTAGTGATTTGACGATAGCTGCAGAATGACCATATACTGTTTGCATAATGTTATCTAACTAAACTGTTTGCACAATATTATCAAGTAAAATAACGGTGTTTTATATTCTATGTGGGTTTCATGTTATTCTTCTTTCAAGAGGGAAGTTTGTCTTGATTCACAGTAAGACCAGATTGATATCGAAGATCAGTCATAAAGTCAGCAGCATTAGACAATGCATTAGTAGGATAATGAACAAATATTGCTCTGTATCCTATTACTGGGAAGAGGAAATAACATTAACCTGACCTCTTCAAGTCACACAATGTCGAATGCAATATGCTGCTTTAAAATCAGTATAACACACAGGTCATAATGTGCATTTGTGACAATGTCAAACTACAGTGTTCCACTGGGCACTGGTGCTCTTAATGCTCTCAATAGAAGGGGTGTAAACCACAAGATCACGATTCGATCTTATATCTGTATGCTGATACTCAAAGTCGGCCGCCATGAGATTTCGATTTTTATTCAATTCAGGGCCCTGCGATCCATTTTAAATGATATTACAGTTTGTGCTATTTTATACAATCTAATATAATTTGAACATTTTATTGAGCTCTCTGAAAAGTGCAAATCAAGTATTCACATTGGAACATCCACAACAAAATAAGGTACCGCAGTTGTTGAAAAACAGATGTCGAGAAAAATAAGTGATATAAAAGGTCTGGCGTCAACACAGTGTTACCTTTTCAGGTGTCCTGACATGGACTGTCTGTCCATCTTTTCTTCAACAGATGGTACTCCAAAATAGGCCTAGTATTGCTGCAGTCACCGCATGGATAAATCATTAGCAGCTCTAAACCTCTAATGGGTGCAATAACATTAAAATATTAATAGGCCAGAGCTGAATGCCACAAAGATCTTTTTCGCAACCTTTTTTTTAATAATTGTATTATCTTCCCTGAGGTCCAATTATAATGCCAGTAAAGCTTTTTATGCACCAGAACAGTCATAATTAAATAATCTTTGATAATTTTCAACCCTTTCTCTGGCCCTCTGTCTAAAAGCTGGGTTTTAAGCTATCTGGCCCTTTAAGACTTCAATGCCCACTGTTATGATAGGCTAACTTCGTGCAGCCCCTGAAATTCAGCCATATTTGAAACTCAATCAGAAGAAAATGAACAAGCTTCACATTATAATTTATGAAACTACATTTCAGGGTTAACACATAACGTAGCAGCCCCTGAAATTCAGCCATATTTGAAACTCAATCAGAACAAAATGAACAAGCTTCACATTATAATTTATGAAACTACATTCAGGGTTAACACATAACGTATACTCAACATTTTATGCTCGTTTCGAGGACAATAACACCGCCCTCGCGGAGAGAGCACTCGTGGCTGACACTACGGGTGTGGTTGGTTCACTCTCAGTTCCTGTTGCGGATGTAAACCGATCCTTCCGATGGGTGAACATCCCAAGTCAAGTCAAGTCAAGTCAAGTGGTTTTTATTGTCGTTTCAACCATATACAGTTAGTACAGTACACAGCAAAACGAGACAACGTTCCTCCAGGACCATGGTGCTACATAAAAACAACAAAGGACCAACACAGGACCACATGAGACAACACAACGAAATAAAATACCTATATAAAAAAACCTATATATACCTATATAAAGTGCACGTGCAAACATGTCCAAAAAGTACAGGACAGTACAACAAATTTCTGACAATGAACAGGACAATAGACAGTGCAGCGCCGACCAGTACTCAGTAGTGCAAAAAGATGACAGTTTCTAAAAATGTAAACATAACATACTATGAGATAATGTTCTATGCACATAGCAGTTATTGAGGTAGCAGACAGTTATACAGTGACAGTAATTAAAGTGCAACTCAGGACACGTGTGTGTCAAACCAGTCTCTGAGTATTGAGGAGTCTGATGGCTTGGGGAAGAAGCTGTTACACAGTCTGGCCGTGAGGGCCCGAATGCTTCGGTACCTCTTGCCAGACGGGAGGAGGGTAAAGAGTTTGTGTGAGGGGTGTGTGGGGTCGCCCACAATGCTGGTTGCTTTATGGATACAGTGTTTTTTGTAAATGTCTTTGATGGAGGGAAGAGAGACCCCAATGATCTTCTCAGCTGTCCTCACTATCCTCTGCAGGGCTTTGTGGTCCCAAACGTTGCAAGTCCCAAACCAGGCAGTGATGCAGCTGCTCAGGATGCTCTCAATAGTCCCTCTATAGAATGTAGTGAGGATGGGGGTTGGGAGATGTGCTTTCCTCAGCCTTCGAAGAAAGTAGAGACGCTGCTGGGCTTTCTTGGTGATAGAGCTGGTGTTGAGGGACCAGGTGAGGTTCTCCGCCAAGTGAACACCAAGGAATTTGGTGCTTTTGACGATCTCCACAGAGGAGCCGTCGATGTTCAGCGGAGTGTGTTCACCTTGTGCTCTCCTAAAGTCAACAACCATCTCTTTTGTTTTGTCGACATTCAGGGACAGGTTGTTGGCTCTACACCAGTTCGTCAGCCGCTGCACCTCCTCTCTGTATGCTGACTCGTCGTTCTTGCTGATGAGACCCACCACGGTCGTGTCATCGGCGAACTTGATGATGTGATTCGAGCTGTGCATTGCTGCACAGTCGTGAGTCAGCAGAGTGAACAGCAGTGGACTGAGCACACAGCCCTGGGGGCCCCAGTGCTCAGTGTGGTGGTGGTGGAGATGCTGTTCTCGATCCGGACTGACTGAGGTCTCCCAGTCAGGAAGTCCAGGATCCAGTTGCAGAGGGAGGTGTCCAGGCCCAGCAGGTTCAGCTTTCCAATCAGGTGCTGGGGAATGATTGTGTTGAATGCTGAGCTGAAATCTATGAACAGCATTCGAACGTATGAGTCCTTATTGTCTAGGTGGGTGAGGGCCAGATGGAGGGTTGTGGTGATGGCATCGTCCGTTGAACGGTTTGAACGATACGCAAACTGCAGTGGGTCTAGTGAGGGGGGCAGCTGGGTCTTAATCTGCCTCATGACGAGCCTCTCGAAGCACTTCATGATGATGGGTGTAAGTGCGACGGGACGGTAGTCATTGAGGCAGGACACTGAAGACTTCTTTGGCATGGGGATGATGGTGGTGGCCTTGAAGCACGTTGGAACGACGGCGCTGCTCAGAGAGATGTTGAAGATGTCGGTAAGAACATCTGCTGGCTGGTCTGCACATCCTCTGAGCACCAGCAGCCAGCAGCCTTCCGTGGGTTGACTCTACGTAGAGTTTTCCTCACATCTGCCGTGGTAAGACAGAGCACCTGGTTGTTGGGAGGAGGGGTGGACTTCCTCACCATCACGTCGTTCTGCACTTCAAACCGAGCGTAGAAGTCGTTCAGCGCATCTGGAAGGGAGGCATCTTTGTCACAGGCAACTGATGTTGTCCTGTAGTTGGTGATGGCCTGGATGCCCTGCCACATGCGCCGCGTGTCACCGCTGTCCTGGAAGTGACTGTGGATTCTCTGGGCGTGTGCGCGCTTTGCCTCTCTGATTGCCCGTGACAGTTTGGCCCTAGCTGGTCTTAGGGCTGCCTTATCGCCTGCTCTGAAGGCGGAGTCTCGGGACCTCAGCAGCGTGCGCACCTCCGCAGTCATCCACGGCTTCTGGTTGGAGCGTGTGGTGATGGTCTTGGAGAAAGTGACATCATCAATGCACTTGCTGATGTAGCTGGTCACTGATGCTGTGTATTCCTCCAAGTTGGTAGAATCGCCATATGTTGCAGCCTCCCTGAACATGTGCCAGTCAGTACACTCAAAACAGTCCTGAAGAGCAGAGATGGCTCCTGCTGGCCAGGTTTTCACCTGCTTCTGAAGCGGTTTTGTGCGTCTGACGAGCGGTCTGTATGCTAGAATTAACATAACAGAGATGTGGTCTGAGTAGCCGAGGTGGGGACGGGGCTCCGCCCAGTACGCGCCTGGGATGTTTGTGTAAACAAGATCAAGCTGCTCAGCCCTCTCGTTGCAAAGTCCACATACTGATGGAATTTAGGGAGCACTGTCTTGAGATTTGCATGGTTGAAATCTCCGGCGACAATAAACAGTCCGTCGGAGTGAGTGTTCTGCAGTTCGCTCATAGCCCCATACAGTTCACAGAGCGCTTCCTTAGCGTTAGCGCTGGGGGAAATGTAAACTCCGATTATGCAAACAGTGGTGAATTCCCGTGGTAGATAAAAAGGTCTGCATCTAACAGTCACAAGCTCCAACAGCGATGAACAGTAACTAGAGACTAGCATAGAGTTCTTGCACCATTCCGTGTTGATGTAAACACACAAGCCACCACCGCGAGTCTTACTGCAGAGAGCTGTATTTCTGTCGGCACGAAACAAGGCAAGCCCGTCTAGCTGAATGGCGGCATCCGGAACTCTGTCGCTGAGCCACGTCTCCGTGAAAACAAAGACGCAGCAGTCTCTAAACTCACGCTGCGTAGCCTGCTGGAGTCGAATATAGTCCAGTTTATTGTCCAGGGAGCAAACATTTGAGAGCAGGATAGACGGGAGAGCCGGCTGGCTAGGGTTTGTTTTTAGCCTAGCATGGACCCCCGCCATCTTTCCGCGCTTCGCTTTCGCGACACCGCTACGACGTCCTCTCCCCGGCCACCGGCATCAGGCGACGCCGAGGGCTGGAGGCCTGGTCTCCGCAGCAAGCCGAGTACGCGTAGCGCCTCCTGCAGGTCATCATGCAGCTTGGTTTTTGCATGAGTCTTATATTTCAGTAGTGTCTGGCGATGGTAGACACGAACACCGGTTGCTCCGATGTCCATGTGTTGCAAAAGTCGGGCTTTTTTAACAAAAATAGCACCATTGTGGATCCGGAGTGGCCGCTGCGTGCTACCGCGCCGCCATCTTGGATCAATTTCCGTAAAGCCGTGGGTCCAGACAGCATTCAGGGCCGCATCATCAGAGCGTGCGCAAACCAACTGGCTGGCATTTTTACGGACATTTTCAACATGTCCCTCTCCTTGTCTGTAGTCCCCACATGCTTCAAAATGTCCACCATTGTCCCCGTACCAAAGCAATAAAAAAAAAATCATTGTCCCCTGTTGCTCTGACCCCCATCATCAGCAAATGCTTTGAGAGGTTAATCGGAGATCACATCTGCTCTGTGCTGCCCACCTCTCTGGACCCATTGCAGTTTGCCTACTGCAACAACCGCTCCACTGATGATGCCATTGCATCTACAATACACACTGCTCTCTCCCACCTGGAAAAAAGGAACACATTTGTGAGAATGCTGTTTGTAGACTACAGCTCAGCATTCAACACCATAGTGCCCTTCAAGCTTGATGTGAAACTCCAGGCTTAAACAGCTCGCTGTGAAGCTGGATCCTGGACTTCCTGTCAGGCAGATGTCAGGTGGTTAGAATGGGCAGCAACATCTCATCACTGACCCTCAACACTGGAGCCCCACAGGGCTGTGTTCTCAGCCCACTCCTGTATTCCCTGTACACATATGACTGTGTGGCAACACATAGCTCCAATGCCATCAAGTTTGCTGATGATACGACGGTGGTAGGTCTGATCACTGACAATGATGAAACAGCCTACAGAGAGGAGGTGTACTCTCTGACATGCTGGTGTCAGGAGCACAACATCTCCCTCAATGTCAGTAAAACCAAGGAGCTTGTAGTGGACTTCAGGAAGAAAGACAGAGAACATCACCATTAATGGAGCACCGGTGGAGAGTCAGCAGCTTCAAGTTCCTCGGTGTCCACATCACTGAGGAACTCACATGGTCCGTCCACACTGAGGCCGTTATGAAGAAGGCTCACCAGCGCCTCTTCTTCCTGGGATGGCTGAGGAGCTTTGGAATGAACCACCACATCCTCACACGGTTCTACACCAGAACTGTAAAGAGCATCCTGACTAGCTGCATGTACGGCAATAGCATAGCCCACAGCCCACAACTGCCAACCCCTGCAAAGGGTGGTGCGAACTGCCAGATACATCATCGGAGGTGAGCTTCCCTCCCTCCAGGACATATATAACAGGCGGTGTGTGAAAAAAGCTTGGAGGATCATCAGAGACTTCAGCCACCCGAGTCATGGGCTGCTCTCACTGCTACCATCAGGCAGGCGGTATCGTAGCATCAGGACCCACCCCAGCCGACTACATGACAGCTTCTTCCCCCAAGCAATCAGACTTTTGAACACTTGATCTCTCACGATCAATAATCAGCACTGCACTTTATTAATCTTATATCCCACACTGGACTGTCATAAATATATTCTCCACCAATACAACTACTATCTTTTTTTATATACTCTTATTTTTTATTTTTATTGTACGTGTAATCTATATTATGTGTATTGTTTCCTGTACATTGTATATTATTATTGTGTTTTTATAATTTATTATTATTGGATATTAACACCTTATCCTTGAGTAATCATGCTAAATTGCTAATTTGTTACTAGAAAATTACTGTCCATTATATTAAACACAGTTGAAAGATTTTTTAAATGAAGCTTAACTTTGTCTTTGTGTTTGTTTTTTAGTTGCCACAGTATGCAATAGACTGGCATGTCTTAAGGTCAATATTAGGTCAAAAATAGCAAAAAAGAAACTTTCTTTAGAAACTCGTCAGTCAGTCATTATTTTGAGGAATGTAAGCTATACAATGCTTGAAAATGTAAAAAAAACTGAAGATTTCATACAAAGGTGTACACTACATTCTTCAAAGACAAAGGACAACAGGCTCTAACAAGGACAGAAATAGATGTGGAAGGCTGGATGTACAATTAAACAAGAGCATAAGTACATCAGAGTCTCTAGTTTGAGAAATAGATACCTCACATGTCCTCAGCTGACAGCTTCATGAATTCTACCCACTCAAAACCAGTTTCATGTACAACAGTAAAGAGAAGACTCAGGGGTACAGGCCTTATGGGAAGAATTCCAAATAAAAAGTCACCTCTTAAACAGAATAACAAAAAGAAAAGGTTAGAGTGGGCAAAGAAACAGACACTGGACAAGTGTGGGGTAAAATGTCACCTGAGTATCTGGACAAACTGACAGCTAGAATGCCAAGGATCTGCAAAGATGTCAATGCTGCACATGGAAGATTTTTGGATGATAACTCTTTGAAGTAGTTCAAGAAGTTCAGATTTTTTTTTCAAATTGTAATAGTAATTTTTCAAATTTTTAATGTCCTGACTATACATTGTGATCAGCTGAATGCCACTTCATGTCTTTCCATGAGAGCAAAATCTGTACATTATTCAAAATTTTTGGCCACCAATGTATGTTGTCTTCCTGGCAATAAAATAAAAAACAAAACAATTTTAATGGGCAAAATATATATCTCTAGAGAGAGGAGAGAGAGATTAATCGTATGGCCGCGGCTGCTCCGTTGGGGTGGACAGTAGTTGCGAGAACTCTACTACGGCGTATCCCTCCTCCTTCCCGAATTTCGGCACCAGTGTAAAGCAGTCAATGGAAAGGAGGTGGCGAGAACCGGCTTGATTATATAAACAGTATTTTAATAATAAACTTAAAACAGAAGACACAAACACACATGACGGACATGTCCGTAAACCATCTCTCTCTCCCGCACAATCCTCCACAGTCAGGCTTTATCCCTCTCGGAGGCTTGAGTAGCCTGATAAGGGACCGGGTGTGTATAATCACAACCCGGCCCCGCCCTCTGCCCTGCCACACATAGCCTATGTCGGTGTTAGCTAGCTAGCCAGCTTTATCAATAGCTGTTAGCTAAATTTGGTGGATGATGACAGTAGCCGTTTATAAAATAGACTGTACATTATAAATATGTTGACAAAATTCAGTATTGATGTCTGTGGCAGGGCGGAGGGCGGGGCCGGGTTGTGATTATACACACCCGGTGTTATGAGTGTGGACGAAGACAAAGGCAAACGAGGAGGTGGGATCTACGTGTGGTTCTTTATTAAGGATCAAAGTGAAGACAAATTAAACAGGAACAAAAGAAAACATCCATGGGGGGACAAAACTGAAACTAAAACACGAACACAACGGAGGAACACGGAACTAGGTAAACACACGGCTGGAATGAACACGGGAAGACATCCAGACACATCGAAACAGTAGAAACATTAACCTTCATCAACATTCAACAAACGACAAGGAGTGGAGAACAAACAGGGTTAATATACACACACAGGATGATCACAAATAACAAACAGGTGCGAACAATAACACAATGTTGAGGATCGGGAACCATGGTGACGGTGACATGAAAAACACTGGGCAGACAACCAGGGAATCGTGACGTCCGTTATCAGGCTAATTAAGCCTCTGAGAGGGATAAAGGCCGATGGCAGACGGTGGTACGACGAGAGAGAGATAGTTTACAGACATGTCCGTCATGTGTGTGTTTGTGTCTTCTGTTTTAAGTTATTCATTAAAATATTATTTATATTATCAAGCCGGTTCTCACCTCCTTTCCATTGAACCCTTTACAATGTCATTCAATCACAACTGTTATTTTGATATATTGATGTGCTATTGTTTTATAATAATAGATTGTATATATGTGCTGTATAACCTAGTTAAGGTACACTTTTTGCATTATCTTGAACATTGTCTAGCATTCATTTAATGTGTTATTGTAATTTACCTTGCTGAATAATTACAGATGAACATTGTTTATGACAGTTACTGTGCAGGCAAGATCAAGTTAGCTAAAATTACACAGATCAATAATTATGGCACTATATTTCACATGCTTTGCAGTTATTGTAAACTTACCTGTCCAATAAGAAGAAAATCAATTCAGGGTCGGTTTGAACGAAGGTCCCACCAGGAATCAAATTCCCTGCCGATGTTCACTCTAGTTTTCTCTCAACCATGATCACATTCCCACTTAGCCAGATGGGATTCAGTAGATACATTTTAATTTTTTTTGGCTTGCTCTGAGTTTGTGTAGGAGTCGGTGTTGTGCTGGGAGCTGGACGTTTTCTGGATTCTATCTCTAAGATAACGTTACCTAGTGTTGCAGTTTGTTGTCGCTGTTGAATAGCGGAAGGGAAGCGATTACTGAGGCAAGGCTCTCAGTAGCATGAATAAACGTCATATCCTTTGGATTTTCCCGCTCCCTTTGCATGAAAATCAGTCTACAGTCTGGTGTCTAAACAGTCTATCAGTGAGCTGGAGACGTCCAAATAATTAGGCACAAACCTTCTATAATATCCAGCCAACCCCAGGAACTGTCTCACCTCTTTTTTGGTCTTGGGTCTTTGGCAGGATGCAATCACCACAGTTTTATCAATTTGGAGACGCACTTGACCATGGCCCAAGTGGAACCCCAGAAACTGTACCTCCAACCATCCAACTGCACACTTCTTGGGGTTGTGAGTCTCACCCATCACAGCGAACTCAGAACAGCCCTCAGATGCTGCATGTGCTGCTGCCAATCATTACTGTATAAAGTTATGTCATCCAGATAGGCAGTGGCGTAAGTGTTGTCTGAGGACTCGGCCCGTAAGGCACTGAAACGTAGCCAGGGCCCCAAACAAACCGAATGGTAGTGTCACAAATTGGTGTTAGCAAAACGGTACGGAAAAGGCCGGTTTTTAGCAGGACACTAGTGTTAAGGGGATCTGCCACTAACCCTTTTTCAAATCCAGTGTCGAGTAAAAGTGAGCTGTGTCCAACCAATCGAGAAACTCATCAATACGAGGCATTGGGTGTACGTCAAATTTAGACACCACATTGAATTTCCTATAATCCACACATAACCATACAGACCCTTCAATCTTCGGAACTACAACAACAGTGTTGGACCAATCGCTGTGAGGTTCCTCAATTACTCCCATATTGAGTATTGCATCTAATTCTTCCCAAACTATTTTCTTTTTGTGCTCAGGCTGTCGGCAGGGATGGCTACGTACCACTAACCCGGGTGCAGTCTCGATGTGGTGCTGGATGAAGTTTGTATGACCAGGCAGAGGAGAAAACACATCTACAAATTCTTTCTGCAACTTGGCAAACTCTTGTGACTTGATATGGTGAGGGGAGGTCTCTACAAATGATGGGGGTGACATGATTGGCTTTTACACTCACCTCCAGTCCGAGCTCCACCCTCTCCGGAACAACCTTTGCCAACATCTCAGGGACCACCTCCCTCCATAATTTCAGGAGGTTGAGATGGTATAATTGTCATGCGTCAACTCTATCTGTTTGTTTTACCTCATAATCGAGATCTCCCACTCGTCATGTGATCCAAAGGGCCCTTGCCACTTGGCGAGTAAAGTGTGGTGTTTTGCTCTGAGATCAAGAATGTATTGAATTTCATTTTTACTGTTTGAAGGTCTGTCCTCCCCATACAGCAGCTCGAATGGGGAAAACCTTGTGGAGGCTTGAAGGACCATAACAGGGGTTCAATCTATTTATCCCAATTTCTAGCATCCTCGAGCATGAACTTACGAATCATATTTTTCAGGGTTTTATTAAAAAACCCATCTATTCAAATACTGGTGTTAATTGATTTAATACCCAATAATTCATACAGATTGTGTAGTGATCGTGGCATAAATGTAGTGCCTTGCTCAGTTAGGAGTTCTTTCGGAATCCCCAAATTATTTTTGAATTATTCTGAAGAGTGCCTCTGCAACATTACGTGCTGAGATGTTGTGCAGAGGCACTGCTTCCGGATATCAAGTTGCATAGACCACCAGAACCAATAAAGCGATATCCGAATTATGTCCGCTCTAATGGCCCGAGGAGGTCCATGCCAATTTTTTCAAAGGGGGTGCAATGGTGCTCTTGGGGTAGCCGGCGGATTCACCAGCTGACATTCACAGCATGCTGAACACCACCTACGAACATCCCTGCAAATGCCCAGATAATAGAAACGGGTCATTATTCGGTCACACAATCGTATTATAATGAGCCGTCTGTAATAACATTTCCCGAAGGCTCCGCGGTATTAACAATTGGGTTGAATCCACTTTTGTCTGAGTGTCCTGCGTCACTCAATACAACCACTCTTTTATAATAGCGAAATATGGATATAAAAGTGCGATGTTTGGTTAGAGGGAAAAACCCCAGCAAATGGGGAGCTGGCTTCGGTGGCACATTTCCACACCTTCAGGATACTGTGATGGGCTCCAGTAAAGGGATGGGGGGGGGGGGGACACGGGGGTATGGAGAGAGGGACTCTTTTTGCCCTCTGATACGTCGACATATGGTACTCCGCCAGTTGGGTAGCCTTCTCCAATTACGCCGTGTGGTGCCACTGGACTCACTCCGCTGTTCCTTTCAGTAGACGATGGATAATCTGCTCCAATACAACAAGATTGATGACTCCCTCTGCGTCGCGGTCCTCAGCCAGCAGCCACTTCCGGCAGGCGTCCCGGAGCAGTTGAGTGAAGGCAAATGGGCGGCCGTGCACATCCATCTTCATCGACCGGAAGAGTTATCAGTATTGCTCAGGGCTGCGACTGACCCGCTGCAAGATAGTCTTTCTCAGATCATCATACACCTGGAGACTTGCCGGCGGTAGATGTTGCACCGTGAGTTGAGCTTCCCCAGACAAAAGTGGGATGAGTCTAGCCGCCCACTGAGCACACTGCCAGCCTCAGATCTCGGCCGTCCTCTCAAACAAATTCAAGAAAGTATGTTAAATTGGGATCATCTTCTGCCCCCATCTTCATGAGTGCGACCGGAGGCATGGGGGCTGCTGGGTCCAGGGTAACAGCCGGGGTTTTCTCCTGGTGCATTAGGCTATGGATCATGTGTCGGTCCTCTGCTTGAGCTTGGAGCACCACCTGGAATTGGCGATCCTGGTCCTGGCATAGCTCAAGAAGGGCCTTATGTTGCACATAAGTGCATACTAACGAGGGACTTGATGACTTCAGCCAACTGCGAGGACTCCATGCCAGCATATTTTCTCCAATTCTCCCGGGTTTTGGCACCAGTGTAAGAGGTTCGTGGGGTGCGAAATGAGAAAATGGGAAACTTGGGATTTAAACTCAAAAGGTAGAACTTTAAGTAAACAAGCTAAAAAGTGTATTTTCAGCACAACACTCATCCGATCAGGTCTTTTCTCACTGGTAGCTCTCCCATCTGCTCGTCTCTGGCATAGTCCCTTTTTATCACTGTCCCCAATGCTTACTGCAATCAGAAACAGGTGTTAGACATTATAGCACTCAGATGTGTCCACCCTTACCGCTTTCTCTCCGGACAAACGCTCAACATACCCCCGCTGCCACACACACACCTGCCCTGCTTGTTAACCTGTTTGATTTCCCTCCCTATTTTAGTCTCCTTATGGGTGCTCTCCAGTGCCAGTTCGTCTTTGTAAAGCAGTCAATGGAAAGGAGGCGGCGAGAACCAGCTTTACAATATAAATAATATTTTAATGAATAACTTAAAAGACAAACAAACACCTGACGGACATGTCCGTAAACTATCTCTCTCTCTGAGGCTTGATTAGCCTGATAAGGGTGTGTATGATCACGACCTGGCCACACCCTCCGCCCTGCCACAGTCTTGCTTGTTGGTCTTGCATGTGTCTGTCTTGATCCCCATCCAGTCTGTCCTGCATGTATTTCCCCTTTTCCTCCAGCCCATCCTTTATCTCGTTTTTTCCCCTTCGGGGTAGTTTGAGTTTCTGTCTTTATTTTTGTATCAATACATCTTTTTGCTTTTCTTTCTGCGTTTGGGTCCTGTCTCTACTGATTCGTGACAGGTAGACTACATAAAGTGGTTCAACTATATTCCCGCTCATAAGCATAATTACACTATATGTGTTTATTTTGTTGTTATTATACAGTATATGATATACTTTTAAATATACAGAGGGTTGTATGGAGTAGATGTTAGTTCATAATAGTTCTTTAAGTACACATGTGACCTGATAGCTTTGGGGCTGCATGCTCGCCTCTGGAGTAAATAGATCCTAAGATCGAAACTTGCAATAACTCATCTTTGATAACTGTTTGGATACATGTGGAAAAGTAAAATGCCACCAGAAGACTAACAATGTGCGTTTATTGCATAAATATCCATTTGACCACATAAATACACATTTGACCACATAAATAGTAACATTTGATATTGATGAAGCTAAATTCAACATAAAAAAAATGTAGACATTATTTCAGCATTTCGGCTGTATTGGCAGGGCTGCACAATGAAAGCCAGTGGGCATTTACATTGAAGTCTTCAAGGCCTAGTTAACTGAAAACCAAGCGTTTTAGACAGAGGGCCAAAGACAGTGTGGAAAATTGTCATTACAAAATTATGACTGGTTTGTTGCAAGAAAAACTTTTCTAACATAAGTAGACCTAAGAAAATAAAATAAAATGATAGCATATGTAAAATATGTATGTCATGACCCTTTAAAGACTGCATGAAATAAAAATTGGAGTTTTGTGTACTCGCATTTTTGTTCAATCAAGTGCTCTGTAGAATGAAAATGTTTCTCCCCCTAATACCACTTGCAACTCACTAACATGTAGAAAATCATGATTATCAGAAGGTCGACTATTGCTCTATAAATAAGTTGAGGTATTAGTAGCCTCGACTGACATCTGGCCATCTAGAAACAAGGCAGACAATTTTTAAAGAGATAAGGAAGCAAAGAAAGAGTGATGAACATCTTACTTTGGCAATGTATTCCAGATCCATATAATTTACATTTTCCTTCAGTTTGCGTGGTGGAATAATCCATTCTCTCTTCTGTCTGACTTTGTGCTGTGGTCCTGATGATGCTTCAGCAACCAGTGCCTGCAGAAACACAGAAGCGAATGTCTACAAATGTACATTTAACAAGTCCTAGCAGAGCGAATATCTTTTAAAGTTATTAATGAGTTTAAAACACTTGTCAGATTCTTAGAAATGTAATCATTGTGTCCAATTTGGTTTCATACATTTTGACCAACTAGATAGAATAAAAAAAATTATAATATATATATATATATATATATATATATATATATTTTGCATGACTTAAAATTTTTTCCAAGAACAGAAAGCTGAGGCTACAGTGGGCACAGACTCACAAAAACTGGACAGTTAAAGACTGAAAAAACATAGTCTGGTCTGATAAATGGTAGACCCACTGCAGCATCAGCTTTCTGTTCTTGGCTGACAGAAGTGCAACCCAACATGGTCTTCTGCTGTTGTAGTCCATCCCCCTCAAGTTTTGACGTGATGTGCATTCTGAGATGCTATTCTGCTCACTACAATTGTACAGAGTGGCTAACTGAATAACCATAACCTTTCTGTCAGCTTGAACCAGTCTAGCCATTCACTGTTGACATCTCTCATCAACAAGGCATTTCAAGGTGGTTTCACGGTATATAATGGTATGAAAATTGACAGTTATCATACCATGTGCATTTGCTTATCTACGGTATTGAGGGAAAAAAATGGACGGGGACAACCGGACGGAGAATCTCACCTGCGCGTGCGCATCTCCTTTCCTCCTTGTCTGCCTGTCAGACTCATCAACTTGACCCACACACACACATACAGCGGATAAAATGCCAGAGAGAAGCGAGGTGAGAGGTCTGACATAAATTAGTGTGTGTGTGTGTGTGTGTGAGTTAAAGCAGTGTTTCTCAACTGTTGGGTTGCAGGTCTATTCGGACTGGGTTGCGGACAGCAGGGAAAGAACAATGTCATGGTTCTCCCATTGAAGAAATTTCAGCGGCTTGCAATCTTGCAATCAGCTTAAGGCTTCTCATCTGCACTTTCGCACGAGTGTAACAGAGCCAGCTCGTGATCATGATATACTCTGTTCTCTGGCTCATAACCGAGCTTCCCTCGATATTGCAGAGCGCAGACCTCAAAACTGATGTGACCAATTTCAATTCAATTTTTCAAGATGTGTTTCAGCTAGTATTTATTTTTTTCATAAATACTTTAATTTGTTATTATTATTACTATTATTTAAGACTACCTACATGGACCTAACCATGGTAATGAGGAGCCTTTCCTCCTGTGTAATATGCAAGTTCTGTTTGAATTATGCTTGAAATTAGAAACAAAAGGTATAATAATGGGCTCAAATAAGTAAATAAGCTCTTCAATTTTTTAAATGGGGAGAGAAAACTTCCGCTTTTGTTACTGACGTCAACAACAAAAATAATTTTACTTGATGCATGTCCTTGTACTTCAAAATTTTACAAAAAAAAAAAATCCCTCCTGTTTTCACTCCATTAAGGGTCAATGTAACTGATAATAGTAATTGTGTAATACCGTATACCGTGAAACCTTGAGATGGTTATCGTACCGTGAAAATCTCATACCGTTGCAACCCTAATATATACAGTGGGTACGGAAAGTATTCAGACCCCCTCAAATTTTTCACTCTTTGTTATATTGCAGCCATTTGCTAAAATCATTTAAGTTCATTTTTTTTCCTCATTATTGTACACACAGCACCCCATATTGACAGAAAAACACAGAATTGTTGACATTTTTGCACATTTATTAAAAAAGAAAAACTGAAATATCACATGGTCCTAAATATTCAGACCCTTTGCTGTGACACTCATATATTTAACTCAGGTGCTGTCCATTTCTTCTGATCATCCTTGAGATGGTTCTACACCTTCAATTGAGTCCAGCTGTGTTTGATTATACCCACTGTACATTGAGTCAACATTTAACATTTAACCACCACTATTACCCCCCACCCCTAAAAAAGGAAAATATAATAATATTAATAATAATAATAATAATATATTATTAAAACTAAACCTCTCTCTCCACAGTCCCCCAGAAACTCCAAATACCTGCCACACTTCCTATCAAATAAATCTCAAACCCCCAGCCCTCTGCTCGACATCTCCGCAATCACTCCAGAAATAAGGAAGCTCCATCTGAGTTCCTGCCTGCCAAACATAATATTAGTCAGGACCCAATTTTTTTTTTGTTTGTCCACCAATTGTATGACCGCCCCATCACCCAGAATACAGAGTCTTGGGCAAAACGTAATTTGAGTGCCCAAAACGTCACATATGACTGTTATGTTTACCTTGTCTTGTTTCACTGTTGCCCTTTTGTTTGTCATTTTTGTCACTTTTGTTATTCCTTAGTTTTCACTTTTGTCACCCTTGTACCTACATAGTCTTCCTGTCAGCCCTCGTGTTCACTGTTCATTGTTTTCACCTGCCCTCGTTTAGTTTCCCTTTGGTTTCTGTTTATCACCTTATCATCTTGTTTCAGTTCTGTTTGTTCACTGGTCCCTTTTTCCTATGTTCGTGTATTTTAACCCTGGTTTTTGGTTCAGTCCTTGTCTATCGTTGAGTGTTGTTAGCTGGTATGTTTTCCCTTCCCGTGTGTTCAGCTTTATGTTTATTTCCCCATTGAGGGTTTTTCCTTTGTGTTCATTTGTTTATTTTGATCATTCAATAAAGTTAACTGCTTTTGGATCCACACCTCCTCGTCTGCCTCGCTGCTTACTCGTTACAGAACGATAGACCCAAACAATGGATCCAGCGGTTCTCCGGGCAAGCTGCCGCCTCCTGGACCTGAAGCAAGGAAGCCGCCCGGTGGAGGATCACATTGGGGACTTCCTGGACCTAGCGAGCGCCACCAACTTTCCTGACTCCTCCCTGGTGGTGTTCTTCCAGGCTAGCCTGACCGGTTCCAGTGGCTGGACGCTCTGCGAATTTATGGAGGAGACACTTCTGGCATGCGGCTCTTCTCTCACGGTTTGCGTGGCAGAGGAGAAACCTGCCTCACCTCCCGTGGTGGCGGCCTTTAGCTCGCCCTTGGCTCTTCCTGTCGTACCAGTCCCACCTGTCAATGAAGTCACCCTCACGCCAGTCGCCTTCCAAGAGCCAGCGCGTTCATCTTCGTCTGCCCGGAGGAGGGAGAGAAGACGGGCTTCCGCCTCCCGGTTCGCACCTGCCCCGGTCTGCGAGCCTGAGCCCACGCATGTCACTGTGAGCGAGCCAGAGCCCATGCATGTCACGGTGAGCGAGCCAGAGCCCACGCATGTCACGGTGAGCGAGCCAGAGCCCACGCATGTCACGGTGAGCGAGCCAGAGCCCACGCATGTCACGGTGAGCGAGCCAGGGCCCACGCATGTCACTGTGAGCGAGCCTGAGTCCTCGTCAGCCACGGTCAGTGAACCCAAGCCAGCACATACCACGGTCACCCAGCCAGTACCTGTCACCTCAGAGGTCAGTGAGCCAGTGCCTGCAGCCTCGACCGTCCCTGAGCCAGCACCTGTAGCCTCGACCGTCCCCGAGCCAGCGCCTGTAGCCTCGACCGTCCCCGAGCCAGCGCCTGTAGCCTCGACTGTCCCCGAGCCAGCGCCTGTAGCCTCGACTGTCCCTGAGCCGGCGCCTGAAGCCTCGACCGTCCAAGAGCCAGTGCCAGTAGCCGTAACCGTCCAAGAGCCAGTGCCTGAAGCCTCGACCGTCCAAGAGCCAGTGCCAGTAGCCATGACCGTCCAAGAGCCAGTGCCAGTAGCCACGACCATCCAAGAACCAATGCCAGTAGCCAGGACTGTCCAAGAGCCAGCGCCAGTGGTCGTGCCCGTCCTAGAGCCAGCGCCTCTCGAGCCTTCCAGGGCTCCTCCTCCCGAGCCTTCCAGGGCTCCGCCTCCCAAGTCTCTCGAGTCTTCTAGGGCTCCTCCTCCCGAGCTTTCCAGAGCTCCACCTACCGAGTTTCCCGAGCTTTCCAGAGCTCCGCCTTCCGAGTTTCCTGAGCTTTCCAGAGCTCCGCCTTCCGAGTTTCCCGAGCTTTCCAGAGCTCCGCATTCTGAGTTACCCGAGCTTTCCAGAGCTCCGCCTTCCGAGCTTTCCAGAGCCCCGCCTTCCGAGCATCCTGAGCTTTACAGAGCTCCGCCTCCCGAGCTTCCCAGAGCTCCGCCCTCCGAGCTTCCCAGAGCTCCACCTCTCAAGCCTCTCGAGCCTTCCTGGGCTCTGCCTCACAAGCCTTCAAGGGCTCCTCCTCCCGAGCCTCCTAGGGCTCCGCCTCTCAAGTCTCTCGAGTCTTCCAGGGCTCCTCCTCCCGAGCCTCCTAAGGCTCCGCCTCTCAAGTCTCTTGAGCCTCTCGAGCCTTCCAGGGCTCCGCCTCTCAAGCCTTCCAGGGCTCCTCCTCCCGAGCCTCCTAGGGCTCCATCTCTCAAGTCTCCCGAGCTTTCCAGAGCTCCTCCTCCCGAGCCTCCTGGGGCTCCGCCTCTCAAGCCCCTCGAGACTTCCAGGGCTCCGCCTCTCAAGGCTCTCGAGCCTTCCAGGGCTCCACCTCCCAAGTCTCTCGAGCCTTCTAGGGCTCCGCCCCTCAAGCTTCTCGAGCCTACCAGGGCTCCGCCCCTCAAGCCTTCCAGGGCTCCACCTCCTATGGCTCAGCCTCCTACGGCTCCGCCTCCCAAGGCTCTGCCTCCCAAGCCTCCTACGGCTCCGCCTCCTATGGCTCAGCATCCTACGGCTCCGCCTCCCGAGCCTCCTACGGCTCCGCCTCCTGAGCCTCCCACCGCTCTGCCTCTCGAGCCTCCTACGGCTCAACCTTCCTCGGCTCCACCTCCAAAGCCTTCCAGCTCACCGCCTGAAGAACCTCCTACAGCTCCACCTCCCACGGCTCTGCCTCTCGAGCCTCCTACGGCTCAACCTTCCTCGGCTCCACCTCCGAAGCCTTCCAGCTCACTGCCTGAAGAACCTCCTACGGCGCCACCTCCCTCGGCCCCGCCGCAAGAGCCACCCTCGGCTCCGCCTCCTAAGCCCCCCACGGTCCTGCCTACGCCTCCTTCGATGCCACCTCCCAAGTCTTCTACGGCTCCGCCTCCAAAGTCCTCCTTGGCTCCGCCTCACGCGGCTCCGCCGGTCCCGATCTGGCAGCCACCACCCAGGTCCCCCAAACCTACCCACATCCCGTGGTCAACCCCCAGGCCTCCTGAACCTATCCTTGCTCTGAGGCCAGCTCCCAGACCTCCTGAACCGGTCCTTGCCCCATGGCCATCTCCTAGGCCACCTAGATCGGCCTCTATCCTGTGGCCTCCTCCTAGGCCCCCTGAGCCGGCCCTTGCCTTATGGCCAGCCCCCGGGCCATCTAAACCTGTCCCTGCCCGGTCGATACCTCCCTGGCCCCCTAAACCTGACCCTTTGTGCCCTCGTGGACTGTCTCATTACCCTTTGTGCCCTCGTGGACTGTCTCATTGCCCCTCGTTGCCCCCTTGGACTGCCTGTCTGCCCCTCGTTGCCCCCCTTGGACTTCCTGCCTGCCCTCTGTGCCCCTTGGACTGCCTTCTTGTTTTTGTACCCCCCCTGGTCTGCCTGTCTGCCCCTGGTGCCCTCATTGTGTTTTTTGTGGGTTTCCTGTCCTTTGTTTTTTGTCCCTTAGGATCGTCTGGAATCCGATCCTTTTGAGGGGGGCTCTGTTATGTTTACCTTGTCTTGTTTCACTGTTGCCCTTTTGTTTGTCATTTTTGTCACTTTTGTTATTCCTTAGTTTTCACTTTTGTCACACTTGTACCTCCATAGTCTTCCTGTCAGCCCTCGTGTTCACCGTTCATTGTTTTCACCTGCCCTCGTTTAGTTTCCCTTTCATTTCTGTTTATCACCTTATCATCTTGTTTGAGTTCTGTTTGTTCATTGGTCCCTTTTTCCTATGTTCATGTATTTTAACCCTGGTTTTTGGTTCAGTCCTTGTCTATCGTTGAGTGTTGTTAGCTGGTATGTTTTCCCTTCCCGTGTGTTCAGCTTTATGTTTATTTCCCCATTGAGGGTTTTTCCTTTGTGTTCATTTGTTTATTTTGATCATTCAATAAAGTTAACTGCTTTTGGATCCGCACCTCCTCGTCTGTATGGAATGATTTTCCGGACATTATTCAAAAGGAATTGCAAATTGTATTTGCAATTGCGTTTTCAATTTGTGGACGCATAAAATGTGACATAATCCAAACGCAATTGCAAATCGCGCATTACCGTTTGCATTTTCGTTTAAGCGAACGCACAGTGACTGCCAGATTTCAAATGGAAAAGCAAAGTCCGTTTGCAACTGTGTTTCCCATATCTTACTGAGTTTTGGCCCTGTCATATTTAAATAGCAATTTCAATTACCACGCCTGCTTTTTCACTTTCTCAGCGTCGCGTATGTAGCCAGCCAAAACTCAAATGGAATACTAATTCCCTTAGTATTTCCATTGATGCCTTACACGGAAACCTGTCAATCAGGGTCAAGGGTGGGATTATGCTATGGGGCATGTTTGTCTTGGGAAGAGACGTCACTCACAGTCGACGGTCAAGAGTCATTATATAAACAAGCATTAAAAGTAATGGACCAGAAATCTGTAAGATGGCATCACTGCATCATTCTAAGGAAGCATAATATCTTGAGTTTTGACAGTTTTGTAAATTGTTCTTTTTTAAAACAAATTTTTAAGTGTGTGAACAACGTTGCACCAGAAATATTCTGTCAACTAGTACATAAACAAAAGAGCGGAATAAGAACTAGAGGCACAATAAGTGGAAACTATAGCCGCAAAACGTAGAACAACATTTGGTCGGTATGGAGCTAAAAGAGTCTCAATAAAGATAAATGCACACACTACATTCACATATGCACACACATGATTCATACATGCACACACAGGATTCATACATGCACACACAGGATACACAAATGCGCACAAAATTCACAAATGCACGCACAAAATTTAAAAACCACAGAAGATTCACAAATGCATAAAAAAATCATAAATGCACACACAATTCAGAAATGCAAACAAAATTTACAAATGCACACAAGATTAAGAAATGCACAGGACAAGATTCAGAAATGTATTTCTGATGCACGCACAAATATATCTTGATTTACAAACTTTTTGCGGTCTGTGAACTTCACTGCATTTGTGTGTGAATTTTGAGACTCCCTGACTTGGCTCGACACACAAATGCCTTTTTTAAACAAGGAATGATCTGGAACCAATCAGATATCTCCCTTGTTTTAGCCAATCACGAGAACGCACCCCACGTGGGGATTGAGCCAATCACATGAACGCGTTCACACAGTGCGTGCATGTGGTGCGGGCGCGTTCACGGTCATTGTCACTCAGTTGAGACCTCAACATGGCTTCTGGCAACGACAGGGAGCGGTAAGTATAACTTAACCTGTTTAGCTAGTTATAGCCCTGTTATGAGATGTTGTTTAATTGTTAATGTTAACCGGTTTATTTGTGCAACTATCAACATAAGCTAGCGAGCTGAGCTAGCTGAACTACGCTAGCGCGTCTGCATGCTAATAGGGTCAGGCTAACGTTAGTATCTTTCCATAAAGTTGAAATTCTTGTGAATTAAGTGACTGTTTGACAGGGTCTGTCGCCCTAAGCCGAGGTAGCAGCTCGGGCTTTTGTGCAGTTATTGGCCCGGGAGCTGTCCTCGGCTCCAAACGCACCGAGAGAGAGTACAGCAGCAGTCAGGGCTGGAGGCAGTGCTCCTCTGCCGGTTAGCGATGGTAGGGTGAGACAGGCTATGAGAAGGTGATCCATTTAACTTAGTATTTCTACATTTGCTAGTAAAGTATAAAGAGAGACCATAGTCCCTCATCTAACTATTCTTATTGCCCTCTGTCTGGTAGGGTTGGGAATCTGAACTCAAAAACTAATTTTATTTTGGGGGGTGTTCCATGCAGGTGCTGAACTTGTCCCAAACTTTATTTCAAATAGCTTAATTGGCATGAATGTTTAGGTGAAGAATGTTGCTAAAGCAGAAATTCACATACAAATTTACATTTGGTGCTTAAGAAAAGATTAATCAGTCCTCCAAAATTTCCAAAACGAGTATGTTTAATACTGATCAGCCAAGAGGAAAACGACGATTCTCGACCCCTGTCCCTTGCATTGTGAAAAGGACAGACTTTCATATTTATGTCCTTTCGGAACCCAGTCAGTTAACACCAAAGGGCTCAGAAGAGCTAGAACTTGCCCATGCTGGCCTTGGGAAGAGGATGTTAAGTATACCAGACCACTTGAAACACGATGAGGTGATCAGTATTAAACATACTCCGGAACTGCCTGATGTGGGAAAGACAAAAAGATTTGTAGGGAAACCAGATATTTTTGTGTTTCGTTTAATTTAAATAATAAATAATTAAAATAATTTAAATAATTTAAATAATGTCTCAATAACAGTATAAAATACACTAACGCTATTCATTACTGTTCCAGACACCAATATTAAATGTGTCAGAATAATATTATTCACTGTCAGTAAAGTAAACATGTGTCACTTAATAAACAATACATAATGCTTTATCTATGTACCAAAAACTTTGGAGGACTGATTAATCTTTTCTTAAGCACCAAATGTAAATTTGTATGTGAATTTCTGCTTTAGCAACATTCTTCACCTAAACATTCATGCCAATTAAGCTATTTGAAATAAAGTTTGGGACAAGTTCAGCACCTGCATGGAACACCCCCAAAATAAAATTAGTTTTTGAGTTCAGATTCCCAACCCTACCAGACAGAGGGCAATAAGAATAGTTAGATGAGGGACTATGGTCTCTCTTTATACTTTACTAGCAAATGTAGAAATACTAAGTTAAATGGATCACCTTCTCATAGCCTGTCTCACTCTACCATCGCTAACCGGCAGAGGAGCACTGCCTCCAGCCCTGACTGCTGCTGTACTCTCTCTCGGTGCGTTTGGAGCCGAGGACAGCTCCCGGCCAATAACTGCACAAAAGCCCGAGCTGCTACCTCGGCTTGGGGCTTACAGACCCTGTCAAACAATCACTTAATTCACAAGAATTTCAACTTTATGGAAAGATACTAACGCTAGCCTGACCCTATTAGCATGCAGACGCGCTAGCGTAGTTCGCTAGCTCAGCTCGCTAGCTTATGTTGATAGTTGCACAAATAAACCGGTTAACATTAACAATTAAACAACATCTCATAACAGGGCTATAACTAGCTAAACACGCTAAGTTATACTTACCGCTCCCTGTCGCTGCCAGAAGCCATGTTGAGGTCTCAACTGAGTGACAATGACCGTGAACGCGCCAGCGCCAGCGCCGCACCACATGCACGCACTGTGTGAACGCTGCTCATGTGATTGGCTCAATCCCCACGGGGTGCGCTCGTGATTGGCTAAAACAAGGGAGATATCTGATTGGTTCCAGATCATTCCTTGTTTAAAAAAGGCATTTGTGTGTCGAGCCAAGTCAGGGAGTCTCAAAATTCACACACAAATGCAGTGAAGTTCACAGACCGCAAAAAGTTTGTAAATCAAGATATATTTATGCGTGCATCAGAAATACATTTCTGAATCTTGTCCTGTGCATTTCTTAATCTTGTGTGCATTTGTAAATTTTGTTTGCATTTCTGAATTGTGTGTGTATTTATGAATTTTGTGTGCATTTATGATTTTTTATGCATTTGTGAATCTTCTGTGCTTTTTAAATTTTGTACGTGCATTTGTGAATTTTGTAGCATTTGTGTATCCTGTGTGTGCATGTATGAATCCTGTGTGTGCATGTATGAATCATGTGTGTGCATATGTGAATGTAGTGTGTGCATTTATCTTTATTGAGACTCTTTTAGCTCCATAGGTCGGACATCATTTTCAGTAAGAGGCATACATTTGTGGAATGCATCTGAAATTAAAACATTGACAGACTTCAAGGTTTTTAATACACATTTAAAGCAATGGCTGAAACTGAAACAACTTCGTGAACACTGACTGTACAGGACATAACACAATGCATACAAACATAATGTTGCATATGTGAGCACGCACAGACATATGCACCCTTTTGTGTTCTTGTATTGTTAAATGTGTCTAGACTTTGATTTATAGTGACTTCCACATCTACTTAAGCCCATATCTTATTTCATATATGGGATGTATTTGTTGTATGTATTTTATTAATTATAAATCTTAAACTCAATACTCTGTAATTTTTGTTTTAAATTTATAAGCCTAACCAGGGACAGGGGTTGCAAATTAGTCATGGCTAGAAACATGTATGCGTGGCATCTACTTTGTATTCTTTATAAAGCAATGTTCTATGCATTTGTCCCTGTCAAATAAACATTAAAATAAATACAAAATAAATAAAGAGGTGATGCCCTGAACAGACGCCGGTTTATTTGATCTTGACCGTCAACTGTGAGTGACATCTCTTCCCAAGACAAACACGCCCCATAGCATAATCCCACCCTTGACCCTGATTGACAGGTTTCCATGTAAGGCATCAATGGAAATACTAAGGGAATTAGTATTCCATTTGAGTTTTGGCTGGCTACATACGCGACGCTGAGAAAGTGAAAAAGCAGACGTGGTAATTGAAATTGCTATTTAAATATGACAGGGCCAAAACTCGTAAGATATGGGAAACACAGTTGCAAACGGACTTTGCTTTTCCATTTGAAATCTGGCAGTCACCGTGCGTTCGCTTAAACGAAAATGCAAAGGTAATGCGCGATTTGCAATTGCGTTTGGATTATGTCACATTTTATGCGTCCACAAATTGAAAACGCAATTGCAAATACAATTTGCAATTCCTTTTGAATAATGTCCGGAAAATCATTCCATACGTCTGCCTCGCTGCTTACTCGTTACAATGACACTCTGACATAAACCAAAACTCTCGAATCTTAAAACACCCCCAAAAAACATAAGTTGTGTCTCAATCTTCTGATTGGCATCGCCAGCAGGTGGGTGTGTTGTTAAGACCAAGCCTATACAATCTAGAGGGGGTCCAATTGAATCGATGTAAAATCTTGAATTGCATAAGGTGAACCCTTGCTTCTCTAGATGCGGACTTGACTTTTATAGAATCCTATCCCACACTCCTATCCTATCCAATACCAAGTTTAAATCTTTCTCAAAGAATCTCTTAAGAGAAGTTGAAGTTCCATCCCCAGACATTGAATTAGCAGGGAGTAATACACTGATGCCTCATGACCTTTTCCAAAAGCAGTAATCACCTCTCCCAGAGTGTCTGCCTCTTTAGGAGGGTGTATGCTACTCCCAAAAACAATACACAGCAGGTGGCGCAGCTGTAAATACCTACAGAATTGAGATCTGGGAATTCCAAAATGTTGAACCAAATTTTCAAAAGATCTCAACACTCCACTCTCATATAGGTCACTGAGTGTAGTAACCCCCCTCACAATCCAGTCTAACCAGCAGAAAGGGGACATATTAATACATAATTTAGGGTTCAGCCATATGCTTGAGGTAACATTTATATAAATGTCAGAATCAAACACCTTGGACACTTTTGTCCATATAGAGTGCAAATGCAACATAACGCAGTGTAACTTAACCTCTCCAGTTAGTATGATAGAAAGGATTTGCAATGGCGAAATTGAGGTAAGAACGTCCTGTTCAATACAAGCCAGGGAAGTGCTCTCTCAGGTGGAAGCGACTAATGCAAATGCCTGAGATCGAATGCATAATAAAACAAAATCTTGGGTAGGCCTAGCCCACCTTTGTCAATCAGCCTCTGTAATGTACTGAAGTGTAATCTGGGACATATACCATTCCAAATGAAGGACTTTGCTATGCTATCTAATTGCTTGAAATAAGAGAGGGGGACATCAACAGGGAGAGATTGTAGCAGGTAGTTGAATTTTGGAATACAATTCCTTTTAATAACATTAACCTTCCCAATCATAGATAAATGTAAAGAAGCCCACCTGTCTACATCATTCAAAAACCTTTTTATTAAAGGGCTCAAAAATATCTAACTAAATCAGACAAATTTGCTGGGAATAAATGCCCAAATACTTAATGCCCTGTTTAGGCCACTTGAAGCCACTTGGCAGTACACTGTCTGAGCCAACGCTTCGGATTTAGACCAATTGACTTTGTATCATGAGAATTTAGAAAATAAATAAATAATTCTGGAGGCAAGGCATAGATCTAGTAGTCAAGACAAATAATAAAATATCATCTGTGTAAAGCAAAAGCTTATGCGCCATACCTCCCATCACCACCCCTGGAAAATCACCCTCCTTTTTATGGTGGCTGTTAATGTTTCCAGGGCTAGACAGAACAACAAGGGGGAAAGAGGGCAACCTTGCCAGGTACCCCTATCCAGAGTAAAATAGTCTGAAATTAATACATTTGTTTATACCGCCGCTACTAGGTGTCTATAAAGTAACTTAATCCATCCAATTAAAGTTTTCCCGAACCCGTATATTTCCAAAATCTTAAAAACGATAATCCCATTCTACCATATCAAAAGCCTTTTTGGCGTCAAGTGAGATAGCACTGACTGGAGTCTGATAATTTGCCACTGACCACATGATATTGATTAAATATCTAGGACTTCAGTGTGATTCATGCTATTAAGGAAACACAGTTTCACAATGAATAAGACACCCTATGCCTTTGGGCATCATATATTATGTCGCAGCTAAATAATAATACCAACTGACATTTTAAAAACATATCCACGCACGAAAGCCAGAACTTGAAATTACACTTAATGCTCAAGCAAGCCTAATTTTAACTGCATCATGACTTTTTTGTGAAATGAACGTCTCCCAAACAGACATTCAAAAATCTAAATTTTTCATATGAATCTACCAAGAAGGTCTATAATACCTGGAAAATCTATATAATAATATTTGCAATTTAAATATTACTTGCAATAAATTTTGTTTCGTCAGAATACACGGTAATACTGCGTTCCATTTAAGTTGGATGAGGGATATTCCTACTTGATATCTATACCATAAATGCATTCCATTACCCGATATTCGGAAGATGACATTTAAGGAAACAAAACTGCAACAATCCCGTAAGCTTTCTGCAGGCATTTGTTAAACAAGCCTTAATATAATTGATATGGAAATAAACAAATTTATCAATATTACTTAATAAAGTGAATGTTTATCACTTACTTTACGTGACATGTTTGTGTGACATCATGCCCCTGTATCTCAGTGAAATCAGAGTTGAGAATTTCTGCTCAAGCCTACAAGTTGTAATTTTGTTGTTTTTAATTTTGCATTCCATTGCAGTTTTCCTAGCATGAAGTTGTAAAATCCGACTTTCAACGCAGCACTACTTTTCAACACTGAATGCTCAAGCAGACTAATTTACACTTAGAAAACTCCCGATGTTGCTATAACAATGCAAAAAGCACTTACCAATTTGCTTGAAGTGAAAATCAGTCTTCCTGAATTAACAAATTAAGCAATCACAAGGTCGTGTTTTTAAATCCATAAGGATCTCTTTTTCATCGGCAATATCAGCAATGATGACAGCTGACTCGTTAGCAAGATCTCTCGCTCTTCGCTTTCAAATTACGTACATCACTTAAAGTGTGATTGCGTCACTCAAGGCCAGCTAGAAGACCTCGATCGGGACATATCCTAAAGATCACACCCACAAAGAACAAATAAATCAATCTGATTGGCTGATGAATCTGACAATCTCATATTAGATTCCATTAATTTGCACTGTTGAGGTATTCTGTGGAAATTCTGAAGGCCTAACGGTGTGGAGCTCAAACTCACGCGCTGCTTCGAGCATGCGATTTGTGAAACAGCCGTTATGCTTCGCTTGTATGCATCAAGGAATAAATTCTTACTGGATAAACTTTTAGTTTTTCTCCATTTGTTTGTAGATTAAAGATACATTGGCAAAAAGTTGAATGAGAATGAAAGGATGAAAATTATTTATACATTTGGCATGTTAAGCCAGGGCTTTGCTGGCCCTGAGAATTTGCCAATGGTTAAAAGTGTTCCTTAAAAGGGGATGGGTGTGGGGGCTACAACATACATTTTTCATAGGCTTCCCAGTTTCTGCCTGTACTCCCTTCCACGGCTCCGCCCACAGAGCCTACCGTGGCGCCGCCTGCTCCCCAAGAGAATTTTCCGCCCGCGACTCCGCCCGCTTCCCAAGACATTCCTCCTGCAGTTCCGTCTCCCTTACCAGTGCCTCCTGACCCTGCGCTGTAGCCACCGTCCAGGCCTTCTGACCCTGCCCCTGCTATGTGGCCATATCTCAGGCCTCCCAGGCCTCCTGTCCCTGCTCTGTGGCTGCCTCCCAGGCCTCCTGTCCCTGCCCTGTGGCCGCCTCCCAGGCCTCCTGTCCCTGCCCTGTGGCCGCCTCCCAGGCCTCCTGTCCCTGCCCTGTGGCCGCCTCCCAGGCCTCCTGTCCCTGCCCTGTGGCCACCTTCTGACCCTTTCCATGCTCTGTGGACACCAACCAGGCCTCCTGACCCTGTCCCCACCTTGAGGACATCCCCTTGGTCTCCTGTGTGTGTGTGTGTGTGTGTGTGTGTGTGTGTGTGTGTGTGTGTGTGTGTGTGTGTGTGTGATTCGTTACAGTGATCATGTTTGAGAATAAAAGAAAGTATTAAGTTTGTCATTTTATTTTTGTTGGTTACTTGACTAGGCTACAAAATTATTTGAAAATGCCCATCCCTATAATAAGTTTACCCTCCTTCCCAATACTTTAATTTATGCCAGTGTGGTTTGATTATGTCCGCTTGTGTTGCACCCCCGCCGCCTCTTAGGTGTGTTTTGCCTAAGCTCTTTTAGGGTGGAAAACCAGGTTCAATCACTTTGTGCCTCCCGACTATACAATATATAACATCCTACTCTGATACCACTATATTTCCACAGAAATGTAAAGAAAATGGCAAACTAAATTAGAATAAGAGAATAGGGAAGATATAAATTTATAAACCATATATTTAGTAAATAAAGATTTTTAATATAGGTTATTAAACATTCTGTAGTGAATATATTCAAAATGTGCATAAGAATTCAGTGCAAGTGTATGCTTTTAAGTGCAATATACACTGAATAAATCCAGATGTGTTTCATCAATGTATATACACTTTCACCAGATACTAGGCCTAAATATAAAGTGCAAACTCTTCTCACTTGTAAGAAAATTGTGTATTCACAGTACAAACTTAACACTTGTAGTGCAATTAACACTGAATTCAAAGTATATTACTTAACAAGTGAATATCAGAATCAGAATCAGCTTTATTGCCAAGTATGCTTACACATACAAGGAATTTGTCTTGGTGACAGGAGCTTCCAGTCTACAACAATACAAACAATACCAAAAACAGCAGCAAGACATAGGTAATTAAAAACAAAAAAGAACACAAAATAAATAGTCATACATATACATACATACACTCACCTTCATACATACCCACATACACACACGTAGTGCAAATCTAATACAATCTGTATATAAAGAACAAAAAACAGTATATTATGTACAGAGCAATGTAAGTAATGGCAGAAGTGGATATGTTGGATAATATAAATTAAAATTAAAATTAAACTGTGTATTGCACATCATTATTGCTCAATGGGGCAATTTAATTGTTCATTAGATGGATGGCCTGAGGGAAAATACTGTTCCTGTGTCTGACGGTTCTGGTGTTCAAAAAGTTAGTGGGCAGGGTGAGTGGTGTCCAGAGTGATTTTACCAGCCTTTTTCCTCGCTCTGAAAGTGTATAGTTCTTGAAGGGGGGACAGGGGGCAACCAATAATCCTCTCAGCAGACCGAACTGTCCTTTGTAGTCTTCTGATGTCTGATTTCGTAGCTGCACCAAACCAGACAGTTATTGAAGTGCAGAGGCACTTATGACTACAGAGGAGGTATTTATGAATATTTATTTATGAATAAATACAAGGCAACCCTTTTTCACAACTTTAAGCAGGGACGTGCACAGACATTTTGGAGGGCATGGGCTCAAATGGAAAAAAAGGGCACTTATTATTTATTTAAAAACTTTTTTTTAACAAAACACAACTCCACAGTATATTAACACAACTCTGACTTCCTAAAAGTTATTTTAATTCCCTCACACTCACACAACTGTTTTATACTCAACATATTTCTACTGTACAAAATAATCAGTTCACACAGAGACCATGGTCTTCTTTAGTATTCACTATGTTTATCACAAGAGCAGACAATAGCAAAGGAAACTATGCCACAATGTGCATGTTTTCTATTCTACTAGTTTCAAGAATATATTTAGAATAAATGATTGCACCAAGAAGAGGGACATAGTTTCACTATTCATTTGCTTATTTTGCACAAGGCATTCAATTATTTTGGTGTTATTGGAATACATGATGTATGCAAATTAGTACATTTTAATTAGGTAATGCCTAATTTGCATATCAATATAGGCTATATTGACAAATAATGAAGTCTGCCACTTACAAACGTTCACTCTAACACATAAACAAAATGTAAACACTTGTCATGAAAAAAAAACATTCCCCTTCTGTCGCTCTCTCCACGTTGTGTCAGAAAAGCGACACTAGGGGTCTCTCTTGAGCGCCGATATTCACCTCTGAACTATGAAAAAAGGCCAATGAGAGTTGGCAACCAGTATTTGCATGTCCCGCCCCCGGACATACGGGTATTTAAGCGGCACAAACACGGGAGTTCATTCAGAAAATATCTTCGGAGCCGATGGTCGTGCATGCAGTCTGCTGCGAGTTACACACCCAGTTCCTGTTTTAATCCTCTGACGCTCTGCATGCTGTTGGATCTGACGGCGCATAACAGCGGCTTTCTCATTCGCGCATGGCTGTGCATTCTTGCCCCTGGGCGCTTCGAGAGCGCAGACAACTCGAAAGAGTTATTCTAAAAGAGTGAATTTCACTCTAAAAGAGCAAAACACAGCAGCAAAACACAGAAGGACGTTCAACACAGTTGAACGTCCTTCTCAGGACACGTCTTTTTAAAGACGATTTTCCGCCTCTGTGTAGTTTCTGAATGCGTTGATTCTCCCCACCTCTGACGGCCATAAAAACTGCCTTGCATTCCTGGGTTGCGATCACACGCGGGCAGCGTTTTTATGAATGGTCTATGTTTTCAGTATGAGAACATAGCCATGACAGCATTGCAGTCGTAGGCTTTTTCTTGTAGAGGGAAAAAGCTGCTTCAGCCGCCCCCCCGCGCCTCGCCTCCTTCCTACGGGATTGAGGCAGGCGCCGCGGGTGATGAAAACAATCTGGGGACAGTGACGGGCTCCGTTTCGCCGGGTGAACCTCCTCGAAACTCCCTGCCTCCCCGGCACGCTTGCTTGTTTCCGTCCGAGCTCGGGATGAGCATTCTCTCCAATGGGTTATGTTTTCAGTGTGAGAACATAACCACGGCAGCGTTGCGATCTCTGCTTTCTCTTGTAGTGAGAGAGAGCCATTTAAGCCGCCCCCCGCGCCTCGCCTTCTTCCTACGGGATTTAGGCAGGCGCCGCGGGCGATGAAGAACGATCTGGGGAGAATAACGGGACGCTTTCTCCGGGTAAATCCCCTCGAAACCTCCCGACTCCCCGGCACGCTTGCCTGCTTCCCCCGAGCTCGGGATTAGTGCGGTCCGCTTAACAGCCTACCGTCCGGTCCCTCGAACTCACCGGCATTGGATGATGACATCACCGCTGCATCAGAGAGCGTAACAGCGGCGTCGGATGCGGATAACTCGCCTGGGCCGCCACCTTCAGGTCTCCGCCCAGTCTGAGCCTGACGCAAGAAGGTCCGCTATGCTTCCCAGGCCTTAATTGGTTCCGCGGGTTCCGCTCACAGCCGCGCCCCCCCAGATTCCTTCCCGGACGTGCATGACGAGCTGAGCAAGCCCAGCTTCCTCGCTCCTCCGCTACCCTCGGTGGTAGAACTGTCCCAGATCGCTCCCCCCTGCACGCCATGGCCCCCTCTTGCAAGTCCACCGGGCCAGGGCACTTCAAAATCTGCACTTGGGTGGTCCTGTTCTTGACGTGCTGCAGGAACTGCACTCAAACAGGCGATGGCCACTCCGTGGTCCAGAAACGCAACGATGGACAGGCAGTACGGGAGGCAGACAAAGCACGCTTTCTCAAACACCCCCGTCTCCCAGCTCCGTCCATTCGGCGACACCACTTGACGACTTCGCCCAGCAGTCCTCAGTGGTGAAGAAACAGATGAAGACTATTTTCACACATCTTGCCCTGCCGCAAACCTGCTGCCAGGGGCCATGCCCTGTCTGCTCGCAGAGGGCGTCCTCCTGCGGCTTTCAAGTAAGAAAGAAAGTGGTGCTCCGCCTCAACTACCAAGTGAGGACACAGAAGGCTCCCAGGCGCCCCTGAGATGACCGACCCAGAGACCGCGACAGTAGCTCCGGAGCTGGTAAGACCACTCCGTTCCCCAGTGGAGGGCCGGAAGGAGAATTTTTTGTTAAATTTTTTACACACTATAGAGCTATTTCCTTGTTGTCTCTGGGTCACCTGGCCCGCAAATGCCGTTCTCACGGCACTCTGCTTTCAGGCCTCAACAGTCCCGGCTTCCCGGACGCGGTGTCCCCGCCCTCAGCCCCACGACTGTTCCCCGGCCGGCCGGTTCAGATGAGTCCAGAAGACGCCAGCATCAGACCTCCTCCTCAGTCATGAACCCGCCCCCTGCCGGGTGCGCGGAGCAAGGTAAGTGCTTTGAGTTTATTCTCAGCACCAGAGCCTCGGGACGCTACAGTGCCTCCCGACGCCGCGTTACCTTTTCCGCACCGCTGCGAAGCCCCGCCGGGTACGTCCAAAATACTCGAGCTTAGAGGCGTGGCTTTCACTGCCCAGCCCGTCACGCTGGCTGCACCGGACCATTCGACTCGGTTACGCAATTCAGTTTGCCAGGTCTCCGCCCCCCTTCGTGGGCATTCATTTTCCCGCAGTGCACGGCGAACATGCCCACTCCCTGCGCGAAGAAATCGCCTCCCTTCTAATCAAGGACGCGATAGAGCCTGTCCCTCCAACCGAAACAAAGAAGGGTTTCTACAGCCCTTACTTCGTTGTACCCAAGAAAGGCGGCGGCTTACGACTGATCTTGGACCTGCGAGTTTTTTCAATCGGACCTTGTACAAACTACCGTTCAAAATGCTCACCCAGAAACAAATTCTATCTGGCGTCCGGCATCTAGATTGGTTCGCAGCGGTAGACCTGAAGGACGCGTACTTCCACGTCTCAATTCGCCCTCGACATCGACCCTTCCTACGGTTCGCGTTCGACGGCCAGACGTATCAGCACAAAGTCCTCCCCTTCGGCCTGTCTCTGTCCCCTCGCGTCTTCATGAAAGTCGCAGAGGCAGCCCTTGCCCCGCTCCGAGAAGCCGGCATACGCATACTCAATTACCTCGACGACTGGCTCATACTGGCCCACTCCCGAGAGTTACTATGCGCACACAGAGACCAGGTGCTCAGCCACCTCAGCCATTGGGGCTTCAGGTCAACTGGGAAAAGAGCAAGATCACCCCGGTCCAGAGCATTTCTTTTCTCGGTTTGGAGTTAGACTCAGTCTCAATGACAGCATGTCTCTCCAACGAGCGTGCTCAGTCAGTGCTGAAATGCCTCGCTTCCTTCAAGCCAGGCGCCGTGGTCCCTCTAAAATGATTCCAACAGCTCCTGGGGCATATGCATCCTCCGCGGCGGCCGCGCCGCTGGGGTTGATGCATATGAGACCACTTCAGCACTGGCTCCAGACTCGAGTCCCGAGACGAGCATGGTGCCGCGGCACACACAACGTGAAAGTTACCACTGCCTGCCGCCAAACCTTCAAACCCTGGACAGACCTCTGCTTTCTACGGGCAGGAGTACCCTTGCAGCAGGTGTCCCGATGCGTTCTGGTTACAACCGATGCCTTCAAATTGGGTTGGGGCGCCGTGTGCAATGGGCGCACAGCCGCAGGCCGGTGAAACCGAGGCCCGCTGCGTTGGCACATCAACTGCCTAGAGCCGCTGGCTGTTTCTCTTGCCCTGAAGAAGTTTCTTCCGTTAATTCGTGGCAAGCATGTCCTAGTTAGGACAGACAGCACCACGGTAGTAGCCTACATAAACCGCCAAGGCGGAGTACGCTCCCTACACATGTCACAGCTCGCCCGTCGTCTCCTCCTTTGGAGTCAGCAGCGACTCAAGTCGCTGCGCGCCACTCACATCCCCGGCAACCTCAATGTGATAGCGGATGCGCTGTCAAGACAAAGCTTGCCCGGCGGAGAGTGGAGGCTCCACCCCAACCTCCCACTGCCCACTCTGGTATGCCCTCACAGAGGCTCCCCTTGGGACAGATGCTCTGGCGCACAGCTGGTCCTCGGGGCTGCGCAAGTACGCTTTTCCCCCAGTGAGCCTTCTTGCACAGGTGCTATGCAAGGTCAGGGAGGACGAGGAGCAAGTCACTCTGGTGGCCCTCTACTGGCCCAACCGGACGTGTTTCTCGGATCTCATGCTCCTCATGACAGCCTCTCCCTGGCGAATTCCCCTGAGGAAGGATCTTCTTTCTCAGGGACGGGGCACGCTCTGGCATCCGCACCCAGACCTCTGGAACCTCCACGTCTGGCCCCTGGATGGGACGCGGAAGATCTAGCCGGCCTACCACCGGCCGTCATAGACACTATCAACCAAGCCAGAGCCCCTTCGACCAGGCATCTTTATGCCCTAAAGTGGCGTCTGTTCGCAGACTGGTGTTCTTCCCGAGCCGAAGACCCACAGAAGTGCGCGGTTACGTCAGTGCTCGTGTTTCTACAGAAGAGGCTGGAGAGGAGGCTGTCCCCCTCCACCCTCAAGGTGTATGTCGCCGCTATCGCGGCCCACCACGACACGGTAGACGGCAAGTCTCTTGGTAAGCACAACTTAATTGTCAGGTTCCTAAAAGGTGCCCGGAGGTTGACTCCCTCCCGGCCTAACCTGTTCCACTCCTGGGATCTCTCGGTTGTCCTCACGGGACTCCGGAGACCCCCCTTCGAGCCGCTAGACTCAGTTGGACTCAGGGCCCTCCCTCTCAAGACCGCCCTGCTGATCGCGCTCGCCTCCATCAAGAGGGTCGGGGACCTGCAAGCATTCTCTGTTAGCGACTCTTGCCTGGAGTTCGGTCCAACATACACTTTCGTGATCTTAAGACCGCGACCGGGCTGTGTGCCCAAGGTTCCTACCACACCCTTCAGGGTCCAGGTTGTGAACCTGCAAGCACTGCCCCGGGAGGAAATCGGACCCAGCCCTTTCACTGCTGTGTCCAGTATGTGCTTTACGTATCTATCTGGACCGCACACAGAGCACTAGACGCTCTGAGCAGCTCTTCGCCTGCTTCGGGGGACAGCAGAAAGGGAATGCTGTCTCCAAGCAGAGACTCGCCCACTGGGTTGTCGACGCCATTTCCCTGGCTTATCACACCCAGGCCGTGCCCCCCCCCTTGCGGGTCCGAGCTCACTCCACCAGGAGTGTTGTGTCCTCGTGGGCACTGGCTAGGGGCACCGCCCTAGCAGACATCTGCAGAGCAGCGGGCTGGGCAACACCTAACACTTTTGCAAGATTCTATAATCTCCGAGTTGAGTCAGTATCGTCCCGTGTTTTCTCAGGTCCGAGCCCGTAGAACTCGGTAGCACGCTGACGATCTGACCGGGTGAACCGCTTGCACCTAGCGCCCTTTCCCCCTAACCAAGGGAAAACAGTGCGCCGTCATTCCCAAGAGATTCCATCTTTGGGACACTGGTTAACTCCTCCCTAGCCCTCGTGGGTCACAGTTCTGCGGAGGAACTCGCCGACCCAAACCACTGCGGGTACCGCAAGCTACCCTGTACTGGTATAGGTGCTTCACAGGTAAGGCCTCCTGTTCGGACTCCCCCTGTGTGTAATACCACGGTACTGTCCCCTCACGAGTTGACTCTGTGTTTCCCTTAGGCAGTTACAGCTGCCTCGGTCGCCGTACCCAGGCCATGCCCCCCCCTTGCGGGTCCGAGCTCACTCCACCAGGAGTGTTGCGTCCTCGTGGGCAATGGCTAGGGGCACCGCCCTAGCAGACATCTGTAGAGCAGCGGGCTGGGCAACACCTAACACTTTTGCGAGATTCTATAATCTCCGAGTTGAGTCAGTATCGTCCCGTGTTTTCTCAGGTCCGAGCCCGTATTATTCAACAGAGGCTGGATCTACCACCGCACGAACTTTTCCACATAGGTCCTAAGTATAGGCCATGTGATGTATTTGCCACTAAAATTTGCCTCCCCTCACGTGTAGGTGTGGCCTCCGTAGGGTCTTCTCCGCCCTGAATAAGGGCTAAGACCCCCTTCCCTCAATGCGTGTAAGGGCCCTGGTCGTAGTTGCTCTATGCGAGAAACATAGAGAGAAATGAGGCCCAGCCAGGCTGGCCCATTCCCATGTTGCCGGCCATCACCTTGTTCCCCCCTCCAGGGTAACGATAAGGAGTCTGATGGCTTAAATGGGGCATTGGGGAAGGGTACGTGCAGCCTGATACAGTTGGTCGTCCTGCACGTAGGAATACCTGCTCGCTCCTGTATCAGCAGTTCACGTACACGGCTCAGCGCATGGCACTTTTTAAGTGGACCCCTAGTGTCGCTTCTCTGACACAACGTGGAGAGAGCGACAGAAGGGGAACGTCTAGGTTACGTATGTAACCTCCATTCCCCGATGGAGGGAACGAGACGTTGTATCTCCCCTGCCATGTCGCTGAGCCGAGCCACTGTTGTGGCTGGACCATTTCCGGCTCCTCAGAAAAATCCTGAATGAACTCTCATTGGCCTTTTTTCATAGTTCAGAGGTGAATATCAGCGCTCAAGAGAGACCCCTAGTGTCGCTTCTCTGACACACCGTCTCGTTCCCTCCATCGGGGAACGGAGGTTACATACGTAACCTAGACGTTATAACTTGCTTGTTTCAGCAGTTCATTCACTCGTTCTCAATATCGGAGCATTACTGCATCATTGACTTAATTTGGGTTGCTTATTGGAACCCTAATTCTAATAACAACCTGCATAATAGTGTGAGGGTGGGTCTTATGCAATTAACATCCTATAAAATAAAAGGAAACAAATCTGATAGCAAAAACCAAGTTTTGCACAAGTGAAATTAAACCGAATTTAAATGTCTGCACAGGATTTTTACACTCATGCAAACACTTTTGCTTATATGGACTTTTGAACTCATAAACATTAAGGGAAATTGTATTAATTGAAATACTCCCTTTACTGTGTATATAGTTGTATACAAATAAGAATAAAAGGGAATTGTTCTCAGAATGTATTTAAATGTACCTGAACATGTATATGTATTTATTTAAGTTTGTGTATATTTCTCTATAGTGACTTCACTTTTAAGTGGGGTTACACTTTTTTAACCACAAGGTTTAGCTAACAAAAATATGATGCTAGTGAAATTTTACTTTGGAGGTTAACAATAATAAGCATAATTCTAATTTAAGAGGGTTTTGAACTAGGTCTTACCAACACAACATACTGTTCGAATACTTTTGACACAACATCTCTTAGTAACTATACTGTATGTTTACTGGTAAAATATGCATTTGTTCGTCTAGGTCATAAACTGTAAGAGAGATTCTTGATGAGCCTCTCCCTTAGTGTGACACATATGTGTTAAAAATGACCAGAGCACACCCACCCATACCAAGGAGCTCTGAAACCCCGCAACCACTTAGGCTGTGTCTCGTTTACAAAACAGCCTTCGGGCTGCTTAGTCCACAGGTCGCAGTCGGCCGCAAAGTGAGTAGGACACTTCGAATGCAGCCGTCGAATGCGACATTCTTTCATGGAAATTCGGATGACACACGAGGTGTATCCTTCATGGGCACTCACAACCCACAATTCATTGCTTCAGCGGAAATAGACATCATTTGTCTAAATAAAATTACACCAATTGATGTTCATGATGTTCAAACGCATGTAATGTTAATTCCCAAGTTAAAGTACTTCAGTAGATGGGTGCAGATTATAAACTGTCTATTTATAGTAATATGTGATTAAACTAAAGTAGACTAAAAGTACACCTGTAAAATATTTTCTTTTCTCTCATCATTAGAACTCTCCTCACATTTACATCATATATTCCCTTCCAAAGTGACTTTGTTCCCCTCTCACAAAGCGCTCCGCTTGTTAAAGAGTGCTGTGCTGTCATAGCAACCATGTTACGTTCTGTTTCCTACGAAGGCCGTCTCGTTTAAACGATACCTGTTTAAAGGAGGACACTCGGTATACTGCAGCCTTCAAAGGACGCGTCCTACCTAGCACACAGCATTTAACTCTCTCATACACTAGCCGTGTGTCCACCAAAGCCGTTTTTTTTTTTTTTTTTTGCCAGCAGAAATGCCAGGCGCTCTTCTGAAAACGCCCAGCTGGGAGCGCTTTGGAGGCGCAGCGCTGAGCGTGGAATAGACGCTCTGTGCTTCGTCACGCTCCTGGCTTTTTTTAAATACGCGACACTCCCATTACAAACAATTGAAAAAAATCGCTGGTCTCAGGAAAAAACGGTTTGGTGGACACACGGCCTTAAAGCACTTGTGAAGACAACTGAAAACTCTCCTTACACAGATATCTCACGTCGTATGTAAAACAATAATGTTATTCTGAAACAAACATTACTGCAAGAGAGTTCAGAAAGATACAGAGGGTGTAGGCTATAAACTCTCATGTGTCGGAAATGATACATTCAGGATAAAAACAAACACTCTGAACACTAAATATATTCATGGAACACCTATTATATAAAGACACTAGACACTTTTACAAACAATATAAACTTTCTTTTCACTCACCGCTGCCATGAGCACAATGTAGAGAGCAATTAGCCAGACCTTCTCCATAATCCACTACTTCTGCTGCATCTGCCGTTAATCGGGAGACTTTGAGCGCGCGGCGGCGGGCGGAGCTCTAGCTGCTCTGAAGAATGCGCGGTATGCGCGCGCTGCGGGAAAGGAGTTCACTTCACAGTCACTCCCAATAATTTAGGAAGCGGTCGATGACGCGATGGAATGTAGATATAGTGATAGCATCATGCACGGGAACTATTGAGTTTTTACGCGTCTCGACCCTCCCTTTGCGGCCGGTGCTGACAGATTATGACGCAAAGCAACCCTTTAGGATAGGGTTCTAACATTTTTCAGGCCAAGCACCCTTGGAGGGTGGAAGCAGGGTGCAAATGAGTGTTGCGTTTATGCCTATATCAATTTGTTTACACGATACTTTATAATGCTTACATTACAAAGCCAATAAAATTATCATTAACAATAATGTACCGCTGCAGGCCCTGCAACCTTTTAGTCATGATGTGGCATTTTATTCCTTTTTGTGTTCCTTTTTATTCACTTACCATGCAACCTCCAAATAATTTTTTTTTAACCGCAACGCAACGCACCACACTATAACACAACGGCTCACTGATGCAGTGGCCAGTTTTTAACACCACTCACAAGCTAAAAGTATATTACAAAGTACAAAAACATAAATGCTATTTGAACATATTTAAAACATAAAACATTTAAGGTGCTGTAGGCTATGGCATTTTTTCATGGAAAAGTATGCAAATTTTTTTTTACTCTCTTAAAGATATTAATGAAATAATTGTCCTGAGCTTCTCACCAGTCTCTGTGACAGCTGTAGACTTTGTAAACAGCAAACAAAAATGTTTCTGTGGATTGCGGACATTGACGCTCACCTGTCAATCATTTTGCTCGTTCTCATAGTGTTGTATTTGATGCGGATCATTGAGGCTATGATTAATAATTTTTGTCAGATGAGGGTGTTATTGTGCCACAGGAACAAACAATGCTGCTCTTTTGTTCGATTTTGGTCTCAAAATTATCTTTGGAGGGCAGGGTTTGGGAATGAGTCGGCATGGCTAATTCAACAGCTCAGTCACCTGAAAGCTTCAGAATGCTAAAATCGCTAAAAGCACCTTTAAAATTACACAGATATCAAGTTCACAATTTGAATAATTGTAAAGAACTTGTTTACTCAAACTTTTAATATAGGCTACTGGTCGCAATCCCACAAATTTAACTGTAAAATGTACTCAAAAGCCATGTACAGAAAGGTGCAAACTTCTTGAGATGAGCTGGAACTGTCTGCAATGGTGATAGCAACAACATCTTCAAAAGTTGCTAACAAATTGAAATTGAGCAAAGTTACATAGTTGTAAATTGTTGTGGTCCCTTTTTCATTGAGATTAATTTATTAATTAATGTTCCTTTCATTAGGCTACTAAGAAAATTACTCATTAATAAGTACTTACATAATACGCAAGAAACTGAAATTGTAGCATTGTAAAAAAGCATTGTAGTCAATATGAATGTAGCGATGTTCACGTTAACACGTTATCTTGTATTATCATTAAGCTTACATAAGTTTCGTTAATTACAATGTTCTTTTCTGTGTATATTTAAATATAGTTTTCCTACTTTGAAATATAAATTGAAATGATTTGATATCATGAGAAAAAGGCATAATCGACAGCAGTAAAATGCACACACAGAAAATAAATTTTATATAATTAAGGGACACAGTTGTCTAGCATCTGCGAAGAGCATCAAAAACTAGCACAAGTGCAATAACATGCAGTATTTTCACAAAGAAAAATTACACAAGTTATACACACACACACACACACACACACACACACACACACACACACACACACATGGTGTTTCCATGTTTTATGGGGACTTTCCATAGACATAATGGTTTTTATACTGTACAAACTTTATATTCTATCCCCTAAACCTAACCCTACCCCTAAACCTAACCCTCACAGAAAACTTTCTGCATTTTTACATGTTCAAAAAACACAATTTAGTTTGATTTATAAGCTGTTTTCCTCATGGGGACCGACAAAATGTCCCCACAAGGTCAAAAATTTCAGGTTTTACTATCCTTATGGGGACATTTGGTCCCCAAAAGGACTAATACATGCTCATACACACACACACACACACACACACACACACACACACACACACACACACACACACACACACACACAGTATATGAGATGCTGGAAATGTCACACCCCTTACTGAAATGGAAAATATGATTGGTAAGCAAATTTCCAATCGTGTCTGAAATAAACGTTCTAATTGGTGGATCAGCTTAGTCGGACTGTCTGTCTTGTGCCATCAGTTGCGCTCCCACCTCCCACTGCTCCGTGTGCATCTAGAGAGAATCACTGTACACTTTTTAAAATAATAATAATTAAAAAGAAAATGCAATTCACTCAAAGGTGAAGTGGCATCATGTTATTAGTTTGAAAAAGTTCAGGTTCAAAAGCCTTCTCATTGGACTGGTGGCCATACGTATCTATGGTGAGCACGGCTTTGGGAGAATGATTGCAATTAGATGGGAGAGGGATAAGGTGGAGCCACAGCCGCAGTTCAAGAGAGAGAGATGCATGAAGCTGCTTGAGTGTGTCTGCATGTCAGTGAGGTGTGTGCTGAAAAGAAAACCTTTTTTTGTACTGCTGAAAATTGGTGTCTTATTGTGTGACACTGAAATGTGCAGCAATAAATGTCTGACGTGGATTGTTCACCCGGTTCTGTGAATTAATAACAATTCCCTTATTAAAGCTAATTCCTTAAAATAGAAATTGTGACAAG
The DNA here is from genome assembly GCF_025860055.1 of Xyrauchen texanus. Classification (NCBI taxonomy): domain Eukaryota; kingdom Metazoa; phylum Chordata; class Actinopteri; order Cypriniformes; family Catostomidae; genus Xyrauchen; species Xyrauchen texanus. Next base: position 48,931,890 of record NC_068281.1, on the reverse strand, counting down.
ATGTTGTATTACCCTTTTAGTGGAGAATTTTATTCAGACATATAATCTAGTTATTTGTCATTTATCGAATTTATGATGGTTGTCGAACACAACTAATTCCATTATAAATTTCCTTACATAATAATGTAGAATATGGACAGTTTAAATGAATTCCTAGCTCACACATACTGTTCCAAAATATAATGGTGGAGAATTGCGGCACTTTAATCCATACCGTGTACATCTACATCAACTGAAATTTGCTACTGCGCTTTAATGTATTAATGCAAAATCCTGATTTCCAACAAATGTTAAAGGCTGAAATCAATGTTTATAACGAGACCTACTGGTCCTCAGTATTATCTGTGGGCTTGGCTCGGGAGGCACTTAAGGTGGTTCTTAGGGGTCGGCTCATACAGTATGCATCATTCACCAAAAAATCCAAAGCACGAGAACTCATGGAGTTGGAAGGGAATATTAAAAGTGCAGAAGCAGAGCTGAAGCGGCAAAATGTTGTCTGATGGCCTCAGAGAACTGACCCGATTGAAATACAGATATAATTTACTATTACTATTTTGTCGTGGAAGGTGGAGTTTTGGCTATTCAGGGCAAGACTTTTGGTTTGGGGACAAAGCAGGGAAGTTTTGGCTACATATATAAAGCAGAGAGATTAAATTAGATTTATGTTTAGAAATAGTAATAAAGTTTGTGTGTGTTCAAAAGCGACTTGACTGTGGTATATTTTGATAAATAATCTCATCCCTGTTTCTAAAAGATTTCACTTCAAAGCTGTACCTAAATACATGTGATATTATTTTCAATAAGCCATGAAAATATTATCACTCCAATAGGTGAATTAATCATAATTCAAATAAAAAACCCAGTCCCCCGACCTCTGGCAAATGGAATGCCCCTACGCACCTGACAGCGTCTCCATCACTCCAGGTAGCCGGCAGCGAGCCCTTTCTCCCCTCACCAATGGCAGCTGTTCCTCTGCATCCAGGTGGCTGGGAGCAAATCCTCCACCCCTCGGCGGATGGCCAAGGGTGCTCCTTTGGGTGGATGGCAGTGGTAAGTACTCCATGACAGTGCACCCCAGTGCCAAGGATCTGCAAAACTGTTTTTCCCTCCCTCAGCTGCGTGAGTTTATACAGTGAAGAAAAACACCCGTGACCATCAGAACAACACAGACATGCGTTACGTTCTTGCATTCAAAACACTTGATTGAGCGCATATCCGAACTAAGGGATCTCAATATGTGTTCTAAGTATTAAACTATATTCAACTTGACACAGTGACCAAAAAATATAATTTTTATGATGTAACGCATCCAAGACGCTACACAAGCATGTCTGATGCAGGCGTTCATTGACGGGTCCCTCATAATGAATCTCGAACTGATTGACAAATTTACTTGGATTGCTGTGAAATGGATTGCTGTGAACTGTATGCCAATGATTGGTTTATGTTCAATAATATGGTAGTAAACAATACATTGTATTCAAAAGCCGCTTTTTGTATTGTCTTATTAATGATGAACTCTTCTGCCACAAGAATATAATGCTATATATATATATTTCATCATTATATATTGAATTATTGTTATATGAGGGGCTTTCTCAGCAAATATTTGTATATGCAATTAAATGTGATTAATTAATTTCGACATGATGTAATTAATTCGATTAAAAATTGTAATCGATTGACAGCCCTAATATATATATATATATATATATATATATATATATATATATATATATATATATATATATATATATTCTGTATACATTCTGATACCGATGATAGTGGACTATGACTGCTCTTGGTCTTTTACCTGGTTTGGGTTTAGCTCTAAGGAATCTGTGAACATGGTCAAGCTCCAGGGGAGAAGACAGCACTTGATTACCCAAAACATCAAAGAGTAACTTAGGAGAACAATGTTGTGGGCTGCGGGCCCTTAATCGTCTCGGGTAGGCCGATGATTCTGATATTGTTCTGCCTGCTATGGGCCTTGGCTTTAAGCTTTGCATTACTTTCCCCTAGGGCAGCACAGGAGGTTTCCAGACGTTCTACGTGCTCATCTTAGAACTCTGCGTTGGACTCAAGCAATGATGGAGTCAATGGTTGAAACACTGTGGTCTGTCCACAGTCAAGCTTTACCTCCAAAGATGAAATTGTGGCCCAGAACTCTCTGCTCTATACTCCTACAGGCCTGTTGTTGCCGCCACATTCACTTAGTTTGGTGCGGTGGGTAACTCGGCTCTCATATTGGCTTTTTCCCATATGCTTTAGTTTGATTCAGTTGCCATTTTTGATGGATGCTGCAGTTATAAAGTCATCTTATTCATTTAGTGATGTATCACAAATAATTAGCAGGGTAAATAGCAAAATAACCAAAATGGGGAAAAGAGGCAGACATGAATACTACATTGCACTTCCTTTCTACATTCTGAAGTGTGTAATTTCTGTGCCATTGAACGGAATTGCAAAAAAAAATTGACATTGTTTTGAGACAGCTTTTAGAAGATGAACCCCGTCTGCTGTTTTATTTATATGCTTCCAGCTAACACCATACACTACAAAAAAAAAGAGTAGTTAACTGCAAGAAATTTAGTTTGGTTGTTTAACATATTCAATTTTATTGCATTTTTCTCATTTCAGTTTCCGCCACACAAGTATTCCCATTTCCAGTTTGTGGAACAACTGTCCATAACTGAATTAAGTTCAGCCAAAGAGTTATTATTATTATTATTTTGTGTGAAGGATCATATAAACTAAATTGTTTGTCTTCACATAACATTAACATTACATATAAGATTCCTTATTAACAGAAATCATAACTACATTTCAGCTAATCAGATGCTCACCTCTAACAATTGGCCAAAAATACAGAAACCTTTGATTCCTTTTTGAAAGCAAAATAGGTGTGTACTACTAGTGAACCTCAGACAGATGTGAAACAAAACAGGGATGGTTTGAGGGAGGGACTGCATGAGGGAAGATAAGAGATTGTGAAAGAAATAATAATGGCTGGAACTGGGACAAAGAGAGAATAGCAATTACAAATACAGTTGAATACAAGCATACCAGTGGCCCAGAAACAATTTTCGATTAGGGGGTCAAGATGCTCAGGTTGTGATATGAATTGAACAGTTTATAATTGTAAGAGAGAAAAATGACTCACTACTCGTAATGTGTGTGTGTTTTTTTTTTTGTGTGTTTTTTTTTTGCAATGTTCTTGTTTACTTAGTTCTTCATTGTTACATTTAACCTGAATAATTACATTGATAGCCTCAATAATTTGGATTCTGGATTGTTGCCAGAGCGGAACATTGCACTCCTGAGACATCAAGATTTAAATCAAGATTTAAAATTCGGAGACTAAGACCACATTTATATGATATTGAGAGGTCTCTAGAGCAAGAGCACAAGATCAAGACACCAACTCTGCTACAGATTAGTTTCAGCATAGTTACAAAGAGACTGGTTGTTTTAATTCTGGTGACTGCAGCAACTTTGGTGATTAAACAACTGGATGAGTACAAAATAAGAGTTTTGTACATCAACTAATCCACATCAACTTTAACTACAGACAGGGTCTAAAAGCTGCCAGGTCTGCATGGTTTAGCAAACTCATAAAAAATAACCTAAACTGACAATGAACAAAGCTTTGACTGAACCAGATATTCCCTTGCAACAGAGTAGTAATGACTTTATGAACTTCTTAACTGATAACATTTAAGCCATTAGAAAAAGCAGAAACAAAATTGGAATTATGCCATCATCTGCACAGTGCCGCTAAAGGCATTTTCAGTCCTTCGCTGTTATAAGTCAAGAAGAACGAACTAAACTTATTAAAGCATCAAAACTAACAAAATGTTTGCTAGACCCTACCTAATATCTTTAGGGCACCTCACAGTTTTTATTAAGAAACCACATCCTGGAGAGTTGACTAATTATAGGCTGATCTCAAATCTCCAATGTATGTCTAAAATACTAAAAAAGGATGTGTCCACCCAACTTTGTTGATTTTTACAGAGAAATGGTTTATGTGAAAAATGTAATTAAAGTACAGATAGTACAGAGACCACACTTATCAGAGTTCTAAATGACTGGCCCTTATCATCTGGCCACAGCTGCAACTTGTTAGGAATTCCTTGTCTTGTTTCACTGTTGCCCTTTGTCTGCCATTTTTGTCACCTTTGCTTTCCTTAGTTTTCACTTTTGTCCCTTGTGTAGCTCCTTAGTCTCTGTGTTAGCCTTCGTGTTCACTTGTCTTTGTTAAAGAACTACACTTCCCAGAATGCTCCTGCCATCTTCACTGCCATTTTGTGTCATTGTTCACACCTGTTTATCATTTGTATTATCACTCCCTGTGTATTTAAGCCCTGCTTTTTGTTCACTCCTTGTTGTTTGTTGAATGTTGTTGTTAGCCTGGTATGTGTTCCCTGCCCATGTTTTCTAGTTTTATGTTTTATTTCCCCATTGAGGGTTTTTCCTTTGTTCCCGTGTTTTGTGTACCCGCCTTGTTTATTTTTCTAATAAAGTTGAACTGCTTTTGGATCCGCATCTCCTCGTCTGCTTCGCTGCCTCCACTCATAACAGAACGAACAACCAAACATGGATCCAGCGGTTCGAAAAGCGAGCTGTCAGCTGCTCATGCTTAGTCAGGGAAATCGTCTGGTGGAGGACCACATCCGCGATTTCCTCGCGATTGCGAGTGCCACCAAATTCCCTGACTCCGACCTGGTGGGGTTTTTCCGGGCGAGCCTGAACAGTGCGCTCAAGGAGCGGTTGCCACAGGCAACGCGTGGCTGGACGCTCCACGCGTTCGTGGAGGAGACTCTGCTGGCCTGCGGTTCGCCGTTAACTGTGGGCGCCATCGAGGAGAACTCTGCCAATCCTTCCACAGTAATAACCCTCCACTCGCCCGTGGTTCGTCCTTTCACGCCTGCCTTGGTCAGTGAGCCTGCACGGTCCACTTCGTCTGCCCGGCGGAGGAGGAGAAGAGGAAAGGCTTCTGCTCCCCAGTCTCCGCCTGCCACGGCCAGCGAGCCAGAGCCCACGCCTGCCACGGCCAGCGAGCCAGAGCCCACGCCTGCCACGGCCAGCGAGCCAGAGCCCACGCCTGCCACGGCCAGTGAGCCAGAGCCCTCGTCAGCTACGGTCAGCGAGCCAGAGCCCTCGTCAGCTACGGTCAGCGAGCCAGAGCCCTCGCCTGCCCCGGTCTGCGAGCCAGAGCCCTTGTCAGCTACGGTCTGCGAGCCAGAGCCTTCGTCAGCCACGGCCAGCGAGCCAGAGCCCACGCCTGCCACGGCCAGCGAGCCAGAGCCCTCGTCAGCTACGGTCAGCGAGCCAGAGCCCTCGCCTGCCCCGGTCTGCGAGCCAGAGCCCTCGTCAGCTACGGTCTGCGAGCCAGAGCCCTCGTCAGCTACGGTCTGCGAGCCAGAGCCCTCGTCAGCTACGGCCAGCGAGCCAGAGCCTACGCCTGCCACGGCCAGCGAGCCAGAGCCCTCGTCAACTACGGTCAGCGAGCCAGAGCCCTCGCCTGCCCCGGTCTGCGAGCCAGAGTCTGCCCCGGTCTGCGAGCCAGAGCCTGCCCCGGTCTGCGAGCCAGAGCCTGCCCCGGTCTGCGAGTCAGAGCCCTCGCCAGCTACGGTCAGCGAGCCAGAGCCCTCGCCTGCCCCGGTCTGCGAGCCAGAGACCTCGTCAGCTACGGTCAGCGAGCCAGAGCCCTCGCTTGCCCCGGTCTGCGAACCAGAGCCTTCGTCAGCCACGGTCAGCGAACACAAGCCAGCGCATACCACAGTCAGCGAGCCAGTGCCTGTCACCTCAGAGGTCAGCGAGCCAGTGCCTGTCGCCTTGGTCGTCCTTGAGCCAGCGCCTGTAGCCTCGACCGCCCCTGAGCCAGCGCCTGTAGCCTCGACCGTCCCTGAGCCAGCGCCTGTAGCCTCGACCGTCCCTGAGCCAGCGCCTGTAGCCTCGACCGTCCCTGAGCCAGCGCCTGTAGCCTCGACCGTCCCTGAGCCAGCGCCTGTAGCCTCGACCGTCCCTGAGCCAGCGCCTGTAGCCTCGACCGTCCCTGAGCCAGCCTGTAGCCTCGACCGTCCCTGAGCCAGCGCCTGTAGCCTCGACCGTCCCTGAGCCAGCGCCTGTAGCCTCGACCGTCCCTGAGCCAGCGCCTGTAGCCTCGACCGTCCCTGAGCCAGCGCCTGTAGCCTCGACCGTTCCCGGGCCAACGCCAATAGCCAGGACTGACCAAAAGCCAGCGCCAATGGTCATGCCCGTCCTAGAGCCTGTGCCCCTCGAGCCTTCCGAGCTTCCCAGAGCTCCGCCTTCTGAGCTTCCCAGAGCTCCGCCTTCCGAGCATCCTGAGCTTTCCAGAGCTCCGCCTCCCGAGCTTTCTAGAGCTCCGCCTCCTGAGCTTCCTAGAGCTCCACCTTCCGAGCGTCCCGAGCTTTCCAGAGCTCCGCCTCCCGAGCTTTCCAGAGCTCCGCCCTCCGAGCTTTCCAGAGCTCCGCCTTCTGAGCTGCTCGAGCTTCTTGGAGCTCCGCCTCCCGAGCTTTCCAGAGCTCCGCCTCCCGAGCTTTCCAGAGCTCCGCCTCCCGAGCTTTCCAGAGCTCTGCCTCCCAGGCTTCCTAGAGCTTGGCCTCTCGAGCCTTCCAGGGCTCCTCTTGAGCCTCCCAGGGCTCCGCCTCTCAAGTCTCCCGAGCCTCCCAGGGCTCCGCCTCTCAAGTCTCCCGAGCCTCCCAGGGCTCCGCCTCTCAAGTCTCCCGAGCCTCCCAGGGCTCCGCCTCTCAAGCCTCCCGAGCCTCCCAGGGCTCCGCCTCTCGAGCTTCCCGAGCCTCCCAGGGCTCCGCCCCTCAAGCCTCTCGAGACTTCCAGGACTCCGCCTTCCAAGCCTCTCGAGCCTTCCAGGGCTCCGCCTCCACAGCCTCTCGAGTCTTCCACGGCCCTTCTCCCCGAGCCTCCTACGGCTCCACCTTCAGAGCCTCCTACGGCTCCGCCTCCTGAGCCTCCTACGGCTCTGCTCCCAGAGACACCAGAGCTTTCTAGGGCCCCGCCTCTCGAGCCTCCTACGGCTCTGCTCCCAGAGACTCCCGAGCCTTCTAGGGCTCCGACTCTAGAGCGTCCTACGGCTCTGCCTCCTGAGCCTCCCTCGGCTCCGCCTCCAGAGCCTCCCTCAGCTGAGCCTCCCTCGGCTCCGCCTCCTGAGCCTCCTACGGCTCCACCCTCAGAGCCTCCTGAGCCTCCTACGGCTCCACCTCCCGAGCCTCCTACGGCTCCGCCTCCCGAGCCTCCTACGGCTCCGCCTCCCGAACCTCCCGCGGCTCCGCCTCCCGAGCCTCCAACGGCTTCGCCTCCAGAGCCTGTCCTGTGGCCTCCTCCCAGGCCTCCTGACCCTGTTCCCGTCCTGTGGCCTTCCCCCAGGCCTCCTGACCCTGTTCCCGTCCTGTGGCCTTCCCCCAGGCTTCCTGACCCGGTCCCTGTCCTGTGGCCTCCCCCTAGGCCTCCTGACTCGGTCCCTGTCCTGTGGCCCCTTCCCAGGTCCCTCAAACCTGTCCTTGCCCGGTGGCCAGCTCCCAGACCACCTGAACCTGTCCTTGCCATCTGTGCCCGCTTGAACTTCCTGCCTGCCATCTGTGCCCCCTTGGACTTCCTGCCTGCCATCTGTGCCCCCTTGGACTTCCTGCCTGCCCTTTGTGCCCACTTGGACTTCCTGCCTGCCCTTTGTGCCCCCTTGGACTTCCTGCCTGCCTTCTGTGCCCCCTGGACTGTCTATCTGCCCCTCGTTGCCCCCTGGACTGCCTGTCTGCCCGTTGTTGCCCCCTTGGTCTGTCTGACCACCTCAAGCTCCCCCCCAGTCATGGACATTTTTTGTTTTGTTTTATGTTATTTTGATCGTCTGGAATCCGATCCTTGAGGGGGGGCTATGTTAGGAATTCCTTGTCTTGTTTCACTGTTGCCCTTTGTCTGCCATTTTTGTCACCTTTGCTTTCCTTAGTTTTCACTTTTGTCCCTTGTGTAGCTCCTTAGTCTCTGTGTTAGCCTTCGTGTTCACTTGTCTTTGTTAAAGAACTACACTTCCCAGAATGCTCCTGCCATCTTCACTGCCATTTTGTGTCATTGTTCACACCTGTTTATCATTTGTATTATCACTCCCTGTGTATTTAAGCCCTGCTTTTTGTTCACTCCTTGTTGTTCGTAGAATGTTGTTGTTAGCCTGGTATGTGTTCCCTGCCCGTGTTTTCTAGTTTTATGTTTTATTTCCCCATTGAGGGTTTTTCCTGTGTTCCCGTGTTTTGTGTACCCGCCTTGTTTATTTTTCTAATAAAGTTGAACTGCTTTTGGATCCGCATCTCCTCATCTGCTTCGCTGCCTCCACTCATAACACAACTCTATTCTAGTATTTTTAGATCTTGGTAATGATTTCAGCACCATAGATCTCAACATTAATTTTGATAGGCTTGAGAGTTATGTTGGCATTTGTGGACAGGCATTAGATTGGTTTAGGTCCTGTTTATCTGACAGTTTCTGTAACCAAGGACTTTATCCTTGAGAGTACCACATTGGCATCAGCAGAGAAACCTGGAGGGGAGGGATTGGAAGGAACAGCCTGCCTGATCTGACCCCGAGTTGAGTTTTGTTATTGGATTTCTATACCAGTCATGGATTGGCCATATTACACACCATGTTCGAACATAAGGTTTATAAATAAGTCTACTTAGGACCAGAGCACCTTAAGCCAAATTTCAATTATCGACTTCAGTGTCGTATCATCAGATATGCGATCATATGTTTTGGAAACTTTGGTAAAGAGAGAACCAGGGCTGTCAACTGATCACCACCTGATGGTGAGTTGGATCAGATGGCAGGGGAAACTGCCAGACAAAACTAGCAAACCTCAACGGAATGTGAGGGTGAACTGGGAACGTTTGATGGAGAACCCTGTCTGTAATATCTTTATCAACCACCTATAGAGGAGCTTCTTCCACATATCTGCCATGAGCTGTGGCTGGAAGGTTGTTGGTCCCTGTCAGGGCAGCATCCCAAGAACCCATAGTTGAAGAAATTCATCATGCTGATTAAGAAGGCGCTTTGGTACTAGTTAGCCTGTGGAACTCCAGACTCTCTTCCACCACCACTGACTTTATGATGAAAAACAAACTTGTTTTTTTTTTTATCTTACAGCAATTACCTGTTTCAACTGTGTTTTGCGCCACCTTATTAATATACACACAGTTTGTGTGCATACACCCACAGATAGCACAAACACTCTAAAACACTCCAACCATGCCCACTCTCACTGGCATGAAAATTGCACTTAGAATTATTGCTCTCACAAAAATTAGATAAGATGTAGCACACAGTGGTTGTGCATAGCACTGCACTTTGTGCGCTCACAAAAATAGAGCCCTTAATCATTAATCTTCATACAAAGTAATTTAGTTTAAACATTGGCTACCAACGTCTACTCATCTACTCTACTAATTAAAACATTAATTGTATTACACATATTGTCTTTTCTTTATTTTTTAGTGCATTAGCTAAATAATATTGCACCAAAAAAGGAGGAAAAAAAAAAAGGCTAAGATAACACAGTGACAGTCATACACTTTTTGACTTTACATGGAGTTGTTTATTGTGAACAGTTATTTGGCACTAATCTGATAATATAACACAAGCTCACGAGGGTATCAGTATAAGCAATAGTTTCAGTTTGTAGAACAGAGCAGCGCAGGCTCGACAAATTTGTGAATCCCAGGGAAATTACAAATTAACTCATCTTAATCCAGCTTTTCCAGATTTTGAGGATAGTTGTGCTATATTATGTACTAAAACTTTCTCCATGTGCGTCTCTTTAGAAATTAAAAACTAAAATGTAGTTTGTCTGCATCAAAATTGTGACCACAAACATTGATTAGACAACAAATATAGGTTGTATTTGAAGATAAATGTATTATTTTGCAATTAGATTTGGTTACGTGCAGAAATTGTGTTCTTCAGTTCCAGTATTTGGGCTCTGGAGAAGCATTTGTGTCATATGATCATACCCTCTCATGCACCCTTTAGGTCAAGTTAATTTGCATATTTTCTTATTTTGATGGAGCCTGTTACCCAAACTTGGGCCCAGTTGCAAAACAATTTTTTTTTAATTAAGTTAAGAAAACCCTTATATTTGTAAAGTTATGGCTTTTCTCAATTTAAGTCTCCTCTGGTTCCCAGAGGTGCTGATATAAAAGTTAAAGCCATGCACCATTTTATTTGAATAGTATTGTTTATTTAGAAGACTAAACACTATAATTTGGGAGTAAAAATGGCCACTGAATGTACAGTGTGAAAAAAAACTATTAACAATATACAGTATAATAATAGACACAAATATATGCAAAGATATCTAATGTTTTCCTAAATCATGTACATTTATAATATTTTGGTCCATCTTCAAATTTTACTTCTGTTAAAAATATATATTTTTAGAGCTAATAATAACTTTTTTTTAAAAGATAATAAATTAGTGCTACAATGAAACAGTTTTTTTTAACAATGTAGATTCACTACAAGTGCAAAGGAGAAAGGTGAAACTCACGTCTGACCTTTTCCCCTAAACAGTTCACAATGAGACTGTTTGGATCCACCCCATTCCTGTTCAACCTTTAGAGTCTCTCATAAAATGGAATAGTCTCTCATAAAAAAAAAAGTCGATATGTGTTTCTTATCTCTTTAAACAACACAAGTTAATCATTCATTCTGCTCACAAGAGCTCAACAGAAACACAGAGATTCTCAACAGAAGCTCTGTTTCAGTGTAATCTTCGCAGCAAGTTTGTGCATTCAGAATTAATTTAAGAATTCCAATTCAAATCCAGTTCAGTTCCTGAATTACAATTGAATTTGAAATTGAGGTTGCAAACAGGAAGTAAGATTATAGAAATATAATTAAAATAGAATGAAATCTAAAGAAATTCATATAACTATAAAGTTTCATTTTACTTGATTTTTCAGTATAACATGAAACATGTTAGCATACACACTACATATGGGGTATTTCCAGAAACATTACGCTGTAAAATAAAAATCCTTAAGTCAAGTAAATAATGCAGAAAAGAATTATAAAAATGAACTTGATATGTAGCTCTTTTTTCACTTTGGCAACTACTTTCAGGAACACAAGAAGCCTTAAGCATCTCAACGCAGACAAAAAAAAGAGAGAAAAAAACATATAACCAAAAATAGAGCAAATTTGTTTTAGTCAAACCAGCAAGCACAGCAGGGAGTTGGATAAATGCGTTTATTTTAGTTTAAATAGGCTACACAAAATGTTTATCTGCTTTAGCCCTATTCATCCTCTTCCAAACAGGAGCATAAATAATATGGTTTCATAGCTTGCATAGTTTTTAAACAGTTGTTGATTTTGTTGAAGTTGTTGTTTTGTGATGTCAGGATTAGCTTGTTTCTCTAGATCTTTGTGTGTCATTAACAGTAGGAAGAAGGAAGAAGGACATTAAACCTTGTGTAGTGCTGAGGCTTTTTCCAGATTGTACCAGCAAAATATTCAAATCTATGGAAGGATTGGAAACAGTGCCATCTGGTGATTCGTAAAATTGAACACAGCTATAAACTCGAGGTTCTCTTACGAGAGGTTCTCTCGTATTGCGTAAGCTAGCTTACGCTACGGGAAAGATTAATCTTTTCTGAGATATTGAAGCCAAAAAATTATCCTTAATTTTGTATCATTTGTCAATGCAGTGCAGCAACTGCAGACCTTGAGCGGGCTAGCTAGCGAGCTCATTGGTTGCTCTGCGGCAACTGCTGCAGCTTATAGACGAACTTGGGCGAACTCGCGTCCAATGAGAGAGCGTCCAGCGCTTACTGCATCAAAGCCTGCCAAAATGGGCGTGGCTAGAGTGCATATAAGCGTAGTTCGTGAGGCTGGAACCCTGATTTTCATCTCTTCAGCGAAGCTCTTCGCATCTCTGAACTGGAAGCCGCGTCGCCGTTCGAGGGGCATCTAGCAAGCTTGGACAGCGCTCGAAGAAGCCGGCCGTCTCCGCCACCTTCAGCCATCCTGCGAGCTCGCCATCCGGCGACGTATCCTTTTTAGAGCAAGCTAGTTCTTAACGAACTTCACAAAAGAGTAACGAGCATCTTTTTAAGATGCCTCGCACCACTTGCGCTTCATGCCGCGCCCCTCTCAGCGCCGGAGACCGCCACATCATCTGCGCTCTCTGCCTGGGACTGGGGCATGCAGAGCTCGCCCTCGCTGAAGGCGGATGCGACCTCTGCGAGGAGCTTCTGATGTCGACCCTGCGGGCTCGACTCAAAGCGCTCAGAACCGAAGCCGCCACGCCGCCTTCCGTTCCGCCGCGCAGGAAAAAGCGCCGCTCCCAAAGGCTGCCAGAACCGGTGATAGAAGCGACTGCCTCGCCGGAGCCTCTCCCTCAAGCATCGCTCTCACCCTCCCCGCCCCCCCGGGATGCGCAGTTGCCGCCCAGCGGCCGCACTGCTGCCATCTCGGAGGACGAGGCGGAGGATAAGGGCTGTTCCATCATGGCTTCGGACAGCAAGGAGTGGTCAGGCTCCCACGCCTCCTCCTCGGCCCAGGAATCCAGCAGGACCCGCGCCGGAGTCGAAGGGGAACTAAAACGCCTCCGCCTCGGGCTCGAGTGGTCACCGCCCCCTGAGCAGGCTCCCAACAGACTCGACGGCTGCTTTCTTCAGAGCCGTCGCCCGCGCAACACCCGCGGCCTGGGCCACTCCCTTCCTGCTGGAACTCCACACTCAAAGGCTACTCCTCCATCCCCCCGGTCGAGGATTCGGTAGCAGCACACCTTTGCCCGCCCTCCGCGAGATGGCGGTCTAAGCCAGTGCTCCCGTCTAAGGCCTGCAGAGCGACTTCCGCCTATGTTGGCGCGCCTATTCCGCCGCCCGGCCAAGCGCATCTGCTCTGCACTCCATGGCCGTCTTACAGATCCTCCAAGCGGACCTTCTTCAGGAGTGGGATGAGAAAGGCAGGCACCCAGAGGCTGTTACAGATCTAAGAAGCGCGACGGACCTCGCCCTCCAGCGCCACCAAAGCTGCAGCCCAAGCTCTAGGGAAGTGCATGGCCTCGCTGACTGTGACCGAGAGACATCTGTGGCTAACGCTAGCCGACATGGGAGAAGCAGAGCGCTCCACGTTCCTCAACGCACCGCTCTCTCCGACCGGTCTCTTCGGCTCCGCGGTGAGTGGCATTGTTGACCGCTTTTCAGAAGTCCAGAAAGCCACCCAAGCCATGAACCTCTTCCTGCCGCGTCGCTAAGCTCCTCTGCAGGCCGCCCACGTGACCAGCCTCCTGCACGAGCCTCTTCACAGTGCCCAGCTCAACAAAGTCAGACTTCTCAGCGTCGACAGTGCGGCCGCCCTCGATCGCGCTCAGACAGCCGCCGCAGACCGCCGCCCCCCTGCGGGCCTCGGTCTAAGGTTGCGCTGAAACCTGAGCAACCGAAGTCCTCCTAGCCTTGTTGAAAAAACGACGGCTCAGTCCCGCCGCGGCCGGACCACCGTCAAAGCTTCGCCCCCTGTACAGTGGTGGATTCAGCAGCCAACAAGCCGGTGATACTGCCCGCTTGCCTGCACTCAAACGCAGTTTTCACGGCGACTCAAAGAAATCTTGTAAAGAGCAAACATGCCTTATGTGTAGAAAATGTGCCCACAATCCAGTGTTCACCCCTACACACAAGCATTACACTTCCCGTGTTCCTATCAGAGCCCACTCACTTAAAGCGGACACAGCCCGCTCGAGTGTTAGAGTCAATAAACACGCCCACGAATCCGTCTGGCGCCCCTTCTCTGGCAGCTCTGTCACACGACCAGCCTTATGTGTAGAAAATGTGCCCACAATCCAGTGTTCACCTCTACACACAAGCATTACACTTCCCGTGTCCCGATCAGAGCCCACTCACATAAAGCGGACACAACCCGCTCGAGTGTTAGAGTCAATAAACGCGCTCACGAATACGTGCGCACACCCATTCTCTGCCCGCTCTGTCACACGGCCAGCAAACACGTCTCTGTATGTAAGTCCCGTGCCCGTGACTACGCTCGCGCATCACTTAACAGATGTGACTCTTTCCCCATTCACCTCAATCGGGAAGTCACTCACAGAACAGCCTGTCCCTGCTGTCTGCGAGCAGTCATGCATAAGCACAGGAAGCACGCTCACACATTCTGTTCAGCGCGCTGTGTGCGGCAATCAGGGCGATTTGGCCATTCACCCTCTAGCGTTACGCTTCAAAGCGTGGGAAGCTATCCCAGGGATATCCAAATGGGTGTTAAGCACAATAAAACAGGGCTATTTGCTACAGTTCGATCGCCGCCCTCCCGCTTCAGAGCGTGGCTCGAAACTATTGTGAACACGGAAGCAGCCTGCATGCTTCATTCAGAAATAGCAAACCTTCTGTGCAAAAGGGCCATAGAGAAAGTGCCGCCTTCGCTGAGCGAGTCGGGGTTTTACAGCCATTATTTTCTTGTTCCCAAGAAAGACGGCGGCCTCAGACCAATATTAGATCTCAGGGGTTTGAACAAGGTGCTTGCAAAAAGACTGTTCAAAATGCTTACAATCAGGAAACTCCTCACGCATACGCGCCAGGGGGACTGGTTTATCTCTCTCGATATGAAAGATACCTACTTTCAGATTCAGATAAATCCCCATCACAGGCCATTCTTGAGATTCGCCTTCGACGGCCAGGTTTATCAATACACCGTCCTTCCGTTCGGCCTGTCTTTAGCACCCCGTACTTTCACGAAGTGCATGGATGCGGCGCTCGCACCCCTGCGGAGTCAGGGCTTGCGAATTCTGAACTATTTGGACGACTGGCTGATTATGGCACAGTCACATACGGAGCTTCTGTCTCACAGAACAGTTCTCCTCAGCCATCTGAACAGTTTGGGTCTTGCAGTCAATTGGACCAAGAGCTCACTACAGCCCAGTCAGGCAATTTCCTTCCTTGGAATAGAACTAGACTCCATGGCAATGACGGCTCGCTTATCTACACAGCACGCGCCGTGTTCAGCGACTAGCCGCGTCCTTTCAGATGAACAGCCTCACGCCTCTGAAAAAATTTCAGAGAGTGCTAGGTTACATGGCCTCAGCCGCAGCAGTACTTCAGCTGGGTTTACTGCGCATCGCCCGCTTCAGCATTGGCTAAACACCCGCGCGTCTCGCCGGGCTTGGGCCACAGGCCGCCAGCCGATCAAGGTGACTCAGACCTGTATTTCAGCTCTACAGCCCTGGACAGTGGCCGAATGGTATCAGCGGGGAGTGGCGATGGGAGCTGTATCTCGCCGAAAAGTCATCTCGACAGGCGGCGTCCAACACGGGTTGGAGCGCGGTCTCGCGAGGGCTCTCCGGTTTTTGGCCTATGGTCAGTTCAGGAAAAGCTCCTTCACATAAATTGTCTGGAAATGATAGCGGTCGAGTACGCGCTTGTGCGCTTTCTCCCGGTCATTCAGGGTCACCACGTCCTGGTCCGTTCGGACAACAGATCTGTGGTATCCTACCTAAACCGTCAGGGCGGTGTCAGATCCAGGAACCTCTTCCATCTGACGAAACGCATACTGAGTTGGTCCCAGTGCCACCTGCGCTCGCTGAGGGCGACGCACGTGCCAGGCCACCTGAGCGACGGCCCAGACAGACTGTCCAGAGACAATATTCCTCCAGGGGAATGGTCCTTGCACGCTCAAACAGTCCAGAAGTTATGGCGCATATTCGGCAGAGCAGAGATAGACCTCTTGCGTCAGAAGAGAACTCTCACTGCCCAATATTTTTCTCGAGCGAGGGCCAGCTGGCCCAGGACTGGCCCAACCGCCCGCTTTACGCCTTCCCTCCCGTCTCGCTATTGCCACAGGTAATGCAGAGGATCAGGGAAACGTGTCACACGGTGCTCCTCATAGCCCCGCATTGGGAGAATCAGACATGGTTCCCGGAGCTTACGCAGCTGTCACTGACAGCGCCGTGGCCCATCCCAGTGAGAGCAGATCTCCTCTCTCAAGCTCGCGGCACGATCTGGCATCCCCACCCAGAGCGCTGGGCACTGCACGCGTGGGTAATCAACGACTACCCGTCGCTCTGCCAGAAGGGGTAATAAACACCATCATACACGCTAGAGCCCCTTCCACGAGAAGACTCTATGCGTCAAAATGGTCTGTGTTTTCAAAATAGTGCACCGACAGAGACCTGGACCCACGGACATGTGGGGTGTCGTCGCTGCTCGTGTTTTTACAAGAGCTGCTGGATAAGGGCAGATCCCCATCCACGCTCAAAGTGTATGTGGCGGCCGTCGCAGCGTTCGCTGAACCCCTGCACGGCCAGTCACTGGGAAAAAACAAGCTGGTTATCCGCTTCCTCAAGGGAGCTAGAAGGATGAACCCCCCGCGCCCCCCATCGGTTCCTATCTGGGATCTTTCTATAGTTCTCGAAACTATGAAAGCCCCCCCTTTCGAACCGCTTCAATCCGTGGATTTGAAATACCTTTCACTCAAAACCGTTTTTCTGACTGCCCTGTCATCAGTCAAACCTGTGGGAGACCTTCACGCGCTGTCTGTCAGCGCTGCGTGCCTTGAGTTTGGACCAAGTGACTCCAAGGTCATTTTAAAGCCTAGACACGGCTATGTTCCCAAGGTGATCGGTACTCCTTTCAGAGCACAGGTCATTTCCCTATCGGCGCTGCCAGCATCCTGCGCGCTCCGCCTCTTTCAGACGCTCTGAGCAGCTTTTCGTTTCGTTCGGAGGGCGCACCAAAGGTCTCGCCACCTTGAAACAGACACTGTCTAGATGGATAGTGGACACTATTGCTGCCGCATACGCGTCAAAAGACCTGCCATGCCCGTTGGGCATTAGGGCTCACTCCACTAGAGGCATGGCCTCATCGTGGGCATGGTCCAGCGGGATTTCCATTCACGACATATGTGTGGCAGCAGGCTGGGCTTCCCCCTCCACCTTTGTCAGATTTTACAATCTGGAAGTGCCCGCCCTGCAGGCAAAACTACTAGCGGTTTAATACGCTACAGCTCCCCTGGTGACCTGCACTGATGGGACTCATTCCACACAGACCGGCACCGCCGCTCTGTCGTTCCCTTCCCAGTATGTGCTTATGTATTACACACACACTGGCCCGCACTCTTGCCGGCCAAATATTATTTCCCCACTCACAAGGGCTCCCCCGGGTCCCCCAACCCCCGGGGCTCATGCAGTGGATGCTTGGCGCGCACGGCATTGACAATGGGTTCCCGTAGCGTAAGCTAGCTTACGCAATATGAGAGAACCTCTCGTAAGAGAACGAATCGGTTACCTAACGTAACCTCGGTTCTCTCTAGATTAGGGAACGAGTATTGCATAGCCGGCCATGCTCGCGCCACGAGCGACTTTCGCTTCATTCAATGAAAACCAGAGTTCCAGCCTACGAACTACGCTTATATGCACTCTAGCCACGGCCATTTTGGCGGGCTTTGATGCAGTAAGCGCGCGGACGCCTCTCATTGGACGCGAGTTCGCCCAAGTTCGTCTATAGGCTGCAGCAGTTGCCGCAGAGCAACCAATGATCTCGCTAGCTAGCCCGCTCAAGGTCTGCAGTTGCTGCACTGCGTTGACAAATGATACAAAATTAAGGATCATTTTTTGGCTTCAATATCTCAGAAAAGATGAATCTTTCCCGTAGCGTAAGCTAGCTTACGCAATACTCGTTCCCTCATCTAGAGAGAACCGAGGTTACGTTAGGTAACCGATTCAATGTAGCTCCATTAGATAAACAACCCCCTGTATCAATCAGATGAATGCAAATAAAAGCCTAACGTGCTAAGTTATTGATTTTTACCCTCTGATGGAACCATTCAAACAGTGAATGGGACAATACTGATTACATTTTATATAGTAAAATAATGACCATAAATAAATAAATACCAATAAATAACAGTTGTATGTGGCAAGGGGCTATTTGGTGATGTAATTATTTAGTAATTATCTATACTACTTGTATGGCAAGATATATCACAATGTAATATGGAAGAACTTTGAAAATGGACAGAAACATCCATTAACCCGTAAAGTAATGCTGCATTCCAATTAAAGTGAGTATATAGTTCCCTATTTTTAATCAAGTGGGTGGCTCAAGATTTCTGTTGATGTGTGATCAGTGGCAGATCCTAGCATAGGCGATATAGGCAACAGACTAGGGCGACAATGCTCCCTAGGGCGGCACGACAGGTGGATGTTTCCCAGTCCCACAAAGAGCTCACATGCTGGGTGTCCACTGGCACATGGTGTGCGTAGGGAAGCAGGCATTTTCAATGCATTCCAGGTGCGAGGTGGATTTTCATTGGAATTAATTGAAAATGCCCACTTTGCTCACCATTGGACACGTACAGCAAGCTGCTATCGCTCCATACGCGGCATTTTCACAGTATTCCTCGCTCCCAGGATTCCACACACATTGTATATTGCCAGTGATTGGTTGAGTGTTGATCCTTGATAGACAGGGGGTGGGATGGGTGATTTTTAACAGCCTGTGTAATTGCATCTCGATGAAAAATCTCTGAAAATGAAAATATCAAAACAGATATTGAAATCTGAATTTCAATTTCAGAAAAAAAAAGCACGAAAGAAGGGAAACGGGCAAAAGATAAAGGCATTTTATCTCATCTTCAACAAAAAAATTCATTTTCCATAAATGTTAAATTGTGCTAAAATAATTGTGCCAGTGAGCAAATGGTCAGCTGAGATTTGGACAAGGCCTTGTTGTTCCTTACATTAAAGTTTGGATTCTACATTGACAAAATGTAAGCTACCTTAAAGGAATAGTTCACCCAAAAATGTGCATTCTCTGATCATTTACTCACCCTCGTGCCATCCCAGATCAGTCTAGGGTGTAATGTGTTACTAAGTAATTCAATTACTTTTTCATTGAAAAAAGTAAAGGGATTACTTTAAATTTTTCAGTAATTGAATTGCAGTTACTTCTGATGTAATTGTGTTAAATACTGTATAGACAATAGAACAATTCTATATAGAACAACAGTGAATTTAAAATCGGAAGCGAAAGCGCAGCAAGAGGGCGGGGGTCCATGCTAGGCTAAAAACAAACCCTAGCCGGCCAGCTCTCTGCTCTCAAATGTTTGCTCCCTGGACAATAAACTGGACTAAATCCGACTCCAGCAGACTACGCAGCATGAGCTTAGAGACTGCTGCATCTTTGTTTTCACGGCGTGGCTCAGCTACAGAGTTCCAGACACCGCCATTCAGCTAGACAGGCTCGCCTCGTTTCATGCTGACAGAAATGCAGCTCTGTGCTGTAAGACTCACGGTTGTGGCTTGTGTGTTTACATCAACACGGAATGGTGCAATAACTCTATGCTAGTCTCTAGTTACTGCTCATCGCTGGTGGAGCTTGTAATTGTTAGATGCAGACCTTTTTATTTACCACGGGAATTCACCACTGTTATTAGAGTTTACATTCCCCCCAGCGCTAACGCTAAGAAAACACTCTGTGAACTGTATTGGGCTATGAGCGAACTGCAGAACGCTCACCCTGACGGACTGTTTATTGTAGCCGGAGATTTCAACCATGCGACTCTCAAGACAGTGCTCCCTAAATTCCATCAGTATTTGGACTTAGCAACGAGAGGGGCGAACATGCTTGATCTTGTTTACACATACATCCCAGGCACGTACCGGGTGGAGCCCGGCTACTCAGACCACATCTCTGTTATGCTAATTCCAGCACACAGACCGCTCGTCAGACGCACAAAACCGCTCCAGAAGCAGGTGAAAACCTGGCCAGCAGGAGCCATCTCTGATCTTCAGGACTTTTTTGAGTGTACTGACTGGCACATGTTCAGGGAGGCTGCAACATATGGCGACTCTACCAACTTGGAGGAATACACAGCATCAGTGACCAGCTACATCAGCAAGTGCATTGATGATGTCACCTTCTCCAAGACCATCACCACACGCTCCAACCAGAAGCTGTGGATGACTGCAGAGGTGCGTGTGCTGCTGAGTACCCGATTTGGGACTTGCACCGTTTTGGACCACAAAGCCCTGCAGAGGATAGTGAGGACAGCTGAGAAGATCATCGGGGTCTCTCTTCCATCCATCAAAGACATTTACAAAAAACACTGCACCCGCAAAGCAACCAGCATTGTGGATGACCCCACACACCCCTCACACAAACTCCTCACCCTCCTGCCATCTGGCAAGAGGTACCAAAGCATTCGGGCCCTCACGGCCAGACTGTGAAACAGCTTCTTCCCCCAAACCATCAGACTCCTCAATACTCAGAGACTGGACTGACACACACACACGTGTCCTGAGTTGCACTTTAATTATTGTCACTTTATACCTGGCTGCTACCTCAATACCTGCTATGTGTATAGAACACTCATCTCATAGTATGTTATGTTTAGATTTGGCATTTTTAGAAACTGTCATCTTTTTGCACTACTGTGTAGGTCGGAGCTGCACTGTCTCTCACTGTGCCTATTGTCCTGTTAATTTTTTGTAATTTATTGTACTGTCCTGTACTTTTTGCACACGTTTGCACGTGCACTTTATATAGGTATGTTATTTAGTCTGTGTAGTCTCATGTGGTTCTGTGTTTGTCCTATGTTGTTTTATGTAGCACATAAAACAACATTGTCCTGGAGGAACGTTGTCTCGTTTCACTGTGTACTGTACTAACTGTATATGGTTGAACAACAATAAATACCACTTGACTTGACATGTATTGTCTAATGTTAAAATGTATGTTTTCAAATTTAATGAAAATTCTTTGGCCAGTTCATGAATAATTTATATTATTTTATATAATTTATTTGAAAGAATTCAAAGGGCACCTAAGAACAGGGCTAGGGTACCAAGTGAGCCAGAACCGCCATTGTGTGTGACTATTGTGTCACAAAATTACCACTTAAATTGTCTAAATTTCACCAACAAGCACTCCTTGCTTGGAAGATTTGTCACATTCGTATTTTTTCTCCTCATATCTCTTTTCTTTGGAACAATCGTAATATAACTGTTGCAAATAAATATTTTATTTTTACTTAACTGGTTTAATAGAGACTATTCATCTATTGGATAAGTTTAATAAAAATGGCAAATACTAACATATTAACTATTTATTATCACATACAACTTTTATCCTCTTCAACATGTGAAAAGTCATTTATGTTATAATCCCTCACTACTTATTACTCCCAAATTGATGTTAGGTGGTGTTGAATTCATTGGGAAATTTTTTAATAATAAACAAGTTTGGATGATTTTTCAAAAACAAAAAAGAATCTCACCAAGATGATTTATTTATTTTAATGTTATTATGTTGGTCTTACCATTGAAGAATTAGTTTGCTGTGTAAGACAGAACACAAAGCGCATTGCAATGCGGTCATTTATATCAGACAATCGGACAGCGAGCAGGCATCTCTGCAACGGCAAAATCACCTAACTGTACCTATTTAATACGGGTTTTGTCACCACCATATATAATAATTATGGCAGATAATGTAATACAAAAATAATAAATAAATAAATACAGTAGGCTATACTTCTTTCTCGAAAATGTAAAGTGTGCAAATAAAAATTAAATAAAAAAAAAGTGCTTTTGTTTTAAATTAAAGAAAAACACACAACTTCCTTTTACTGTTTCTAAAAATGAAGATGCTGTGTGAGTGGCCACGAGTTCTGGTAGGGGGGGTGCCTCCAAGATTTTGTGCCCAGGGGCCTCTGCTTTCTAAATCCGTACCTGCATCTACCCTGTCAAATCCTTTATTGCTAGATACACTATCATTGAGTCATTTGTACTTTTTGTAATGAGGAAAACACTGACACGTTATTTATTTTTTACTGTAATTTTGTTATTGTGTTTTGGACTGAACTGGCAAATGATATATGTAGTACAGTGAATGTTAATTAATATTTTAAAATGAAATGTATTTCATTTTATGAAAATAAGGATCTTGAATTTATTGTTAACCTTTTTTATTTCGTTAGCTAAACTATATATTCACATAACATAATATAAGCAGACATTTGCACGTTGAAAACTTTTTGCAATAATAAACAACAAAAAGTCCAAAGGTTTTCCAAGGTGGGTAGTCCTACTATAATACTATTTTCACAAATCACTTTGGAGTGATATCACTTTTATTCGTAGGATTTTACAACACTATGCTTTTGTAATTATGTACATGTTTGTGTAAATTAAATTCAAGGTCAGTAAGTCACCGTCAGTCCTTCACGAGTCGCTCTCATCTTCTGACAGAGATTCATTCGCTCTATGATTCGTCTCGTAGGGAGAAACCATTACTAACAATGAAAGCTGTTGTTCCACTGCTCTAGCACGTATTGTTATATTAATTAAAATAAATCGAACTTTACTTACTAATTATAACTGTAAAATGGTATACACTGTCAAGCGTCTCGTTATGAAACGGTCTTGTCAGTTCATTGTTTAGAGAGAGAGTCAGGACTCCCCCCACCCCCTCTCCAGACAGCAGTGGTTCAGTCTGATGTTTGTTCGCGGTCACTATCGCTTCACTCGGTCAACATTGAATCAACATTAAACTCAACTAACAGAGAAACATCATGTCTGTGGCGTTTGCATCGCACCGGCAGCGCGCTAAAAGCGATATAACTCCCGCGGGAATTCAGAAGGTGAGTTCATTCTGTAATTTATGGTCGTGATGTGCGTTAGCTGTAGCATATCTCCCGCCAACACGCTCGTAACACCAGAAATAAACATCACATACGTTTATATCATAATATTCATAAACTGCTAGATAATAAACGCGCAATCATGCGGCATATATGATTTACATACAGTATTCAGCGTTCCACAACGGCTCAGATTTCACCTGCACTGCGGGCTCTTTGTTAACCGCGATATGTCCAGCACTCTCATTTCGACGGCTCATTTCTCTCTCAAACGCATTAAACAACATTCAGAAGCATCGCAATGCATGTGCGCTAACATGGAACAATTTGCTTGCCATTTAGCATAACTTTAGTGTTACTAATCGCATGTATATAGTTGTATATGCTTATCTTTACAAGCACGTAAGCTAACGTCACTGCTATAGATTAACTGGGTCTGATCAGAGCAGTCAAGCTCCATTTTCGATTACTCAGTTCTGATTTGATCAGCCGAAGCAGATACTACTTTATAATCAACCACCTATTGTTCTGTACAAACTATACAATTCATTTACAGGTTTTAAATTAAAATGCCAACCTCATCAGCTCTAAAAGCGTAAGGGTTAACTAAGTTTGTCATCAAATCAACATTTGCGAAAACCATACAAGTTAATGGAATAGCCGTAAATTGAATCGTACCTGTCTCAAAATTGTTTGACATATTTTATAAACCAGCACTTTTCGTACTGAGCTTCACACGTAGTTCAGTCAAAATATTGTTTTTTGTGTTAAAAATTAGTAGACAGGCGGTCAATTCATTGAGCTTTCCCTTCACAAATGCAATTTTTCAACATAATCCTAGTTTCCGTCCACTGTTCGCGCCATTTTGTTATCGACAACGTATAAATGCGTAAAATGTTTGCGACATTTGCCGTCTTCTGCCTGTTTCCATTCAAATTACCTTTTAATCGATACAAATGGTATGATGACATCATGCCTAAGTCACGTTGTCGTGTAAGTTTTGATTTATCGCATAAGAAATGTGCCCTTTAAACCGTTTCCATACAAAAATGTGTGTTTATTGCTAATTGTTTACCTTCCGCCTCACAGAAATCCCCCCCCAAAAAAATCCTCCGAGGTTTTGGTAAAATGGGGAGAGTATTGAGACAGTTCATTGAAATTATTCTGTTTACTGACATTTTAATTTCACAAATAAATGCAATCAGAAGACGGAACTGCAATCACAAGGGAGCAGTTGTCTATCTGATATGACCGTTATATTGATCCTGATGTTGTGCTTATATTATCGGATCCGACCCGAAAGTGAATCATCATGGCCCTGTTCAAGCTGGCAACCTGCACCAAGTAGTGGGGGAAACTTTTGGTCTTCGTGTAGGGACAATCCATTGATGTTTAGGCTATATGCTGTGTTCACAGCTATTAAATAAATGTATGCAGTGTAATATCAGGGTTTACGTATGATAAATTCCTGATATTCAATAGGCTATTTTGAACAATCATCTAATCTAAAGCATTGCCATTACCACTTCATTATGTCCCACATATTTGTCCAGCAACTTTTATCAGTGGAAAATTATGGAATTAATGGCCCTGGATGACCAGCTGTTCTCCATAGTTGAGGACAGAGGGATCAGAAATATGATAAATTTCCTCGATACAGAGTAGAGGAGGTACTTTCCGACGTCGTGTTGCCCGAGTTGTTTAATCTCGTGTCATGTCACACACGCAGCCTGTTATCGGTCAACATTTGGGTACACAAATCCGGGAGAGGGGAAGTGGATGGCAGAGGCAGGCTAAATACTATAGAAATTGTGCCATTGTGATTTAACGTAATTTTTCCCACCGTGTCCGATATTAAAATCAGTGCGACACACATTGTAAAAGGCGTGGGCATTGTCGATATGAAATTTAATTCTTCCATCCAGCTGTTGTTAAATGTACATGTATATTTAGTCTTTTTCACCAGAACACCAGCTGATTCTTCTCCTCCCCTCTACCAGTGATGCTTGATTTAACATCCTGTGTCTACTGCCTGCGCAGATATCAACAGAGCAAATGGGATGTAGGTTGCCAGATTGTGGCCATAAATGATTTGTAATTTGTATGATGTGTCGATTGTGCGAGTAGGATGCGTTTCATTCAAGATCTGGCAACTGGACCACCTTGGAATAATATATTGATGTGATTGATTATTCATATAACGTGGTTTGGGCCATACAAATTACGAGAGTTTTTTTGGGAGAAATAACAAAATGGGAGACTCCCGGGAAAAATGGGAGTGTTGACAGTTATGCAAGCCGTTCCCGAAGCAGTGCTCAGTTTTACAACTGATATTTGGACATCTAACGTAAGTTGAGCGTATTGGACACTTTACTTTTTCAGATCTTTGGAATTGTTTTGTTAGACGAGTAATAAAGAGAAAAAGGCCCATTTATAAAAATAGTGGAAAATAGGGCTGGGACGATGACGTCGACGCAAAAAATACGTCGACGCAAAATATGCACTTCGATTCGTCGGATCCAAAACAAAGATGGCGGCGCCGGCGAGTAGTAGTAACACGAGTGGCTCCTCAGACTATCAGAAGTGCAAGGCGGCATGCACTCGTTCCTCTAAAGTATGGGAATTCTTTAATTTAAAAGGAAACAATTCCGTGATATGTCGTCTTTGCAAAATGGAGATGGCCTTCCATTCTAGCACCATGGCAATGCACCAGCATCTGAAGAGGCGCCACCCGGTTGCAGCTAAATGACAGAGCACCGTACGTTTTTTTTCAACTCCCCACTTTGCACTCGATGTTGGAGTAGGCTATAATACATTGTCGACACCTAAAGTTTTCGCTTATAGCTATTAATAATGCGCTTATAGCTATGAATGAATGTCGTGAAAAATACATAGAGGACACTGACAACGCGCTGACAGACAGGACCAAGCAGGTAAAATTTAATAAAGTCTCAACTTTCAAATTTGGTCATTCAAAGAAAATTAAACCATAAATAGGCCTACTATTTTGTGGCTCTTTAATGTGTCGTGACAGATTGCCTCAGTTAAAGCTGCTCGTGAACCGATCATCTTTTCCTTGGTTAATTTATAGCATCAAATAGGCTAAACATGAATATAGCCTACATCAGAAAGACTGTCGTTTTATCCGCGGAAAGATGTCAGTACAGTAGCCTACAGTCCATTATTCAAATTCAAATCCACCGACGTTAATCTTCTCTCTCCTGACTACTTTGTCGGACAAAAATGGCGTATTATGATTGATTGATCAGATCGCCAGTCAATCAAACTCCCGGCAAATGTTTTTTTTTTTTACATTTTATACACCCCCACCCCCGATGAAACCGGTATTACCGGTGTTGTCACAAGTCGATTAATCGAATCGAAAAAAATTAATCATTAGATTAATCGATGCATCGAAAAAATAAATTGCTAAAATAATCGTTTATCCCAGCCCTAGTGGAAAATGACATCTGTTATTTAAAGCAACTCATTTGCAGTTAATTGTTACTTCTACCTCTTTCTAGTCACAGAGCACTCTATTTTGAGAGTTGTTTAAGTGAGAGAAGATCCTGTAACTTAGTGCAGTTTGGGGGAAATTGTAATGTTTAATAATTTATTTTATTATGAAAATAAAATTTAGCATTGAAGAAAGGTAGATTTTGTTTGTATATGTGGTCAATAATAGTTCTTAGAAAATCGGAAAAATCGGTATCGGCAGGTCACACTTGCAAAAAATCGGTGCATCTCTAATAAAAAGGCAAATATCAATAAAACTAATATCATACCGTCTGCATATCTCATTTAAATACATGTAATAAAACAACCTCACACAACTTCAGCAGATCCAGCATCCTGGGGAGCACTCATTTATATACCGTTTGCAAATGTGCAGATATCTCATTTAAACGGATGTAATTCACGAACCTCTTTCTTCCTGTCAAGCGCTCATCTAATATCTTCCGCTGAAACGCATATTCTATCAGCCAGAATCAAAAACTTCAGGATCAAAAGTTCCTCTGATTCAGAAATCATGACAGTCACTCCGTGTTACTCCAAGCAGGCGCACCAGGCTGTTTAAACTGACTGCTGCTCATGCTGGATCCGCATGAGGACTTGAGTGCAACTTCAAGGTTGCGTCCGAAACCAGGAATGCTGCCTCCGGAGGCTGTATTTGGAGATACAATGAAAATAAAGTGCTTTTCAAACTGTTTGGAGACCAGTTTCCTTAAGAGATCCATTAATTCAAAACAGATGTCAGTTAGCGAGATGCATTGAGTATGGTGTCGAGGTCAGCGATGAGGCACACATGCTCCGAAAGGGAATCTTTTTCTGATAGATTTGGTGACCTCCGCGATGTACTGTTTGCGCAAAACTGAAGAGTTCTGCGCATCTGCCTGCATGAGCGTTATGCCACAGTCCTTGCCATCTTGTTAAGCCTCATTGAATTTAGTCTCCACCTCACCTGGCCCTTTCATCAAGTCCTAGGCTAGCAAGGGTCATGTTCAAGGTTAGGTTGGACGGAGATCTTAACATCTTTTTGGAACATGAGATTCATGTGGTTCACCATGGACAAGACGTCAGTCAGCAGGTGAGTTAAGGCAGGGAATGTGTATTTTTGGAGGTGCTTTCTAATACCCTTAGCTACCGGACAGTCTCTCACAGCTTCTTCCAACTCCAACACCAGAGAAACCCAGTTGGCATGAATGCCCTTAACCGCCCTCTCCAATGACAGCCTACGCGTAGCCAATGGTTGTTTTAGGCTCAACATGTAGTTTTCCTCCATTTCGTTTTGGAGTTCATTTAATCTGTGTGTTCGAATGGGGGAATTCTTGTAGTAGGTGTATGTTATTAATAATGGTGACTTTTTGAAGGCATTATGGGCAGCTAGTGCCGTTCTATGCGCACCACAGTGAATGTTTATGAGGTAGGGACAATCATTCTGACGCAGCTGTTGTGCAACTCCGTCACTTCCCAGTCCAACTACATGAGTCACATCTTTTATTTTTGCTGTGATGCATTCTGCAGTGCCAGAGGGTATTACATGATTTCCAATGAACACAGTTGCAGGCTCCCCTATCTGCTGAACTGTCAGGTATGTGATCATCATGTGATTTTCTCAACCGTTATATTAGTAGTTTCATCTACTATTCCGACGTATCTGCTGTTGGCGAGGCGGTCCTCCACTGCGCTGGTTATGGTTATTGCTTTAGCCTCCTCCATCTGACTGACAGTGTTATGGTGGTCTGGACACCCAGCAGACTCTAAGAGGTGTACCGTAATTTCCGGACTATTGAGCGCACCTGAATATAAGCCGCACCCACTGATTTTTAAATAAAATATTATTTTAAACATAAATAAGCCGCACCTGTCTATAAGCCGCAGGTGCCTACCGGTACTTTGAAACAAATTAACTTTACTCAGGCTTTAACGAAACACGGCTTGTAACAAAAATAAATAGGCTTTAACGAAACACGGTGTGGCAGCGGGGCGTGGTCAAGCGCCGTCCGGGAGAGAAAAGCGGTAAGGCGCTTACACCTGAGCTAAATTATGTCTAACACCGGTGTCTAATTTCAGTAAGCATGGGGAGAGCGGCATAAAAGGCAGCAGCCACAGAGCTGAGAGAGTGACACATGTCAGTCTAGTGTTGGCGCATAGAAGAATTGAGAAACTTTATAAAATTGATTGTAAACATTGCTGTGGCCATTAAAAGCCTTACCTGGAACGTCAAGTGCCCTGCTGAAAACTGTCACACTGGTGCCCGTGTGACAGTTTTCCCAAGAAGGACACGTGAAGCAGGGCACTTGAAATTAGACACCGGTGTTAGACGTAATTTAGCGCAGGTGTAAGCGCCCTTACAGCTTTTCTCTCCCGGACGGGCGCTTGACCACGCCCCCGCTGCCACACACGGCTTGTAATAAAACATTTGCAGTAAACAGTAGCCTACCAAGAAAGTCATTGGTCACTATCTTCCTCGTCCTGTGCACTGAAACCACTGAAGTCATCTCCTTCGGTGTTGGAGTTGAATAGCCTCAGATTTAGTTGTCTTTTTGCACTGAGTCAATTCCTCACGCTGCTGTTTCCAACGTCTTATCATCGACTCATTAAGACCAAGCTCCCGTGCAGCAGCTCTATTTCCTTTTCCAACAGCCAGATCAATCGCCTTCAACTTGAAAGCAGCATCGTATGCGTTTCTCCATGTCTTTGCCATGGTGAGGGTGACAAAATTACTACCGTAATCAGAATGATGGGAAGTTTGAGCGCGCTCGATTTAATCTAAACAGTAAACAAAAAAAGTTGTTTTGACCTTAACCCATTCGGCAATTTCATTGGTCTAATGAAAGCTTCACGCTGCCAAAAAACTGAGCACGTCACAGAATGTTTTTTTTTTTTTTTATAAAATTTGAAAGCGGGAAAAATCCATATATTAGCCTCGTCATTGTATAAGCCGCGAGGTTCAAAGCGTGGGAAAAAAGTTGCGGCTTATAGTCCGGAAATTACGGTATTAGGTTAAGATATAGGTGGGCTCGGGGTGTTTGTAGGTGCCATATGCAACACAACCTTAAGCTGTGTTTTTAATAACTTGTTACAGGCAGCCTGTGATTTCTCTACATGCTTGACCATTGCCACGCTCTGGTTGACCACCTGTGAAGCTTCGATTTGGCTTTGACTACTTTTGTGATCATTCAAAGCTGATTTCTGCATCGTCATGCACCCTCTGACAAATCCGTTACTCATTTTAGCGTTTATGCAGTTGTCGCAGAACATTTTGCCACCTTCCCTCCTCAACCTCGTGAACTCCTGCTCCCACTGAACCCGGTACTCCCTCCTGACCTCCTTGTTGCCACTTGCTTGCCCCATAACATTAACTGCCGGTGATTGATAAATGTTGTTTGGCTGTTTGAAAAAACTTTTCACACTCAGCTGCCGTTACATTTTTACAATTGTATGTAGCAGTGACTAAAGCTATACGGGAAAAAGAATTAATTAAATTTAATATGTGCACTCGCACCAACTGGACAGGGGCCGGAATTACAGTTTCAAGTTACAATAGATCACCCTCCGTTTAATCCGTCAAAATGGTGGATGGCCTTCAGATTTTTCCATCACTGCTAAATATAATCTGCAAATGACAGAAAATATTCGGTTACCCTGACCTCTGGTGCTAAATATGAGTTTATATATTTATATTATAATTTTTTATTTTATATTTGTATTTACTATATTAAATTGTGATTATATCAGCATTGTATCGGCCTATTGGCCACCCTGCTCTCTGGATATCGGCATCGGCGATTAAAAAAACATATCAGTCAACCACTAATAATTACTCTTTATTAATTTGATAGCGTGTCTTTTATTATAATAATATAAAAAAGTTATATTATTGTAATGTCTGATGTTAAAACCTGAAGAGGAACATTTTCAATTCAAATTTGTTTGTATAGAAGGAATGCGAAATGTCAGAATAATACTAGAGAGAATTATTTTATTTCAGCTTTTATTTCTTTCCCAATATGTCCCAATCCTGAGCATTATGATGGCTGTGTGGTCCCATGATGTTTATACTTGCATACTATTGCTTTAATAATAATTATATATAATTATTATTATTAAACCCTTTATTACATAAATTGTCTATCTTAACTTAATATTTAAACCAATAACTAGTGAGTTTGCTAGTCATTTATAGAAATGCATTGAAAGAACTAGCTCATAAGATTGTCGGGGCTTGAAACGCATGCCGAGGCACAGTTACAGCGAACAGGAAGGGATCTGCTGATTCTGCTCCGATCTTCATTGACCAATCAGGTTGTTCACAAAATAGCTTTACAGGGGGTCTCTGGTTCTTTCCGAGAATACTGTACTGTTCAGACAGACGTGCTGAAAACAGTTGTGTGCACTTAAGATATTTATGGTAATCTAAAGGTAGTGAAGACTCAATTTGTTAGCATTCTTTTATTGAGTCGGCCAGCGAGGCAGTGAACGGGACTACATTATAACAGGCTGTAATAATGAATATGCAAGATGCTGTAAGAACAACAAGATGCAATGCAATTTTGTCTGACTTGACAAGTACTAGAGTAATTATTACTTTGCTTACATGAGTAGACAAAATGCAGAATTCCTACTGAAAAATCTTCCACTGTAACTCTAAATTTATTTTACCTTGTGTTTAATTTCAAACATAAAAATGCAATGCGAACAGCCACAAAATATACAGGAACCAGTGACGTTTGTTGTCATTGACCTGGCACATGTCTTGAGATTTCATATTTGTACACTGGCTGTCAAAAGTTTGGAATAATGTACAGATTTTGATGCTATGGAAAGAAATTGGTACTTTTATTCACCAAAGTGGCGTTCTACTAATCACAATGTATTGTCGGAACATTAATAACGTGAAAAACTACTATTACAAGTTGACTTTGTTTTTCCCTCAAAACTTCTTAAACTACTTCAGCGTTCTCATCAAAAAATCCTCCACTTGCATTAATGACAGCTTTGCAGATCCTTGGCATTCTAGCTGTCAGTTTGTCCAGATACTCCTTTCACCCTACGCTTCCTGTAGCACTTGCCATAGATGTAGTAGTCTTGTCAGGCACCTTACAGTATAGCGGATCCCACAAAAGCTCAATGGGGTTAGGATCCATAACACTCTTCCAGTTATCTGTTGTCCAATGTCGGTTTCTTTGCCCATTTTAACATTTTTCTGTTTCAAAAGTGTCTTTTTCTTGTACCACTGAGTCTTCTCTTTACTGTTGTACATGAAACTGGTGTTGAGTGGGTAGAATTCAATGAAGCGGTCAGCTGAGGACATGTGAGGTGTTTGTTTCACTAACTAGAGACTCTCATGTACTTGGCTGTATCTGGGCCTTCCACATCTCTTTCTGTCCTTGTCAGAGCCAGTTGTCCTTTGTCAGGACAAAGACTGTAGTGTACACCTTTTGTATGAAATATTCAGTTTTTTGGCAGTTTCAATCGTTGTATAGCCTTCATTCCTCAAAGTTATTGACTGATGAGACTAGAGAAAGCCATTTCTTTTTTTGCCATTTTTGACCTTAAGACATGCCAGTCTATTGCATATATTGACTACTCAAAACACAATGTTAAGCTTCATTTAACGAACCAAATAGCTTTCAACTGTATTTGATATAATGGCAAGTGATTTTTTTTTTTTTGTATCAAATTAGCAATTTAGCATGATTACTCAAGGATAAGGTGTTGGAGTGATGGCTGCTGGAAATGGGGACTGTCAAGGTTTGATCAAATATGACTATTTGCAAATAGCGGTGGTGCTGTTTTTTACATCAGGAATGTCCTGACTATACTTTGTGATCAGTTAATTGCCACTTTGGTGAATTAAAGTACCGTTTTCCTTCCGAAACAGCAAAATCTGTACATTATTCCAAACTTTTGGCCACCAGTGTATGTGCAGAAGGATTTTGTCCTTTTTGGAGCTTGCTGTCCCTGTTTACGGTCATTGTATGGGAAAGGGTAGCTTTCTTTTTTTAAACTATTCTTTTCTGTGTTTTCTGCATAATTATTACAATTAATGTTACTCCGTTTCTATTTGTATTTCTTCAAATCTTTGCTCACTATCTTTCTTTTAATAATGTTTAATGTTGCTAAATTTTACCTGCAGTTACTGGATGAAAACAATCAGTTGATTCAGTGCATCATGGACTTTCAGAGTAAAGGAAAAACAGCTGAATGCTCACAGTAAGTTCATCCTCCGTATCTGACATGAATACACATCTTTGCTTTAATGAAAGTTTCTCAAGCGAGTATTCTGTAAGACATGCCGCAGTGTTTCTCACAGGATTTTGTGAGACTGTGGTGGGTGTGCCTTGGACCTTCTAGGTGGGTTCGGTTAAGTTAAATCCATCAATCTGGTGCACTTTGAGAGCAAAATTAAGAGTCTAGATCTATGAAGAACTTTGTGCAAACAATTTTGTGCTCTAGTAGTAATTTAATCATATACACTTTGGTTGTATAGATATGAATGGGAAAAAAAGTCACTCCCACAAAACATGGTAAACGAGACAGAGTTTAACGCAGTTCGCAAATGGTCAAAACACAAAATCGACTAGAGCATACATTTGAGCCAGGGCTCGACATTAAGCATTGCTTAAGTAAATTGGTCATTCACTTGGGGATTCAAAGTATTATTTTACATGCTTAAGTAACATGTCAAAATTTAAGTTGTACATTTTTCTAAAATTATGACGATGCCCAACCTAATAGGGTACCTATGCAATCAACTCAATTCTCTGCGACAGAATTGTAAACTGCACCTGGTAGGAGGCTATTGCCTTATGATTATTTTATGTTATGTATGGTAGTCAAATAAAGAAAATCCTATGAAAGAAATGGATTAAAAATGACTGGGAGTGAGAGATGCTTTGCCGACGCAAAACACAACGTTAGAGATCTTTTATGTTATTATGAGAAGTGTAAAAATATTTTCGGTTCATTATGAAACTGTGTGGGACAGATTAGACTGGTGGGCCGCCACAGTCTAGGTAATTAATGGGAAACACTGTGCCGCATTGTTTGCGCAAACTTGCACATATTACATAAATATTATTCTTTTGCCCCTTGCAATGTTTGCATTATGTGAATATAGTTGTTAATTTAATAATCTGGGATGCAAACGGTTCACCTCTGTGAAATTCACCCTTTTGAATCCAAAATTTTTCACTTTTGTGATTTTGTGTCAGTGGGGGAAGGGTCCTTTTTAGCTATATGTAGTGTATCGTCTGACTAAAAAACAGTCAAACGAACAATAAACAATTCTTCAAAGTTGCTTTTAATATTCAGTCACGTACTCATGATCAAGCTGTTGTCATTGCCCTTTGACAGCTACCAGCAAATGCTGCACAGAAATCTGGTGTATCTGGCCACAATAGCAGACTCGAATCAGAACATGCAGTCCCTGCTGCCTGCGGTGAGTGTTTATCCTCATTACATACAGCAATGGATTTAGCTTAGGTTTTCTACAGTGAGCAATATAAAGCAAAATGTTTATTTACTAATATTAAAAATGATTTTTAATAATATAAGAGAGTTATTGTTGAGCATTAAACATGTCCAAAACAATGCAAGGAATGCAACAACAAAAAAAAAAAACTGTCACTTGGCACAATAGAGGCGGTAGAGCAGTTGTTTGGTAGTCGGGCCACATCGTGCTTTAAAGGGATAGTTCACACAAAAATTGTAATTACCTAATTATTTAGTCACCCTTATGCCATCCTGGATGTGTATGACTTTCTTTCATCAGCAGAACACAAATTAAGATTTTTAGAAGAACATCTCAGCTCTTTTGGTTCATACAAAGCAAGTGAATGGGTGCCAAAATGTTCACGCTCAAAAAAAGCATATAAAGGCAGCATAAAAGTAGCCTAATCCATGTGACTCCAGTGGTTAAATCCATGACTTCAGAAGTGATATGATAGGTTGGGTGAGAAATAGATAACTTTTTTTAGTACGTTCATTTTTGCTAGAAATTCTCCTCCCTGCTCAGTTAATCCCCACTTTAACTGTCACTTTCTTTTGTTTTTGGTGATTCACATTCTTCATGCATTTCACCATCTACTGGGCAGGGAGAAAAATTTCTAGCAAAAATGAACATACTAAAAAAATGTATCTATTTCTCACCCACTCCAGTGGTTAAATCCATGACTTCTGAAGTGATATGATAGGTGT
The DNA here is from genome assembly GCF_025860055.1 of Xyrauchen texanus. Taxonomy (NCBI): domain Eukaryota; kingdom Metazoa; phylum Chordata; class Actinopteri; order Cypriniformes; family Catostomidae; genus Xyrauchen; species Xyrauchen texanus. The sequence goes on along the minus strand of NC_068281.1, from coordinate 48,897,516 downwards.
TATCATATCACTTCAGAAGTCATGGATTTAACCACTGGAGTCATTTTATGGACCAGAGCTGAAATATTCTTCTGAAAATCTTCATTTGTGTTCTGAAGAAAGTCATACACATCTGGGATGGCATGAGGGTGATGAGAGAATTTAAATTTTTGTGCGAATTATTTAAGTAGCACGTGAGGGGTCACATTGTCCTCTTTTATGAGATACATGTTCCTCATTGCTTTAGTTGTTGTATCTTTTAAGCCAAGAAATATTTGTGTTCTCATTCTAATGCATGCACAATTTTCTAGTTTGTGACTGGTGGAATATTCTGCCTGAACTATTGCTCTACAAAGATTGACAATTTTCATTCAGGCATTAAATAAACATGATAAATGCTAAGCATAATTATAAATTATTTTATCATCTTTACATTCCTGGTAATTTATTATACAAATTATTTTTCTTATCATTATAAAATGGTTATGCTACCATGTGGTTTAGAATCGCAATACAGTGGGTTTTTTCCCCACTTTAAAAAAAAAAAAAAAAGGCAAAAAGAAACCCATATCTCCTGATATTCTGTTTTCTCTTAGTCTATTTATTTAGAGAGATGAAGACTTTTCCATGCATTACTGTTTTGAAAAAATAATCTCTAACCAGGATAGAGAGGGAAGTGGCCTAGATGCACAACAAAATTACAAGTAAATAACATTCGGTGTCATGCACAGCGAGCCACGTGATAAAATGCCCGGATTAACAGTCTCAGAAGAGGAGGCAACTGAGACTTGTCCTCTGCCGCCCAGATTGAAGTGAATAATTGCACCACCACGAGGACGTACTAAGTTGTGGGAATTGGGTATTCCAAATTGGGAGAAAGGGGGATCAAAAAAGAAAAAAAGAATACATTTATTTAAATAGAAATAGCCATTTGTAACATTCTAAATGTCTCTAAACTACATAATGAGCATTATGACTGAAACACATTCCTATTTCAGGTTTATTTTCATTCACGTATGTCCAAGTATTTTGACTTAAGTTAACATACTGTACAAAACTAATATAATGCAATATCATAAAGGAGGAAATGTATCCTCTATGATATTGCAGCAATTGTCCAGATATGGAATGAGATTAACAAGTAAACTGTTATCAGCTCCATGCAAACAGAATAAAATAAGGCAAGAATAAACATTTCACACAGTGTTTAGTGAGAGATGTAATTGATTCAAACATTAAATGTGGTTGTTCTATATATGTATTGTTGTATTACAGTTGAAATAATAAAGTCTTGATTAACATAATAATTATTTAACATATTGAGAGATTATTAAGTAAATTGTTGCATTTGATCACATTGTTTTGTGGTTTCTTATACGTTCATTATATAATATCTATCCCATGGCTTCAGACAGATAAAAAGCAGCACATGGCAGGGAAGTACAGTACAACACTGTGAGTGTGAGTATTACCCACTAGGACAGTTTATTTTGAACAAGGGGGGGTGAGCGGTTACTGAATTTAACATGGGAGTACAATACCGAACCGATGCGGATTGATAAACATAGAGAGCACGGAACTGGGTGGTGGGAAATAAATTAATGTTCAGTGAAAAGTCAAAAGATCGCAATATATGTAATTGTAACTTTATATAAAACACGGAAACTCGTTGCGTGGGCATTTTTTTGCCCCCATACTTTTAATTTCTGGGATATTTTTGTCAATTTCTTTGCCCTGAGTCCCTGTTAATTTATGACTATTGGTATTGTATCTTTCTAAGGTATTTAAAAAGTTTGTTTTAGACATATTGTAGAAAGATAACAAGGTATCCCCACATATGTCAAACTACATTTTGTTAATGTTGCTCAGACGGTTTCCTCATACCTGAATGAACAGCTCCGGTGAAGCTAGAGAAGAGAGGACACCGGCGGCAGTTTATGCAAGCTGCTTTGCTTTGCTCATGATGCTGTGCCCTGTGGGCTTCCGTCGTGCTACATACAGCACATTTTATTTTATAAACCGGTTTAGCGCTTATAACTTGCTGATTCTTCTTCCCTAAAAACTTCCCAAAAATTCAGAAATATTATATCTTTTTTTTGTACTTAATTGTAATTTTGTTGATAAATAACTGTAGCAATGTTAAATACTTCATTTTTAATCAAGTCATGTAAAAAGGTACTATTATTTAGTCATACTTAAAAGAAACAAATTTACTCAAGTACTCTAACAAGAGAAGTTATAATTAATTACGTTCCACCTCTGATGCCAAGGTGCGCTTAACTACACCGCACATCTGTACGTCTCCATCATTTGATAATTTTTTTGCTGATGTGATAAAAAGGAAAGTTACGAAAATAAAGGGGAGCCTGTTATTAAAACCGGTGCGACATCTTGTTCACAAAAACTGACACAGATTAGAAAAATGTAATCTGCAAACTGTTCATGAGGTGATAATCACTTGTGGTAATACAAAGAATCTGTTTTAAAACCTTTCAAAGTAAGCAGTCTAAATAATATTATGAAAGACAAAAGATGAATTAAAAAAAAAAGTATTTTTTTTTTTTTTGTTTATAAATATTTGTTACATTTATTTTCTGCAAGACGTGTTATTTTGGTTGCATATTTTTTACTAAAATTATGTAATATTTTCTTTTGTTGCTTTTGAAAAGATCTTGAGTTTCTTGAGGAACGTTTATAATAAAACTGGTCAATAACATAGACTGAAATGTGGCATAATGTGAAATTGAGTATTATGGTAAGGTTAATTTAAAGTGTTTATTTTATTTTTAACTTTGTCATTTCCTAAATAAAGAGAAAAGTATATGAGGAAATGTTTTCACTTAAAGTATTTATTTCACTGACTAGGTTTTCTAAAAATGGGCCTTACAATATGGTTATTTATAATGTTAACTGATTTGTATTTGTTTTCCAGAAAATAATACTCATATATATATATATATATAGTAATCGTGATGTAAAATTACTCGTATCGTGATAAGATTTTGGTCATATCACCCACCCCTACGATAATATAATATTCAACTATTACTAGTTTACTTTAATAGTGGGCTGAGACCCTATCACAAAGTGGACTAAAACAGGTTTATTATTCTCCTGAGCGTATATCAGTGTCGTAGCTTGCTCACTGGGGTTATTAATACAATTATCATTTAATTATTTTTAAACACTATTAAAGATCGTATTTTATCGAAATTACACAATGATGATTAATCGACTTTATAGACATTACAGTTTTATCGTCTGTTAATGCTGATATTCTGTAAAGCTGCTTTGAAACGATGTGTGTTGTGAAAGGCGCTATACAAATAAAATTGACTTGACTTGACTCTTGTCTCTCTCTAGCCACCTACTCAGAACATACCCATGAATCAAAGCGGGGCCCCTTCACAGCCCCCTCACGGTCACAGTTTGCCCCCAGAGGGTCCACCGGCCCCACACATGCAGAACCAGATGAATGGGCAGATGCCTGGTAAAGACAGATCAAACCTCTCCTGTCCACTCACTCTCAAAATTCTCCATTTGACTGAGATATACTTGACATGTGAAGTTGTGTGTCACTGCAGCACTAATGACTGTGTGCTTTCTGTAGGTCCTAACCATATGTCCATACAGGGCCCTGGCCCCAATCAGACGCCGAGCATTCCCAGTGGCTCCATGAACATGCAGCCCAGCAGCCATGGCTCCATTGGGGTGTATAACCACACTGCACCCTCCTCACAGAGCTTGCCATCACAGGGACAGATGAACATGAGTCAGGGGCAACCCATGGGCAGTTACGGCCCTCGACCCAACATGAACATGCAGCCTAATCAGGGTACTTTTCCTCTACTGTCACTAGCTATGTTAACATGCACTGTTTTTTCGTCATTCCGAATAAATTCAATCCGATTGTAGATTCCGAATGTACAGTACTGTTTAAATGTCCCCTAAACTTTGCAATGCGATTACAAATATTTGTTTATATGTTTGAGCTGCACGATTCTGGATAAATTGAGAATCACAATTTTTTTGCTTAGAATACATTTTATGATTCTCTCATGATTCCTAAGGGAAAATGCTTATTTCAGTGATTTACAAAACCTGAACATAAGGGTACTAAACAAAGTAACGTGTAATTTAGTGGAGGTTCTGAAAAAAATGTCTTTGCTTCAACCGATGCAAAAATGCAATAAAGTTGTAAATGAAATATATACATTTAAAATGTCCACAAGAGGGCACAAAGAATACATTACAAACCAAACAGCACCTTATTTAAAAAAAAAAAAAAAGAAATTACGTGAAATTATTCTGTTGAAAAATTGCATAAATATATGGAACTATTTTGCCTGTTTCTCACATGCTAAGTAAAAAGCAAAATGGAAGCGGAAAACAGCTTCATTAACAGTTCTGTGTTAACTTAGTTTTGTACTGGCAGGCAAAAATGCAACAAAACGAATAAAATATTGAGGCCTTCAGTGTCTCTTGTAAAAATTGCTTCAAGCTTTTAAAGGAATTATTCATGAGCCAGAAATTAAATGGAGAACAGCGTAAACGGTGCTTTAAGTTTTTCAACAACTGTAGCAATTAAACATTAAAAAAGTTATTTAATAAGAGAGTCGTGTGGCGCCACACGAGATTCAGAGCTCTGCACACATTACTAGTTTTAATACTTTTTGTGTCATAAACCGGTGGAATTCGATACACCCTGATTCCTTACTGTTCTAGGAAGACAGTATTTGAAAGAATTCAAAATCCTCAGGCTCTGGAGACATTAAAAGACACTTACGTGCTCAAGCTGAAGCCTCGCAAGCCCGGAAGTCGATTTGGCCAGTGAGGTGAAGGAAATTCGGCGACAATTGATGGACATGTCGGTAATGCTGACGAAGGTTGTTGCTGACTTCGAGGATCTTGCTGCAATAAGAGTGACGGATGTTGAGAAACGGATCGGTTATCTGGAGTCATCAGAGGGAATTAACTAATCGTCCAAGGCAGACTTTGAGCGCATCTGGAAAAAGTTGGAAGATATGGAGACTTGTAGCCAGTGGAATAATGTCCGAATTGTTGGAATTCCTGAGGGAGCAGAGGGTCAGAATGTGGTGGAATTCCTAGAAGGGCTCTTTCTGAATCGTATCATAACAGGCCATAAGCTGGAAATCGAGCGAGCTCACAGAGTTCTGGCTCCGCGATCCGCTGAGGGAGACGGGCCCTGATCAATTCTGGCCAAATTTTTGACATAATCCAAGAAAGACCTCGTGTTACACAAGGCGAGAAATAAAGGTAAGCTTTCTTGGAAGAACAAAACATTTTCTTGTTCCTAGAATGTTCGAATTCACGTTCGAGAAACGTGATCGATTCAAGGAATGCAAAACTCTTACATCAACAGAAGTTCGCTTTTGCACTGATGTTCCTGGCCAAATTGAGAATAAATGCTAAGATTGGCTGTAAAACAGTCACATGCCCGCTGCAAGCATTGTCCTTCATAAAGTCAATGGAGTAAGTCATCTTGCACACTCACGTTGCAGACAATTGGGTCTGACTCACTAAACAGTCACTTGACCATCTGAGGAAACTGGCTGCCTTTTTTGTTTCCAAGAGGGATAAAGGCCGACTGCGGAAGGTGGTGTTACGAGAGAGAGAGAGAGAGACTGTCAGCTGACCGTCATGTGTGTTTGTGTCTTAAGTTTTTCATTAAACTATTATTTATATTGTCAAGGCGGTTCTCACCTCCTTGCCCATTTATATTCCCTTTACAATGGGGTGTACGGGCTCAAGTAAGTGCAGGGGAGTCATTACTCTAAGTAAGCATCTACAATTCAAATGTCCCAAACAGATTAAAGATAAATTAGGAAGAGTCATTATTGTTTTAGCAGAAATGCAGAGGCAAAGGTTGATTTTAGCTAATATTTACGCACCTAATGCTGATGATCATGGCTTTTTTTTATAGATCTTGAAGGGATGCTGCAAGCCGCTGGCACCTCTCATGATATATAATAATATATCATTATTAAGGAGACTTAAATCTTTTGATGGACTCAATCCTTAATCATAGAGAAGCAAAAGTGTGTAAGCCCCTTAGAGCAACATTGACATTTCACAGGATGTATAAAAATCTTGGTCTTACAGATATTTGAAGACTTTTTAACCCATCTGCTATTTATTCTAGAACAGATTTGTGTGTATGTGTGTATATATATATATATATATATATATATATATATATATATATATCCCTCATTTCATCTGTTATTGATTGCTCAATTGGAAACATTTTAGTTAAGAGATGTTGTCACATTCGTTACCCTCCTCGTGGTCGCCATAATGTGGATGCTGTGGAGAATAGCGGGTACCTTTTGCAGTAACGCGCACAAGCCACATGATAAGATGTGACGTCTCAGATGTGGAGGCAACTGAGATTTGTCCTCAGCCACCTGAATTGAGGCAAGTCACTACGCCATCACGAGAACCTAGAGCGTATTGGGAATTGGGCATGTCAAATTGGGGAGGGAAAAAAAGTTTTGTGGCAGAGCTGAAGCACCGAATGTCATCTGAGGGCCTCAGAGAATTGACCCAATTGAAATACAGATGTAATACTATATTGTTGCGGAAGGTGGAGTTTTGTCTATTCAGGGCAATACAGTCATACTTTGAATTGGGGACAAAGCAGGAAAGTGTTTGGCAAGATATATAAAGCAGAGTCTTTTTCTGCCATTCCCTCAGTGAAATCTGCTGGTGCTAATATATTTACCACTGCCATCGATATTAATAATGCTTTTAAAGAATTAAAGAATGTTGATCTCTATAGTTCCACATCTTCATCTACTGATGAAGATATTAGAAACTTTGTGGAACAATTAGAACTCCTTAAACTGACAATTGAGCAAAACATTTTCTTCATTCTGAGATTACCTTGGAAGAGCTTTGGCGAGGTAATTAAGGCCTTGCCTACAGGCAAAGCTCCAGGGCCAGACGGCTTTACCAAAAATTTTTTTAGATCTTATGCTGCAGAATTGACTCCACTTTTATTAGAAGTTTATATGGATCATTAAAGAATGGAAAGCTCCCACCAACCATGACGCAAGCCTGGATCAGTCTGATTTTTAAAAAGGACTGATTCAAGTGAGTGTGAGAGTTATCGTCCAATTTCCCTGATCCAGCTAGACGTTAAAATAGTGTCAAGAATTCTGACTAATTGATTAAGTAAAGTTATGACTTATGTATACTCTTATACATATAGATCAGGTCGGGTTTATTCTGGGCCGTAGCTTCTCTGATAACATTAGGTGTTTCATCAATATCATGTGGTCAGTGGCGAATGATCAGACTCCAGTCGCAGCTCTCTCACTTGATGCTGAAAAGGTGTTTGATATGGTAGAAAGGGATTATCTGTTTTACAATTTTGGAAATAAACGGGTTCAGGAACACTGTTATTGGATGGATTAAGTTACTTTATAGACACCCGGTATTAGCGGTACAAACAAATGGATTAATTTCAGATTAGTTTACTCTGGACAGGGGCACCTGGCAGGGTTGCCCTCTTTCCCCATTATTGTTCTGTATTGCCCTGGAACCATTAGCAGCCACGATAAGAAAGGAAGATGATTTTCCAGGGGTGGTGGCGGGAGGTATGGCGCATAAGCTTTTACTCTACGCAGATTATGTTTTATTATTCATCTCCTACCCCACTAGATCTATGCCTTGCCTCCACAGAATTATGAATTACTTTTCTAAGTTCTCAGGATACAGAGTCATTTGGTCCAAATCTGAAGCTTTGGCTCTGACAGCGTACTGCCCAGTGACTGCTTTTCAGCCAGGCGTCTTCCAGTGGCCCAAACAGGGTATTAAGTACTTGGACATTTTATTCCCAGCAAATTCATGTGATTTTAGTTGGTTAATTTTGACCCTTAAATAAAAAAAATTTCAAGCGATGTGGGCATGTGGGCTTTATTACATTTATCTATGATTGGGAAAGTTAATTTTATTAAAATAAATTGTATTCCAAAATTGAACTACCAGCTACAATCCCTGTAGATGTCCCCCACTCTTATTTCAAGCAAGTTGATGGCATAGCGAAGTCCTACATTTGGAATGGTAAGCGTCCCAGGTTACTTTTCAATATGTTACACAGGCTGATTGACAAAGGTCGCATTTGCACTCTGTATGAACAAAAGTGTCCAGAGTGTTTAATTCAGACTTTTATTTGAATGTTGCCTCAAGCATATGGCTGAACCCAAAATTATGTGTTCAGTCCCCTCTCTGCTGCTCAGAGTGGATTGTGAGGGAGGTTAATACACTCGGGGACTTATATGAGTGTGGAGTGTTGAGATCTTTTGAAAATTTGGTTCAACGTTTTTTGATTTCCCCCAAAGTTTTATAGGTATTTACTGCTGCGCCACCTGCTTTTATTATTTTTGGGCATTGCACTTAAGAAAAACTTCAGGACCAGGATCAAAAGATCCACATTCACAAATCATGACGGTCCATATGTGACAGTCCAAGTAGGTGATCCAGGCCATTTAAACTGTCAGGAGATTGTTCCTTGAGCTGGATCCGTATGAGTGCGTGGAATGGAAACAATATAAGAGATTTTAAGCTACAGCTGTGGACGGGACACTACGCAAAAATCCCCAAGCAATAATGAAGGCGTAATGGAGTGGAAAAAAGTAATTTAAAACCGCAAGAGAAGAGGTGCTTGCAGTGTTACTCTTTGTACAATATATAAATATGTCTTCGAGGGCTGTCAAAATGGCTGAAAAACTAAATTCAAATTTTTTACTTAAATAATAGTAATATTTGAATTCTAAAGACATTGTTAGAGGGGAAAAAAGTACTGTATTGTCTCCTAAGCCCACAAGAGGACGCAAATAAGCGCAATGAGCAAATATAATCAAATCAAGCATTGCATTTTTTATTTAAATGAAATGTTATGACTTTGTTTAAAGTGCATAAGGTTTTAGACAATCGTTCATGGATAAAATGTAATTTGGTAAATGTGCATGCAAGGAAATTGAGGTAACAAAAGTGCATATAAGAGCATCAGTAATATGAGAGAACATGCTTCAACAGACAGGGTAATGTATTATGTTAACACAAAATGGCAAACTGTTATTCTGAAACTATCCACTCACTCGTACATCTACATATTGTTTGTCAAAAACGGTCAACTTGATCTGCAGCAAGAGCTGAGTGTTTTTGTTGACATTGTTTTCAGCTGATGAAAACACATGCTCAGTCCAAGTCCTCAGTCTGACCGATGTGCCAGTAATATCCTGGACTGTTTTAATAATGCCCCCTCGTCATGACATTCTCGAGAGTACTCTTCGGGATGAGAAGACTGCATGTGTGTTCTCAAGTTAGATGTTGTGGAGTGATATAACAGCGGTTTCTTACACAACTTACAAATGACGTTGGTTTTGTCAACAATCTCGCCTTCGATACTCAAAAAATCGAAGAAGCTCCACACAGCACTTTTAAGATGTTTTGGTGTAAGAAAAATCCTCTCCGAGTCCTCACTCTCTTTTTAAGCATTTTTAAAATTATCAATGCAGCTGTGCCGCAACTAATGGGTTGAACTGGATAGGCTAACAAAAACAAACCGCGTCAGCTACGTCGTTGTCATGTCTCATGCGCCTCCTGATACACCTAAAATTCGAATGCACGGTTTTTGCATTCAAATGTGCATTTCTTTTTTAAATTCAACGAATATTCAATATTAACATTTTTATTTGACAGACCGAAAGTCTTTGTAAAACCTATTTGTTTGCATTAATAGGCTGTTGTTTATTTTATTTTTAGTTAACTAACTGACCATGGTTGATAAATTTAACATGAGTTTTGAGGAGGATGTTTAGGCTATTTACTGTGTTCACTTTGCATCATCTCACATAAAACTTAACATTTAATTTCCTAATCTGTCACGTAGTATTTAATGTCACTACGGCAAAGTAGATATGCTGTACAAATTATGGTTAAAACATCAGGAAGTGATGTCCCCATACACTTAATAATAAGTGTTGGCATTGCTTTGCACTGCGCACGAGCACAAGGTACTTTAGAATACAATTGGAAAAAGTAGTTGGATTTTACAGTGGCAAATATGAATCTTTAAATAGATTATTTCTACACCACCCCTTTCAATGGGATGTCAATTTCATTTGTACCAAGCTAACAGATATTTTTTTCTGGATTGAGGTGTTTACATGAAGGCTTTTCAATCCGATTGAGCTATCCATCAGATTATTAACCGATTATTTGGTTGCGTGTAAACTAAGCTCCTGTCTGAATTCTTTAATATATTAACTAATTTAGTTGCAATTGGTAGAAACCAATGTGTCTATAGATTCACTACAGAAAACACAAGAGCACAAAATAGCAGAGAGATCAAAATTATGTGGGAACACAAAACATTTCAGAAAAGAAATTCACTCCCTGTCCTCTTAGCGGCTCTATAGTTTCAAAGCAATCCTAATTTAGCTTTTTTGTTTTTCTGCTCCGCGTTGTTGTGCTTGGCACTTTCCTGACGCTTTCCCACCTTTCCACAGTTTTTCATGCCCATTTCTTGAGCCTTTTTCAAAGGTGTGGACGACAAGTTCTAAAATCATGGTTTCATAAAGTCCAGTTGCGTGTTTATTTTCTCACTTTGATTTTGTGTTTGTGCTTCATAAGGGCCCATAATGCACCAGCAAGCTCCACCTCAACAGTACAACATGCCTCCTGCAAGCGGCGGTGGGCAGCATTACCAGGGTCAGCAGAACCCCATGGGCATGATGGGTCAGGGCAATCATGTGATGGGCCAGAGACCAATGCCGCCCTACAGACCACCACATCAAGGTACGTTAGCAGTCGTTGTGTCTGTCATAGTGTCTGCTTTGTGCTGTCTTTTTTATTTTGTTCATATGCTGCTTTAGGTTTGAAAATCATATGAGGTCTTTTTTAGTCAGTTCTCAGGCCTGTACCATGAAGCTAGTTGAACAAACTCTGTTTTTCAGCTCAAAAGCCATCCTGTAACCTTAACAGATCCAGTCCGGTTAAATAGCACCACGATGCTCAATACAAGCCTTCTATGCCATTCCTGAGTTTAATTGTATTTTGCAAGACCATGGACATGATGAGTAATGAGTCGTGGTGCGATTTGCTGCTGAAGACAGAAAATTGTAAACACATTTACATAGCATAATAGATACCTGTGAAATTGTGAAGAATGTAAACATGTATAAAGTACAAGGGATCACTGTAAAATTATGAAGAATTTAAAGACATTTGCACTACAAGAAGAAACCACTCTATTGCTGTGAGACCTCGAGAGGACTGCTGTAAAAAATATGGACTTTCAAATACAAATAGCTGATCAATGCGAAAGTAAAATATAGGTCCACAAGAAGAACTTGCAAGCTTATTGATTTAACTGATTTAAATCTTTGTTTAAAATATAAAATCTTGATATAATGTTATATTATAAAAAATATACTATTATGTAATTAAAATGTGAACACTTGGAATATTAGAGGAAATTATGCAGAAATAACATTTAGCTCTTTTTTTCTTTCTTGCGGCATGATATAAAGACATATTTGGTGCACCAATGTTTAACTTCAAGTGAAGTACTGTAGGATCAGGGGATGGGCACGAGTACTCAAAGGTGACCTTAATTATCAATTTGAAATCTAGTGACAACTATACACAAATGTGTCAAAGAGGGGCCTTATTTTTAACATTGAGATTTATTACGTTGAGATTTTCAGCGATACCTTGATTGTCAACAGACGTCTCCTAGCAACCAAAGTGATAAATGCTGCTGCAATGCTAACGTTTGTTGTATGGGTTTAGGATAAACGAAAGAGTGTATAAGGGCATTTATTTTACAACTAGTTTGTTTGAGCACTCCGAGCAGTATAACGTGTATATGTGAACAACACAAATGATCTCAGACCCCCTTAAAAGGACCCAAAAGCCAACATCAGGAGGTGGTCTGAGTATGGTTCATTTGTGGGTCCTTTTGTGGTTTGATTTGATTTGTGCGATGTGAAAACGGGAGAGGTACCAGTCCGCTTTGCATTTCGTTATGACATAAGTTCCTTGAGGCTTACCATACAAAGTTGTATTACATAATCGCCTGTCTGCGATTTATTTGATCTGTGTTATTATTAATTTACTGCCTAAAAAAGGACATTTTAAGCAAATAGAGAAACACCATGATTTCCATGATGCATTTTTTGGGTCATTTTCTGTTCTTGTCATATATATGAGCACTTCAAATTAACTGTGGACCAGCCGCACTCATAGCAGAGCAGCGCATAAAGATAAACCGATTTGAAACGCCCTGATGCGGCACTGTTTGCAGAGGTTCACGCCAAAGTCCATTTGAAATACAAGCAAGGATTTTTGATAGTTTCACTTTAATTGAAAGTTTGTGTTATGTTCTTTTTTTATACATGCAGGAGGAGGCGCTTCCCCCATTTCTTTGGAGATGATAAAGAAACATATTTTGTATTTCACAGAGAATCTCAAATGTTTTCCTTCATGCAAAATAAGGGCTTGTGGGTTTTGTCGGAGAGCCTTAACCTAACGAGTGAAAGTGAAGAATGTAGGACTGAAAGATTACCAAAATGCCCATCCCTAGTTAGGTTAGGTTAAGGTATAGGGATAGGTGGATTTTTATTTTTTATTATTTCTGTGAAGTACACTTTGAATTAGGTAATGGAGTAATTTTATTGCATCATATATCTGTCAAATTGCTCACAGCTGATATATTCAGTGTCTGTTTGTGATCTGTTACCCAGAACAAAACTTGCTCAAGAGGAGCCCATCTGAGGGTTGCAAGTTAATATGGCTTTGAATTCTGGTAAAAACTGATCCACCTTTTGTGATTCCAAAATCCCAGCTTTGGCTCACACTTAGCTAAAACTTACCTGGCTAGACACCTAAACCGGCTTCGTGGTACAGGCCCCAGGTTTGTCTAAAGCCGTGTGTATGTTTTTAGGACCACCTCAGCAGTACCCCGGTCAGGATGAATACTATGCAGAACAATACAGTCATGGAGGACAGGGGGCACCAGAGGGTACGAAATCATTCCCTTGTCTCAATATCTAAGAGATGAGCGCTTGATAACCATAAGTGTAAAACATACAGCTTCTCAAGTACTTGCAGAGAAACCTAGCATTAAAGCTAAGGCTTTAACAGCAATTCTTGCATTTAATAGTGTGTTCTTGAATTTACATTTAGAAAGGGGAGACAAGCTTTAGAGAAACTCACTGAAGTCTGTATAGCTGAGTTTACTGCTACAGAAGCTTTTGTCAGCTGTGCAGTATAATGGAGGAAGTGTGATTGCATCAGCTTGACATGATCAATCAAATTCAAGTGGTACAAGGAAATTCTCCACCAGAATGTCACAACTCTATGACAGCATTAGTGTTGCATTATGCCAGTGATGTGTTGAAGAATAGTCTTTCCAGCCTAAATCTTGTGCAGGAGGACATCAGTATCGTCCATAACACAAAACATGTCAGCTGGAGTTTGTGCAGCCACATTCAATACATTTTACTTAGCAGGTAGTTTTCATGGAAGTTTCATGGCTCGCTCTGCTCAATGAATGTTTGTGGTGTTTCCGTAGGAAACGCTCAGTATGGTCAGCAGCAGGAGGCATATCAGCAGGGTCCAGCGCAGCAGCAGGGTTACCCACAACAGCAGCAGTACCCCACACAGCAGGGTTATCCTGGACAACCGCAGGGATACGGTATGAATTAGATCACTTTCACAGATTAATGTATGAAAACATCATGTGAATTCTAGATGTGAACTCTTCTAACCATGCTGAGTATTTCTTTGAGAGTTCAGATTTTAATCATGTACACTCTGGCTGGCTGATCAGAGCATCAGAGTGTTTTAGCAGGTGAACACTGGAGCAAAATCACTTTGTTGTGGAAAATCTGTTTTAATATTTATTGAAGCAAACAGAGATTTTATGATTTGTTTTTGGTTTCTAAACGAGACACTGTAACATTCAAGCACTGTTAGTTTTGCAAATTGGGGTTAACATTGCTAATGCAAGACTTAATAACCCAGGATTAAAAGCTGTGTAAACCATACGTGCCTTTTGTATATGGTGCATTTTGTCATTTTTAATTAAAATACGTAATTGACGTGCATTTGCCCATTTGAGGGGAAGGGGCTATGTAGGGACTTTCTGTTAGTCTATAAATCCATGTAAACATTTTGATAAATGTCAGTGATATGTGAAGACGTACAACAAACTCTTTCACTTGAGGCCAATCACGCTTCTAAACGCAGGAAAAAGGAAATGTTTACCCTTGCTGTGTAGGTTAGAAAACTGATTCATCAAGAGTAAATCGTAATCAGCCACTTTCTTCACTGAATATCAAACGTTTGAGCTGAACATATAAATAGCTTTGTGATCTGTTTATTGAATTTTATATGTGTGTGGAGGAAGAGTAAGATCATTGATTAATCTACTTGAGTCCAATAACTAAGGATAATAAATACTGATGTGAATTTTGATTAATTGAGGATGATTTATTACAGTGTTGTGAATGTGAAATAACAGGTTCATCTCAGGGTGCTCAAGGTCAGTACCCAAACTACCCCCAGAATCAAGGGCAGCAGTATTCAGCCTACAGACCACCACAGCCCGGACCACCACAGGGACAGCCACAGCGCCCCTATGCATTTGACCAGGTGAAAACAAATTTCACTCACTAAACATGAACTGACACGGTGGCACTTAAAGCAACATGATGATCAATTAATCTAGAGTTTATTCATGGGCCTTACAAAGTGAATTCAAGTTACACAACAAATTTTTTGAGGAATAAATCATTTTCTTTTACTGAGAGTTGGCATATAATCGCTAGTATTGTCTATTTTAATAAGAATCAGTAATGGAGACCAATGTAACTAATTTAGTAACTAAATTACTTCTACCCTTTTAAATAAGCTTCAGTATGACTGAGCTATGTGACCTGATAAAGGGATAGTTCACCCAAAAATGAAAATACACTCATTATTTTCTCACCCTCATGATATCCCAGGTGTGTATGATTGATTTGATGAAAAATAGCTTAGTGTAGGCCCTTAAAATGCAATTGAATGGAGGTTTCTCTTTTGAAGCTCCACATATCACAGACAGTCAGCAAAAACGTCATCCATATGACTCCAGCTGTTAAATGTATGTCTTCTAAAGTGATACGATCGCTTTTGGTGTGAAAAAGAGACATTTTTAAGTCCTTTTTTTAGCTTCCAGTCAGCAGCTGTATGCGCGTGTGACGTAATCGCATTGACATTTGAAACGCGCAAGAACTGACAGCTGGAAGAGCAGCGCTGTTTACATGTGAGGAGGAACGCTGTACAGTAGCTTGGTTTGTTTTGGTTTAGATCTGGATTTATGTTTCTTTACTCACAATGGTGCGTTTGTGTACTTATCGGATCCGAAATCCAAATTACCGACGAAAAGCATCGTCGCTAATTTGGATTTATTTTGGATTTGTTACATTTGCACTGTTCGCTTGCAAGATGGTAATATGCACTGAAAACTATTAACATGAAAACTAGATTGCTCCCATTAAAATCAAAGCATAGACTAGTGTAAATAATTGATTGATTGTTTTGTTTACGCCACTTCATTTATAGAACATTTGTGAGAGTACAGAACTCTGTGTGGAGCATCAGTGAGCTTAAACAGTATAAAACTGCAGTGAGTGACAGCTTCTGTCATTATAATGGAAGAGTTTTAATATTGTTGAATTGCTTTACTTTCTTTGCACAATTTATTGAAAACATTTATTACAGCTTACTTTGTCATGCTCCTAATTAGAGTTTAAAGTAACCGTAGCAAATAAGAATAGATTTTGAAAAAAAAGGGTGAATGTCTCAGTCAAAAAGCCACCTCAAAAGTGTGTAACAGCTATGTTTCAGGAGGGAGTAGTCCTTCACAATCTACTGCATGCTCCCATTCACCTCTTAATTTTGGTATGGAGCACCCATTTTTCAGCATCCAGTCAATTACGCATGGATAAAATGTCAAAGTCTTTTTAAATGTATTGTTTGACTCTGAAATACATCCCATTACGTTAGAACAATGGGTCACAATTGCTGTTTCATGTTGACAAAGTACTTCAGATGCCTTAAACTAGTGAGCACATTTCAAATGTTGGAACATGAAAAACAGGTTATTGACTTTTGTGTCTCTTTCCTCACAGGGTCAGTATGGAAACTACCAGCAGTAAATTCAGAGTGCTTGACATCCAGTCGGAGTGTGTCCTGTAATTTGCTGTGTGTGACCTAAAGGGCTTGTGCTCTCTTTTAAACTCCCTGTACATCACCTGTGAAGAGCGGAAACTTCCCCGCTCATGCAGACTGAACTCTAAATGTGGCCACAAACTCTCAATAGTGATTGGCTTGATTCTCAGCACAGATGGTCTAAATGTGAATTGTCACTTTACAGCATTAGGAAAGTAAAACAGAATTTCCTGTCAACATTTATCAGCATCTTTGAGTTTCATAGAGACGCCATCTCATAGCAGCAATGCCTTAAATGATACAGCTGCATTATTTACAGAAAATAACACAGCAATGCTCATAACCTGCAGAATGTGTTTTGTTTCTCTAATAAAGTTCATCATGTGATTTCCAAGCCCCTTCTGCCAATATCATAGATGCAATAATGCTGGAGGCATTTTTTTTTACATTTCAGGTTCAAAACCATGCTATGATGTATAAAAGTATTTTATGCTTTATGAAATAGAGCTCAGGCTGAGTCCAGGTGTTGTCCAGTGCTTAATGACTGTATTTGTTTTTTTTTTTTTTTTTTGAGGCTGGGAAGTTCCATTGAAACCATCTGGTACTGTAATGAATTTTATGTCAATCATGAAAATACTGCTTTGTGTGAAATGTGACCATTATATATAGAAATAATCCTTGAAAGTGAAGTCTCATTGAAATTGTCCAATATGGTATCCATGGATAGCTTTTAATAAAATCATGTCTTTTTGCAATTTTGTTGCCTTTGACTTTTTCATAAAAATATACTGGCAAAAACAACTGTGCCAACATGCATTTAATAAGACATTTAACGCATTAAACTCTGATGCATTTTTGGCAACTTTAAAGCTCACCATTCACACACACACTGCGAACTAACTAGAAAAAAGATTTTCTTCTCACATTCCATCACAATATACAGATCTAAAATGTAGGTGGCGCTCGAGCGTATTTTAGCCCTCACAGATTTGCTGGCCCATAGACCTTATTCACGCTAGCACCATCTTTGATTTTTAATGGGAATGACAAAGGAGCTGTGAGGGTTAGGCTTACAATCTCTATAGGTCACATCTGATTTTCAACAACTCGTGTTGTCTGGAGTTTTTTGTATACTGGATGTTCTTGATCAGATATTTTATCAATGTATTGTCCGCAGAACGATCCAAAAACACTTTAAACTGCAGTACAGCCCATTGAAGAGACTGTAAGTCTATCTGTCACAGCCTTGTGACAGCAAAGATGGCTCTAGCGTTAATAAGGTCTATGGACCAGTAAATCTGTGAGGGCTAAAATACGTAAGTGCACCACCTACATTTCAGATCAAACATTCAGTTTAACATATTTTGTGTTTTATGGAAGAAAGGCCATCATATATATTAGCAATAAATTACTTACTTTTTTGAATGTATGCACACACAACTGAACTTGGTGTGGCTCACCTGCTATCACACTCTACCTTTGCTCTACATCACTGAATGAATAGGTGAAATACGCATAGCCTTTGAAGCTACAATTACATTGATATTTGCATGTTATTTGTTATAGAAAATGTTTTCTGTTATGTTTGGATGACAAAAACTATACTAGGCTTTTTTTAACATCTTTGACAGCATAGAGGTCCCTTGGTATTTGGAAGCTCTATGCAACTTGCATAGTTTTAGTATAGGGAGGACCGGCACTGCCGGTATGTCTCCACATTTCTCCCTACCTATCTTATGTAGACCACCTTCCACTTTTCCTCTCTTTTCCTGAATAAGGGAATGAGGCACTGCGTAGCTTTGCCACACTACTGTTTTTCTTGCTGCCAATGGTCGTGTTCTCTTCCCTTCGGTAGGTAATCTAATTAAAATGGCGCTGTGCCATCTGCCTATGAACTGGCTTGATTCTATAAAGGCTTTAGTAATAGTCTCTGCTGACAGAGTTTCCATAGTGTCAGCTGCAGTGTCTTATTCCCTTATTCAGGGAACAGGATTTTTATACATACCATATTGGTTATGGTTCCCTGAATGGAGGGAAGTAGCTCGGTCAGTTTCAGTAATTGACAGTATGGGAACTCCTCCCAGGAGTGACGGTCTCTAAAGCCAAATGGAATCATGCCAACTTTATTGGCAGATGGCGCTTGGTGCACCGCACAATATGTGTGTCATCGCAAGCGTTTAAATCAGAAAGCAGCACCATTTCATCAGGATTTTTTGACTGAAGAGGATCTCTCGGTCCCTGAAAGGCATAGTTCACTAAATAATTCTCATAATTTACTCACACAAATGCCATCCCAGATGTGTATGATTTTCATTCTCCTGCTGAACAAAAATGTTGAAGCTTCAACATGCACATAAAGGCAGCATAAAAGTAACACCAGTGGTTAAATATCTTCAGAAGCGATATAATAAATGTGATTGAGAAACAAATCATTATTTTTGTACTTTTTTACTGTCAGTCTCCACTTTCATTCTTCTTTTTTTTTTGTTTTTGGCATTCTTCATGCATTACTCCATCTACTGGGCAGGGAAAAGAATTTAAAGTAAAAAGGAACTTAAATATTGATATATTTATATATATACCTGTCATTTCATGTCAAGTCATTTAAAACAATTTTTTTTTGCACTTTTCACAACACACATTGTCTCAAAGTGATGTGTGTCTATAAAAAGTAAGGTCTGTAATATCAAGTCTTTATTGTGCATTTTGATAAAAATTATTGTAGATTATGCTTATAAAGACCCCCAGTGAGCAAGCCAAAGATGACTGTGGCTAAACAGCATGAATAGAATGCCAATAATAGTTATAAACAGTATGTCTAGTACAAGCCATGGTTTAAATTAGTACACTGAGTAGCCATTGGTGGCCAGTGTTTAAACAAAAGATTTATGAAAACATTTTAAGATTAATGAGTAAAGTCCATGCTGAATTAACTGTGGAAGTGCACATAGAAGCACTGTAATTTGTTATATGGTTGATAAAGGCTTTAGTTGGCATTCATTTATTGTCTATGCATCCCATTTTAAGAGAGTGTAGTCCATCCTATGACCAAGATGATGCAGGCAGAGGTCAATGAGGTTCTTCGCAGTCTGGCTGGAGGCTTGTGGCAATTCATTCCAGTGAAGTCTATCCTGAGTCTGAGGTTTAGGCAGTGGCCAGTGAAGGACTCCTATGTCTTATGGTTGGTGTTGGCAGCAGTCCATCTACTGTGAAGTCCATTGTAGTAGACTGATGTGATGTCTTGCTGGCATATGCTGCAGTTAGTAGTCATCACTCAGCAACACATAGCCGGGGGATTTGTACAATAGGTAGGAGCTGGATCTGGCAGGCTCTGGTATCCTCGGGGTATGTATACTGAGGTTGAGAGGGAAACAAATAGAACAATATTAGCATAGATGCCATTCCCTTTAAAGCAGAGTGATATAATATGAGAAGTGTTTCTGGTTTTGGCAGACCTGACTAATGCAGCGTATCTATGGGTTGAGAGATAAATAAAATCTCTCAAAGTGTCTTTCAGAGTCCCAAACAAAGCTAGGAAGAGTATTTCCAAGTTTGTTGATTTTGATTTTCTAGGTATTATTAACAGGCCGGAATTTTGCGATTGGAGTGAATGTGATGGATTATAGCTTGGTAGAAGGTCACTTATGTACTGAGAAGCTAAACTATTCAAAGATTTTTAAATAATTAACAGAATTTTAAAATGAATATGAAACTTAACAGGTAGCCAGTGTAGTGACAATAAAATTTGGCTAAGATCAGATTTCTTGCTTCTAGTTACCCTACCTGCTGCACATTTAACCAATTGAAGATTATTTATTGAACCTGCAGGACATTCTCCCAGTAATGCATTACAATAAACTAGACTTGATGTCATGAATACATATGAATATCACTTCTGAAGACATAGATTTAACAACTATGGTCTTATGGATTACATTTATGCTGCCTTTTTGTACCCAATCATTTACATAGTGAGAACCAACTGAGCTGAAATATTCTTCTAAAAATCTTTGTGTACAGCAGAAAAAGTAAGTCATACTGGGATGATGGTCTCCTGCAGTGGCATCGTCACGTGCCCTTTATATCAGATTGCACCAGCGATAATTAGTTAGATGTTGCATGAAACTCTGGTCATGTTGGCTATTGCATTTTAGTTTATCTGATATGTTTATATGTTTATACAGTTAGGCATCTAAGTGGAGATGCTGTGGTGTATATTTAGAATAGGTGCACACTAGGGTGTAGATTTGGCTTGAACATTGGGGCGGTTACAACATGTGTGTGGGGGGGTGCACATATACATAGATATCACACTATGTTCCATCAATACTCCCATTTGTAATTAACAATCTGTATTAATTTGACCTTTTATTGACATAGTTCATTCTTCAGTTGCTGTTATCCTCTCTGTTTACATCATCGTGTAATTGGTGTGGTGGTGGCATAGTGGGCAAAAGCACTGAACTGGTAAGCAGATTGTCGGTTGTCGGTTCGATCCCCACAGTCACCACCATTGTGTCCTTGAGCAAGTCACTTAACTCCAGGTTGCTCTGGGGGGGATTGTCCCTGTAATAAGGGCACTGTAAGTCGCTTTGGATAAAAGCATCTGCCAAATGCATAAATGTAAATATAAATCATGTTGTCTGCCAAGTTTCTGTCATTCCAGCGCTCTCTTTTACTTTGGGGTGGGCAGCATGTTTCCCCAGGGAGCTGCGAACACCCATAGGGGCTTGCATTTAAAGAGCCGGGCAAGGCCATCTCATTCCTGTTAATCTAAATTATTAAGGAAAAAAGTTCATATCGTTATTGAGTTTCATATCAAATCATATTCTAAATATTCAGTAATAGCCCAAAATGTTAAATATACAGTATAATATATATATATATATATATATATATATATATATATATATATATATTATTATATCTAATATAAATAAACATCAACTTTGTAGAAAAGGCATTCGACAGTATCCACAGAGACGTATGGCTTATGGGTTCCCACAGCAGCTGGTCACCCTCATCAGGAGATTCTATGCCAACTTCACATGTAAGGTGGGAAATAGCGACCGTCAAGACTGGGGTAAGACAAGGGTGCATAATGTCAGCACTGCTTTTCAACTTGGCTATTGACTGGGTTATGAAACAAACAAGGTTTAAGATCCCTTCTCAACACTGGAAGATCTGGATTTTGCAGATGACCTAGCACTGCAGTCTCATCCAGCATCAGCATGAGAAAACATCTTGACTCACCAAATTCTCACAACAGACAGGACTAAAGATCAAATAAAAAAAGATGGAGATGATGACATTGAACATCCCAAATCCCTCATCGAATCAACTTGATGGAAAAGACCTACCCACAACTGAAGAATTCACTTACCTCAGCAGCGTTGTTAGAAACAATGGAGGAGCAGGCAGTGACACCAAGAGCTGCCTCAACAACACTAGAATCGCATTCCAAAGGCTGAACTACAAATGTATGTCCACACAATATAGCCCCAAAACTAAGATTAGAATATACCAGCGCTATGTTCTTTCCACCCTGCTGTCTGGCTCAGAATGCTGGAGAATGACATAGAGTGATTTATCCAAACTGTCAATGTTCCAAAAAAAATGATTCAGAAGAACACTATGCATCTTTTGGCCCAACACCATTAACAACCAATAGCTCATCATTCGATGCAATCAAGAGTGCATGGACACCATAATCACTAGAAGACATTGGAGAAGGATTGGACATGTCTCCAAGAAAGAACAAAGTGACATCTCCAAAACTGGCCTTCACTGGACACCAGAAGGGAAACGCAGTATCTGATGTGGCTTCCAGCTGCATTAACTACTTCAGTGCATCTCCTCCTCATGGACTGCGCTCACTCTCCAATCCAACAGGTCCCAGACATGCTCAATGGGATTGAGATCCGGGCTCTTCGCTAGCCATGGCAGAACACTGACATTCCTCTCTTGCAGGAAATCAAGCACAGAACGAGCAGTATGGCTGGCGGTATTGTCATGCTGGAGGGTCATGTCAGGATGAGCCTGCAGGAAGGGTACCACATGAGGGAAGAGGATGTCTTCCCTGTAACGCACAGCATTGAGATTGCCTGCATTGACAACAAGCTCAAGTCCGATGATGCTTTGACACACCGCCCCAGACCATGACGGACCCTCCACCTCCAAATCGATCCCGCTCCAGAGTACAGGTCTTGGTGTAACGCTCATTCTTTCGATGATAAATGTAAGTCGACAATCACCCCTGGTGAGACAAAACCACAACTCGTCAGTGAAGAGCACTTCTTGCCAGTCCTGTCTGTCCAGCGAAGGTGGGTTTGTGCCCATAGGTGACGTTGTTGCCAGTGATGTCTGGTAAGGACCTGCCTTACAACAGGCCTCCAAGCCCTTAGTCCTGCCTCTCTCAGCCTATTGCGGACAGTTTGAGCACTGATGGAGGGATTGGGCATTCCTGATGTAACTTGGGCAGTTGTTGTTGCCATCTTGTAACTGTCCCGCAGGTGTGATATTCGGATGTACCACTCTGAATATCACACCAATATCACACAAAACATGGTCTGACACTGCGAGGATGATCAGCTGTCCTTCCTGTCTCTCTGTAGTACTGTCTTAGGTGTCTTACAGTACGGAGATTGCAATTTATTGCCCTGGCCATATTTGCAGCATGCCTAAGGCACATTCACGCAGATGAGCAGGGACCCTGGGCATCTTCCTGTAGGTGTTTTTCAGAGTCAGTAGAAAGGTCTCTTTAGTGTCCTAAGTTTTTATAACTGTGACCTTAATTGCCCACTGTCTTTAAGCTGTTAGTGTCTTAACGACCATTCCACAGGTGCATGTTCATTAATTGTAAATGATTCATTGAACAAGCATGGAATTTTTTTTTTAAACCCTTTACAATAAAGATCTGTAAAGTTATTTGGATTTTTACAAAATTATCTTTAAAATACAGTGTTCTGAAAAAGGGATGTTTCTTTTTTTGCTGAGTTTAATATACAGTAAATAGCTCTGGAAAAAATTAAGAGACCACTGCAAAATTATCAGTTTCTCTGGATTTACTATTTATAGGTAAGTGTTTGAGTAAACTACTGACAGCATTTCTCCCAAATTCCAAATAAAAATATTGTCATTTAGAGCATTTATTTGCAGAAAATGACAACTAGTCAAAATAACAAAACAGATGCAGTGTTTTCATACCTTTTTCAAAGAAAACAAATTCATATACATTTTTAAACAACACAATACTAACGTTTTAACTTAGGAAGAGTTCAGAAATCAATATTTGGTGGAATAACCCTAATTTCCAATCACAGCTTTCATGTGTCTTGGAATTCATCATACACTGAAATGGAATGGCTGCCATACATGTTGGAATGCTGATTTAAGAAACATTTCTTTTAATGTTTTACAAAGCTGTATATATAAGAAAAACTTAAGAAAAACAATGTTTTTAATATTTTTAACACCAAATATTATCCTTTCACTTATTGGACATTTATTGAATTTATGAAATAAATGTTTGATTTAATTACCTTGAACAAAACTGAAAATGATAATTTTCAGAGGAAAATTTTGCAGTTCAGTGTCAAACAGGTGTTTATTTAGTATTTTGGGAGAAAATAAAACCAAAGGCGCCTTTTACCTTCTCTATGTTTCCTTGGGTGCATCTTTCAAACTAGCAATGGCAGCTTTGGCTGTTTCTATGCAATATCCTAAATCTGTGGCGTAATAAATTAGTTCCACACACAAGAGCATTTTTTGGGAGGTTTCTTAATTTTTCCTTGCCTATTTAC